>NC_043986.1:6389525-6707025 GCF_902150065.1 Myripristis murdjan | reverse complement strand
ATGTAAATTCTTGCAATTTCTCAACTGGTCTTAAGATTTTGATCAGGACTGTATTATATTTGGCAGCAGGATGATTGACGGCCTGTATTCATGCTTCTTACCAGACGACTTTAATACAGAGATTTAACTAAATGAAAGTTCAAAATCACAACCATGGTAACCCAATTTAGTTTTTAGGATTATTAAAATATACAGGAAATGTTACATGGCTCATTAGTCATACACACTGGGATCATTTCACCGCGTTTTGTATTAAACTTGAATCATCAGCACTCTGAACGGTGTGCAATATAATAACAAATGATGAAGTCAATGCATTATGTTAATGCGAAATACACAACATAAGCGCTTCAAATGCATTATAAATTGTGGATTAGCTTCATGCACCAAGACTGCAATAATCAAAAATGGTTATTATGGTGATTAAAATATGAAACAGTTTATAGTTGCTGCTCCTGATCCTGCACTCTGTGGGGAGGTTACTCTTCAGAATAAAAGCACCAAGTATTATCACGCTGTTGCACCATTTGGATGCTTTTCTGTTATCATACGGCCTCCTGGGTGGCTGAGGGGCCTCGGTGCCGATCCCCTCCAACACGAGGGCCGACTCTCAGCCGCGTCGGATCATTTATATCGCAAAGAGCAGACGTTTCATTAAGAAAACGATTCATTTCGACGTCGACGGGGAAATTGGATCTCAGGAAATGAAACAGGTCATGATAAAACTTTGTGTGCCGGGTTGTGGGGCAACACCGCCGCTCGCTCCGCTTGAGAAATGAGATTAAAATAACAAAAAAAAAAAAAAAAATGTAAAAATTAACAAAAGCCGTGGCTGTAAATCATGTGGTGGAGTGCTGCTGTTGAGAGTTAATGATGCCGTTGCTCATCTCTTCGCCTCCCGCTCATAAAGTCCGGAGCTTCACCTCAGCTGGAGGATTAAAGCTCCACTCTGCGTTCAACATTTTCATCAAACTCTTCGTCTTAAACTCTTTCCAAATCCAGCGGATCGCGTTAGAGACAAAGTGCCGTCCAGCTAAAAGCTAAGCTGTTTTTCTTAGTTTCTAAAATGTTTTTGTGTTCCTTCATTTCTTGCCGTGTCCTCTTGATGATGAAAAATGTCACCCAACTCTGACATGAAGGAAAATTTAAGGACCTTTTTCTGTGAGAGGAGCTACCTGAAAACTAAAATGTCACCAACGTCACCACTTTTAAAAAAGCTACCGAATCCTGCTGAATTCACAACAAACCTGAACTCAAGTAGTTTTTATTTCCATGTCCTTTTCTAATATTTCTGTAGTTCTTTTACTGCCTAATGTGTGTTGTATTGTATTTTGCTGTAATCAGTTTACCTCCATGTCTTTTTCATTTTAATTTTCATTTTAATCTCTTATTTTTATAAAAGCCCTTCTTGGGACAGGGTTTTGCAAATCAGCTTCGCCTGTGATACTGTAATCAGAGAGCTGTTTTCATGTTGTCTGTGTGCACTGATCGGTCCATATCAAATAAATTATAAATAATAAAACACTGAATATTGAACATAAAGCTCAAAATGCCTCTGACGCCAACACAGAAAGACTCCAACATAGGCTGAAGATGGCATCAAGCCAAACGGAGCACATCAGTGCAGACGGGATTTTATTCATTCATTTATTATATTTATTTATTAGTTTTTTCTCCATGTGAGCTGGTCTGAGCAGGAAATCGGCTCGGCGGTGCTTTTCTTTGTTTCCGGCGCCCGGTCGGCAAGACGATGGCTCCCCGCCAGCCGAGTTTGACACTCGCTGCTCTCCTCGATTTCACATTTCACAACAGAAAGACGTCAGGAAAAAAAAAAAAAAAAACGCTCAATTTGTATTATTCTGTCTGTCAGCCGGCGGGGTCGTGACCTTCTCCGCCTGACAAGCCCAGGCGCTGGAGGGAGACGGTGAGATAGTTAATATTCCTCAGTCGGCGCGTCTCCTCCTCCGTCTCGCTCTGTCTTCCCGTCTCTCCGTTTCCCCTCGTCTCCACGTCCAAACACCTCACACTCTTCATTCGTCAGCTTCTCCTACAAATAAAAAAATCTGTGCTTACCTCACACAGCATGAGAGGGGCGTCACGCTTCGATACAACCACAGTTTGATGCAAAAAAAAAAAAAAAAAAAAGTCAACAACACCCAGAATTCGGTTTATTTCTGAGCCACAAATGTTTCAAACAATGACATTTGCTTGCTAAAGATTTTACAAGTGCTGTCATCGCAAAGTGCAAACAATATAATTATGATGTGCTTACTGTGAAATTGTGGTTCAAGAGCCGCCACATTTATCACAGAAGATTAAAATAGAGCCAGTATCGCAATTAGTTTTCTGCCCCATGATACAGACACTGTCAGATTTTTTCTTAAACGATTCTTTTTTTCCATACCGATTTTATGAAATGTCATAAAAATAAAATCAGTCTCAGGGTGTGCGACATGTAACGTTAGACACCTGGTACATCCTGGTACAAAGCGTGCTGTGTGCTGATTGGCATTGAAATCTGGTGCCAAATTTCAACACCATGGCATTTTTTGATATTCGATATTATTGAGATAATTTGGTCGGAGCCATAAAAGTGTTTAAATCCAGTATCCAGCTCTAAGCGTTGAAAACCTGAGTTAATACACCTTCAAAATAAGAGTTGAGACTGCGTTCCTGTTTGTCCGGAGCTGCTAACATCTCTCTGATCATCTCTCTGATCATCTCTCTGATCATGAACAGCCTCCGAAGGCGCTTTAGTCTGAATTTTTAAAGCGCCGTAACGTCACCGTGTGAGAGGTTTGCGCTCGTTCGGGTCGATGTTGAACTTTGCCACCTGCTGCATTTCGTTCTCCTCTCCTCATCTTCAGTTTGTCCTCCTTCACTTGTTCACACCTCCTCTGCAGCAGCAGGGAGAAGGTCTACGTGTGTGTGTGTGTGTGTGTGTGTGTAACATGTGCGATGTGTGTCCGTCTTCTTGTATCTGAGCCAGCGTTTGACGACTGTCTTTAATATCTCGGCTGTAGCGTCTCCCTCCATGATCCTCTCAGAGCTTGGCCTTCCTTCACTTTTTCTCTCTTCTCCGCTTTCTGTCTCTCTAGCAGGGCCGGGCGATAATCAAAATCAAACATCATGATATCTTTGACGAAATACCTCGATATCGATACTGTACCAATACTGTAAGGATGACCGTTATTGCTTTGGTAACATATTTAGACACAAGGCTGTTTTGCTAATCAATCATTAATAATGTGAATATGAAGTAGTACTGTTCCTCTGCTGGTATCTGACTGCAGTAGAAGTAGAACTACTGTTCCTCTGCTGCTATCTGACTGCAGTAGAAGTAGAAGTACTGTTCCTCTGCTGGTATCTGACTGCAGTAGAAGTAGAAGTACTGTTTCTCTGCTGGTATGTGACTGCAGTAGAAGTAAAAGTACTGTTCCTCTGCTGGTATGTGACTGCAGTAGAAGTAGAAGTACTGTTCCTCTGCTGGTATGTGACTGCAGTAGAAGTAGAAGTACTGTTCCTCTGCTGGTATGTGACTGCAATAGAAGTAGAAGTACTGTTCCTCTGCTGGTATTTGACTGCAGTAGAAGTAGAGGCTGTGCAGTAAAAATCTCCTGCAGTAAAAGTGTCTAGAAAAGGAGGAGAGAACACGCTGCAAACTACATTCTTTTAAAGGGGCATGACGCTCAACTGAAGTGAGGACCCTGTAGACTCAACTGACAAAATGTAAGTCGACATGGTTCTCATCGTCAGGCCGTTTTGTATAGTTCACTTTTTTAATTGGAAGTTGGACGTTGGAAACAAAAAGTAGAACCAACAAACTAGAAGCAGGTTCCTCGTCTCATCTTGGCTGACTGAGCTTTTATTGTGGAAGGTTCCACAATCTGGCACTGATCATTTGTTCTCTGTAGGGGATCTGATTTTAAAATGTAGTGAAGGACAAAACTCAAACAAAAATGTACTAAAAAAGTACCAGCTCACAAAAAACTACTCAATTACAGTAACATGAGTAGATGTAATCTGTTACTTCCACACCTTTAAAGGAGTTGCCATAGCGATTTGCACTCCTGCACCTGTTTGTGTGTGAAGCCACTTAATCAAATTCAGCTCGAATAAACTGCTTTGGAATACATTTAAATGTAATGCATTTAAAGGTACATTTTTACTCTTTTAATGAGATGTTTTGTGCGATTTACAGTCTCATGTGACCTTGAACATGATGCCAACAACAACACCAACAACAACAATAATAATAATAATAATAATAATAATGATCAAGAAAAATAAGGAGCTCTGGTATTGGATTGGTACTCGGTATCAGTCAAAACCCAAAGTCCAGGTATCAAAAAGTGGATCGGTGCAGCCCTATTGATCAGATATTGATTATCGCCCAGCCCTGCTCTTCGCCCACGTGTCCAGCTGCTGCTTCTCCTGTGAAAACGTTCTTCGATATCAGAAAGCAGAGCACATTATCTCTCTTCCTGTTCAATTCGGATGTTTTCGAGGTTTTAGAGAAGTGAAGCTCTGCTCTCCTCTGACCTCCTTCTGTCTCCTCTGCTCCTTTGGCTCTCAAACGCTCACAGCTCCTGCTTGAGCCTCACCGTCTTTTTCTCTTTTTCATCCACTTTTACTTTGTCAGGAGCGTCCAGAGAGCACGGCCGGCGGGGCGTCGTGGCGTGTTCGGCGTATCCGTGTGAACGCATGAGAGCGTGGCGTGGCCGTAATGAGCTGGCAGGATTGGGGATTTAGCGGCGCCGGTGTTGCTTTCGTCTTATCTGCTGCTCTGCGCTCTGAGCCGCTTAACGTCGCTTTTACGTCTCAGGGCCGCGGCAGAAGCAGCTGTTTACAAAAACTTACAACAAACACACAGACAGATGAATTTCTGGATTATCGACATTGCAAGTATCTAACAGGAAGAAGCATCAGGGTGAAAAAATACAGCATCTAACTCATAAACATAAAGAAAAAATGTCTGTATTCATTATTATTCATGTATAACAGGATGACAGGCAGGGGCTGGGGGGTCCAGTGGCTCTCAAACTGGGGGGCTCGTCCCCTAGAGGGGTCTGTGTGAAAATGAACCCCGTGGTGCAGTCTGCATTTGTAGCCTTTTTATTTCTTTATTTATTGATGTATTTATTTATTTATGGATGTATTGGAGGCTCAGTAACTTTGTTTAACATCACACAGACATAAATGATTTAAATAAAAAAAAAAAAGTTTAATAATAGATGTGTGACGTGGAACACCATAAATTGTATCGATGCCTTTATGTATTTATTTATTAATTTTTATTATTTATTATTTTTTAATTATTATTTTTTAGTTTCTAATAAATCTCAACAAAGATATAAAATGTAAACTTTACATTTTCTAGTCCACAAGCTCTCTGTCTACCTCAAGAAAAAGACAAAAAAATATATTAATAATAACTTAATAATAATTTCTAGCATGACTACAACTTCTAGTACTACCACTTCTACTTTTCTACTACTATTTTTTTTTTTTTTTTTAAATAGCATAATCTGTACATGTTCAGTAAATAATATCTGACATGTTTGAAAATGGAGCATGAAAAAAAATGACACAGGGAATATAGTTTGTTATCCTCCCGGTGTGAAGCGAGAGGTGACTATTAAAAAAATAATATTAATAAAAAATCCCTCTATTTATCTGAAGTGGTTTGTAATTAGGAAGAAAACAGGAAGGAGCAGGAGTTGTTCTGCTGCTCTGACAGTAGGAGGCGCTGTTCTGTCTCTGCCTCGCTCTAACTTTTTCTCTCTGTCTGTCTGTCTCCCCTGATGCTCATCACTCCTGTCTCTTTCTCTCTGCCTCCATCCATCCTTATCTCTCTCTCAGACACACACACACACACACACACACACTGGTTATGCAACCCATTGTGTGTTATTTTGTGTTGTCTCTTTGTTCTGTTTGAGCGGCAGTGATGTTGTGGAGTTGGGAGTGCCCTGTGTGTGTGTGTGTGTGTGTGTGTGTGTGTGTGTGTGTGTGTGTGTGTGTCTGCGTCAGTGTTGCATGCCGGTGTGCATGTGTGTTTGTTGCTGCGTGCACTTCAAATAAATCAATTCCAGCCTCCCACGCTCTCTCTCTCTCTCTGTGCCTGTAACACACACACACACACACACACACACACACACACACACACACATACACAGCAACCTGACAATCTAATCTAATGTCTGCCCTCAGAGGAAAGCCTTTGGGTGTGTGTCTCAGTGCAGCGTTCGCCTTTTTCTCCCAGGAAACCGTGTGTTTTCAAAAATAAAATAAATGAATAAAAACCTCGTGGCCTCCGCTTCGACTTTGACTTCGCCGTCTGTTGGTTTGCTGAGTTCAGCTGGAGCACCCCACCCCCTCCCAACACACACACACACACACACACACACACACACACACACACACCCTCTCAAGCCACTAACACACAAGGCCACAGTACATTACATGCCGGCGACTCAGGAAAGCTTTTAAAAGCCAACATGGCTGCTGAGTTTGGAGGCCAGTTTGTGCGTCGCTGGTTGAACCTGCAGCCGACAGACAGACAGATCCCTCTGCAGTCACTCTGACACACACTCTGATTATGACATTACTCACAATTTAGTATTAATGCTATTTTCTGGGCGTCATTTTCAGTGTAACAGCTATACAAAAAATGAAGACGGTGTGCTTTTTGCTGGGGTTTGTACCAAAACAAACATGTTTTCTTATTTTTAGAGAAGAAAATTTGTAGGCCAGAGCATCTCTGTAGCACCACAGCGCTTCATTTATAATGCGACTTTTTTTCCCACACATTTTACCTTCATCAAAAAACAAAAAATAAAATAATAAAAAATAAAATAATTAAAATAATTAAATTAAATTTAAAAAATTGCATAAAATTCTATGAATAAATAAATTAAATTAAATTTTATTAAATTAAATTAAATTAAAAATGCAGCCCCTGTGATTTGGATATCGCTCTTGGCCATGTTGTGATTTCGATAATATTTCGATTGACTGTTCAGCCCTGATGGGAAAGCCAGAGAGGGACGAGTGTGTCAGTGAAATGTCACAGGTTTGATCTCCACATTAGCTACATGTGTGTGTCCCGTCAGAGTGTCCAGGCTCATTATCAGCCGGAGGAAGAGGCGGCTAAAAGCCTGACATGGAAATTAAAAAAAAAAAAAAAAAATCATTACAGAGTCATATATGACCTGGTTTTACATAGAACCCCATATTCCCTGCCTTTTAAACAGTGGAGCAAAAATGGAAAACGCCAGAGGCAGGTGTACACACACACACACACACACACGCACATACACACACACACACACACTCTTAAAATTAATTTTCCAACTCAAAATGTGTCACTCTGTGTTGTCTGGCGCCCAGAATTTCATGCCTGGTTGGTTTAGGTGAGCCTGTTCTGGAGAAAATCAAATCTCTCTCTCTTTCACACACACACACACACACACACACATACACACACACACTACAGCAAACACCACATACATGCATCCTTACATTGACTGTGTACTGGGAGCGGTGCCAGTTAACCTGTGACAGGATGTGACCCGACGAGCTGCTAAATCAATTTCCACTCACGGAGCGCAGCAGCACGCTGTAAAAAATGCAGCGTTATTTCAGCTTGTACCGCTGTATTGTCTGGATGAGACCTCTGAGGTTTTTACAGTGTACGCAGTCTCCATGTCCTCCATATCTGACGCCTCAGCACTTGATTATCAATGTCAGACAACTTCTGCAGGTAAAACTAGTATGATGTGTTCAAGCGCAGGTGGGAAAGTCTAACATCCAGGCGTTCCAAGTCGGCGGCTAAACACCTTCGCACTGGTTGAGCTATTTTGTCAAAAAATAAAATCTTTTTTGCGAGTTTATTTGGTCCTGTGTGTCCATAAAGAAAGTTGCTGAAGGATATGGTGACAACAAAAACATATTGCGATTAATTTTAACGGACATTGTGATTGCGATATGTTTAATGGTGTTGGTAGGAAAGGTCATTTTTTGCATTATAAATTGGATTTTAAATGGAAGAGCTGTTAAAATGATGGTGGTGTGGTTTTTGCCGGCGTGTGCATCAAGCAAATATGTTTTTTTTACATCTGGAAAATGCAATCTGTCGCACCGTAATACTTTATTTACAACAATGCTTCATCAATAAATTTTAGCTGCAGTGATTTGGACACTGCACTTGGCCATGTTGTGATTTTGAGAATATTTCGGTGAATTGTTCAGCCCCACGCCACATTTTCCTGCGTGTGTTTGGAGCTGCCCTGAGTTTCATTGTTTCTCTAATTGGTCCTCCTCTGCTGCATAAGTGCAGATTCAACATTTTCCTCAAAAAATGTTTGCTGCTGCCCTCTCCGAATCCACAGCGTCATCATTTTTCGGAGTGTATTTGGCCCTGTAGCTCCGCGCCTCACCCCCCAGTTTCACCACTTTCCTCATCCGTTCCACATCCACCGTTTAGACGTTTTTACCAAGTTTGTTCGCTCCTGTCCTCTCTGTATCCATCGTCATGACTTTCCTCCGGGTCCCGTGTCCTCCTCCTATCCAGACCTTCATCCTCCTCCTCCTCCTCCTCCTCCTCCCTGTGTGTGTGAACCTGCCCTGCTCGCTCTCTCCAGCCCGGCTTTCACGGCTGGTTGAGCCGCAGATCAGATAGGACGGGACGAGGAGAGTTCACACTGCTGGGCCTCCTCATCCATAACGAAGGAATGACAACACAGCTCTCTCTCTCTCTCTCTCTCTCTCTCCCTCCCTCACTTCCCCATCACTGTGGGTATCTGTCACCCCCTCTGTCCCGAGCTGCTTCTCTCTTGTGATGGGTTGTGTGGAGGGGGAGCAGGAGGGGGAATACAGGGGCCTGGTGGACCGTTTTGTTGACTGGTGTGCGAGAAACCACCTCCAGTTAAATGTGGACAAGACGAAAGAAATGGTAGTAGACTTCCGGAAGAAAAGGAGCCCACCTGATCCAGTCTGCATCAGGGGCTGTGATGTGGAGTTGGTCAGCTCCTACAAATACCTGGGAGTCTACCTCAACGACAGACTGGATTGGTCCACCAATATGACTGCCATTCACAAGAAAGGGATGAGTCGGCTCTATTTTTTAAGACAGCTCAGGTCTTTTAATGTCTGCCACAAAATGCTCCACATTTTTTACCAGTCTGTTGTTGCCAGTGTCATCTTCTTTGCTGTTGTGTGTTGGGGCAGTGGCACCACTGCAAAAGACTCCAACAGACTGAATAAACTTATCAAAAAAGCTGGAAACATAATTGGCTCGACGCTGGTTTCACTGGAGGATGTGGTGGCAGAGAGACAACTCTCCAAAATACTGACCATCATGGACAACCCCTGCCACCCCCTCCATGACATAATAAACAGGCAAAAGAGCAATGTGAGCCATAGACTGATACAGCCCCGCTGCCTAACAGAGCGGCACAGAAAATCATTCCTACCCAGTGTAGTCAGGCTCTTCAACTCTGCTCTAAAAAGATAGGTTTATTTATTTTTTATTTATTTAGTTACTGCCCCATCGATCGCCTATAGTGCCTCAGCCTCTGGTCTTCATCGTATTTTACTATTTTACTATTTTACTATTTTACTTCACTGTATTTTATTTATTTTACTATTTATTCACTTATCTATCTTACTGCACTTCTTAGTCTGTTTGTAATGTGGTTTTACTGTCTCTATTGTGTTGTGTGTGGCTGTTTTTTCTGCTGCTATGGCACTGTAATTTCCCTGCGGGGATTAATAAAGTTTATATCTATCTATCTATCTATCTATCTATCTAACCTCCTGTCCAGTCGAGCAAAGCGTGCATTTATGCCTCTGAAAATCCGCCTCATGATATCCCTCCCTGCCTTCACCTGATCCCCCGGTGTCTCCTGAGCTTTAGGACCGTCCTGCGACGCTGCGTCACGTTTCCCCGTTTCCTCATTTCCTCACACTCGTTCAAATTTAGCATCTCAATTAGAGAGGAATGTAATGAAATATTAACTGCAGTCGTCACTGCCATTATCATAAAAGCACAGAGGGCGATGCCTGCTGAAGGGCTGCTGTGCTGAACCTGCGAGGCCGACAGCCAGCAGCTGCAGTGTGTGTGTGTGTGTGTGTGTGTGTGTGTGTGTGTGTGTGTGTTATCAGATAACACAGATCTCAGCCGGTATCTCATCAACACTGTAACTCTAGACCTGTGGGGCTGCGAGACATGAGAACTGGGCTGCGGTCACGGTGTGTGTGTGTGTGTGTGTGTGTGTGTTTTAGAAAGCTAATTTGAAGCAAACTTCTGCAGGGTTGCAAAAAACAAATGAAGTGCATTTCCATTGGTTGGGCTGAAGAAAATAAACCCTACATTGGCCCTGATACGCTTAAGACAGTGTATCAGGGCCACAGTAGGAAGAAAAAAAATATTACGCAGCCGGGAGAGGCGGGGAAATACTCCGAGAGAAAAAACTGAATTTCCTAGATTGCATTAGTAAATTTACGAGAAAAAACTTGTAAATTCTGAGATTATAAAGTCACACATTTGCAAGAAAACACTCAGAAATTCTGAGATCAAAGTCACAAATTTACGAGAAAAATTCTGAAAAATGTGATTTCTCCTGATTTGAGCCCAGAATCCCGATCTTCTCATCAGCATCTGGACTTTGAAGTGACGTCGCCGTGACTTGAGCCGATTCAGAAGAAAACAATCTTGTGATTCTGGGCTCAAATCAGCAGGATTTCCTTGTTCCTGAATCGACTGCAAAGCAGAATCGGATGCAGGCCTGAGACACGGCCAGCAGCAGCGTCTGCAGAGCGAGGCTGAGTTTGTTTTTGTTTTTTTTCTAGTAAATTTGTTCGTTTTTTTTCCTGTAAATTTACAACTTAATCTTGGAAACTGAGTTTTGCTCTCTGAATATCACCTCCTCCCTCAGCTCCATGATTTTTTTTCCCTGCAGTGGCTCTGATACGCTGTCGTGGAACCGAGATACGGTTTGTCAGGGAAAAAAAAAACAAATTCACATGGAAATGGAGAGTCTTTCAAGAATTTATTTGTTTTGGCCAACTTGTTATCCTGAGAAAACTGAGACTATTCTGACACACCAGCCAACAATGCAGATTTATACACGAGTGTGACAAATATTTTCCAGATATTTTACAGACAGCCTGCAACTGCAAACTTCACTTAGAATTAATTGTCACCTCTATATTATAAAAAAGAAAAGAAAAAACCTCGAGCATGTGTGATGTGGCAATACTGAGGAAATTTTTATGAAATTTGCCATTTGCATTGAGCCTTTATACTTGGATATGTCAGAATTTGCATTGAGCTACGTGAAGGGAATCATAGGTTCTTCTTTATGAACGAGGAGAAAATGTAGGATATCAAATAGAAGGTGAGAGGGAAAATCTGGAAACTTCCCACCTGCACAGTAAACACCGGCCCTGCAGTTTGTGTGTGTTGTGTCTGATGTTGTAAATGAACTCGCTCACACTCCTCTGAGCCACACGCTTCCAGCGTCCAAACCAACGAGGAAGAAAAGCCGACACGCCAGGTGCCACGTCTGCTACCGTCACCGAGGCTCTGTCTGCTCTGAGACACCGATGCTGTGTCACGGCCGTGTGTTTTCTCTCTCTCTCTGTGTGTGTGTGTGTGTGTGTGTGTGTGTGTGTGTGTCAGGGATCACCCAGACTCTGAGTCAGTGCTGTCAGTGGAAATGACCTTGGATGACTCTCAGCTGCCGTAAACAGAAAGAAAAGAGAGGAAAGGAAACACAGAGAGTCAGTGACGGAGCAAAAAACTGTTTGGAAAGCCAAACTGATACTGAGAGATTATAGTTTGTGTCATTATTAAATATCTTTACATGGTACTTTTTCATGCACCTGATTTTTTTTTCTTGTCAGGAGAAAAAAGCACCTAAAACAGCATTTGGTGGACATTTAAACTCTCCTCTGAAACCAGACTAATGACATTATTGAAGGGTCAGCGGCTCTTTCAGGCAGGGCGGCCCACCTCTTATGTAAAAGAAATGTCTGCATACTGTACATTAGGCCTTTTAATGGACGGCTAATTTAGGTTAAGAGGTTAAGATCTTAACCAGTGAACGAGTGGGTAAAGTGTTGTAAAAGAAAACGCCACTCGTTTCCAGACTGTTTTGAAGCTGCTGAGGTCAGAGAGGAACCTCCGTCAGGTGGAAGACACGAGAGAGACGTGCTGCGTGGTAACAGAGACACAAACAGACGGAGGGGGGAGCGAAGCGGACGCCGTGTTACATCAGCTCGGCTCGGGGCAGGACGCTGGAATGCTGTGTGGGCTGGGCGGGCGAGAGAGCATCACACAGAACTGGAGAGAGAAAGAGAGGGAGAGGCTCACCTCTGGGACACTGGAGAGAAAAGATAAGATAAGATAAGATAAGATATTCCTTTATTAGTCCCACGGTGGGGAAATTTCACGCATTACAGCAGCAAAGTGGATAGCAAGATATGAAGCATAATTTACATTATAAACAGTATAAACAGATAATAAACAGATAATATAAACATTCTAAAAAGGAATATAGAAAAACAAAATAGAAATATGAACAATTTAAACAACATAAGAGAAGGAAAGAAATTGAGCTTGGAGAGGAAAAGCAGGTAGAGGAGGAGGAGGAAGCTGGGAGTTTTGGGCTGGGAGAGCAGAGGGGGAGAGGACGGGAGGAGGAGAAGGACATGATGCAGCTGTAGAGCCTGAATGTCACACAACAAGCAAAGAGGCATTTTAACACCTTGAGACAAACGAAACCCAAACAAATTCCTGAGATGTGCCTTTTACAGCAAGACACACACTGAGCATATAACACAATGAGGAAAACACAGCTGTATGGTTAATCTGCAAACTCTAATAACTTCACCGAATAACTCGACTGACACAGCTGGCAGCTCGGGGAAGCTGCCCGGGTCCAGGCAACAGATGGAGAGTCCAGGCAACTTTTTGACATTTCATGCAACGCTGACACTTTGTGCAACTCGGACGCAGTAAAGCAGTCGACTGTCTGCTCAGTCTGTTCAGTCAGCCGTGTTCAGGCAGCAGATCATGTGACCTGACACATGATCGCTCACAGTTTTTTTTATGTTATCTGTTTATTAAATGTATTTTCAAATAACATACAATAAAAAAATGTACATCTGCACCTCCCCGTCCAGTCCCAGTTCAACCTGAACCCCCAACATAAAGAAGTCAAAAGTCATGGTACAATAATAGAAAACACACTGCAAAAACTCAAAATCTTACCAAGATTATTTGTCTTTTTTCAAGTCAAAAATGTCTTATTTCTAGTCAAAATATCTCATTACACTTAAAATAAGACATGATCATCTCAGAAGTAACTTGTTTTTAGACAATTGTCTCTTGTTTCAAGTGAAAATTTGCTTGAAACAAGTGAAAATTTTCGTGTTTCATTAGCAAAATTTGCCAGTGGAAAAAGTGAAAATTCACTTGAAATAAGTGAAAATTAGCTAGAAACAAGAAACAAATTTTGCCAATGAAACAAGCAAATTTTCACTTGAAACAAGAGACAACTGTCTAAAAACAAGTTACTTCTGAGGTGATCATGTCTTATTTTAAGTGTAATGAGATATTTTGACTAGTAATAAGACATTTTTGACTTGAAATAAGACAAATAATTTTGGTAAGATTTGGAGTTTTTGCAGTGCAATAATACTCACAAAGGTACCAAAATCATAAAAAAAGGAAAAAGAAAAGGTAAAATAACAAAGATATAAACGGTAACGTGCTGCTGTAACTCAGGTGCTCATCACTGCTCAGGTCACTTTTGAGCATTCAGCAGCCATGAGCTTGGACAAGGACACAAAGTCAAAATGTGTGTGTGTTTTAAACGTTGACGGCTTCATTCCTCTTGCCTGTTGTCTGTCCTTAAGAGCCGCTGCCTCCTTCATCATGAGGAATTGTTTCATGCAGATTCGTGTTTCTACTTTCGACGCAGCACCTCTGGCCATCAGGAGGACATCTGGCGTCTCATGTGACCGTCTCCCCGCTCAGGCTGTTGTTTGGCCGACTTTGACTGACTGATGGAGCCGGCTGGAGGCGGGACTCTCAGCGCCGTGAGCCTCGCCCTCGCGGCTCCAGCAAAAAATAACCCGACATGTTGAAAATGTCTCATTGACACTTTAGACTTTTTTTTTTTTTTTTTCCCACATCTTTGAGCCGAACAGCTGCTCGGCTGAAAGTCTGATGCAACAGTTCCGACGTCTGTTCGACCTCCAGCCAGAATCAATGGCTCCATTATCGGGCGGCGCTATTGATCTGATGAGTTTACAGCCATTAACAGACTTTTGGCCCTCAGATAAACTGATTTTAAAGCGGGTCAGGGGACGGAGAGAGGGAGAGGACAAGAGTAAAGAGGAGGGGGGAAGAGGAGTGGATGAAGGCAGTGAAGAAAGGGAGGACTGGAAGGATGGAAGGATGAAGGTCAGGAGAAAAGACAGGAAGAAAAAGAGAAGAAGAAAACAAACAAATCAGTGTTTCTGTGTGCTCCAGTTTGCTGATCTCCATCCGTCCAAAAGAGGAATTATTTAGAAAATAATTCAGCTTATTAGTGTATTTAGCAACACTGATCAATTCAATTCATAACTCTTATATTTATATTAAATTGTATTATATTGTATTCTTATATTATACTCTTGTACACATATCTTTATTATCTTTAAGAAACTGAGACTATGAGAATATTTCCCAAACAAAGAGAAACACAGAGATAACGTGAATTGTCAAATTCTGCAAAAGATTTTTTTTTTTTTGGTGGTTTATGAATCGTCCTCCTGGCGCGACAGCAGACGGTTTTTAATTTATTTTTCTCTGTAATTTCACCCGACGCGCTCCTCTGTCCTCCTTCCCTCCATCTCTCCATCTTTCTCTTTTGTTGCCGGTGGTTCGTTGCAGAGAGAGTAGCCAGTTTCCATGGAAACGGACGGAGCCGGATGAGCTTAGCTACTTACACCGCAGTGTCTGTCCTGAGTGTGTGTGTGTGTGTGACTGTGTGTGTGTGTGTGTGTGTGTGTGAGGGGAGCAGTCATTAGCAGCGCCACTCAGCTGTTCATTATACCTCAGCACATATCTCACTCCCGCTCTCTCTCTCTCTCTCCTCCCGTTCACTCTGCCTCCCTCTCTCTTCCTCTCCCTCCTCTTCCTCTCTTCCTTAATCAGTGTCGCCGTGGTGATAAAAATCGCTATGGGGATGAGAAAACCTCACCATGGCGATGATAGCCGAGACGCGGCAAGAGAGTACAGCAAGCCGTGCCATTTGATATGCGTACTTTGCTTATGGCTGTGTGTGTGTGTGTGTGTGTGTGTGTGTGTATTCTTGCACCTCTGGCCTTGTTCGAAACACTTTGAGGATTTTCGAGTCTCAGAGTGAGGATGTTTTTGGGAAATTAGGTCATTCTGAGCAGCTTGCACAACTTAAAGAGGCCAGGTTACGGTCGGACTCGGGTCTGGGGTGTAAAGTGCAACACGGAGCTCTGTAACACTGAATGAATGAGTGAATGAATGAATGAATGAGTGAATGAATGAATGAATGAATGAATGAACAGCACATTCATGTTGAGACACTGTGAGCAAGTGGATCGGCGAATCTTCTTGGCGCTGTTCCTCCAGAGCAAACAGACCAAAAGAGGCCACATCCCCTTTCCTTTCAACAGGAGGCACAAGGGTTTATGGGAAATGTAGTTTTAACTTGGAGGCACATGAGCAGAGACAAACGATACCGCTGCTGTGAGACAGAGACTAACAGTCATCAGTGTCTCATTTGTTTATGGTAATAATATTAAACACACTGAACATGATAATGAAATGCTGATGATTTAAAAAAAACACCTCTTTAAGTTTTGAATTAGGATTTAATTTCAGGCTAAGTTTGGTTTTGGGGAATGAATGTAAGCCAATCGAGGCTCCTATAGAAGGGCAGAAATAAAAGCATGAAATATCAGATGAACTTTGATGTTGATTAATAAGTGCAGTATCCATTTACAAATAAACAAATACAATAACAACATGTGTTTTCCCTGAAGCCTGAAGGCCTCCTTGTCTTTGGAGCTCTGTCGCTGCTCTAATGGATGATGTGCAGCGAAGGAAGAGCAAAAACAAAACAAGGAAACAAGTTTATAGCTGTTTCCTCTGCTGCCTCGTCACTTGCTGCTCATCCACTTTGGGAATTCTGGACTAAAACGATAAAATGGGCTTTTTGTTGCCTGTGGGTGCTGCATCACTGATCGCAGTATGTTCACTGCAAAAACTCAAAATCTTACCAAGATTATTTGTCTTATTTCAAGTCAAAAATGTCTTATTACTAGTCAAAATATCTCATTACACTTAAAATAAGACATGATCACCTCAGAAGTAACTTGTTTATAGACAATTGTCTCTTGTTTCAAGTGAAAATTTGCTTGTTTCATTGGCGAAATTTGTTTCTTGTTTCTAGCTAATTTTCACTTGTTTCAAGTGAATTTTCACATTTTCCACTGGCAAATTTTGCCAATGAAACAAGCAAATTTTCACTTGAAACAAGTGAATTTTCACTTGAAACGAGGTGATCACGTCTAATTTTAAGTGTAATGAGATATTTTGACTAGAAATAAGACATTTTTGACTTGAAATAAGACAAATAATCTTGGTAAGATTTTGCGTTTTTGCAGTGTTTTAGTAAAACATGTTTGGACCAAGTTTGGAAAAAATGTGTAGTTTAAAGGGCATCCTGGTGAATCTGCGGGCCGAGGGACGATGCTAAGATCGAATCCCGCTCTCCACGCTCCACTCTCCTCACCACCTCTGCTGTCTCTTTTCTTTTCTTCGTTTAACTTTTAGTAAAGTATGAATACGACGGGTTGAAAAAAAGGTTTGTTAGAGTGCAGCGGTCGCGGTCAAGCCTTTTCTAATGAGTGTTTATGTGCGTTTCTCTGTTGCAGAACTCCCAGAAGAAAAGAGGAGCTCGACCCAACAATAAGCCGGACAAGAAGCTCTGTCCACAGGTACCACATACACACACACACACACACACACACACACCATAGAGCTGTGCTGAGGTGCCAGCACAGTCTCCTCCCCCTCAGACGGTCCCTGAATCAATGAGAAACAAACTGCTGCCTCAGCAACAAAAGCTCGCAGACACTTAACCCCGGAGAGAGAGAGAGTGACATCGATCTAACAAAGAGAGAGAGAGAGAGAGAGATGGAGAAAGAGAGAGAGAGACCTGCAACCCGATCATGAATAACAAATAGCTGCGTGGGGATTACGTCGGATAGAGACACCTGCAGTACTCATGAGAGAGAGAGAAAATAGAGAGAGAGAAGTGTATAAGAGAAAATAAGAGAAGCCAGGGAGGGAGGGGGGATAATAAGGAGAGGAAAAAGGAGAGAGACTGAAAGAAAGACAGGGAGGCAGACGGAGAGAGAGAGAGAGAGGTAGACGGTCGACTGGCATCAATATAACAATCAATCGTGTGGTTTTCCTGTGTAATGGACGGCACTCCGTCTCCGGAATAAAGAGCCAGTTCATTTAAAACCGAACGAGCGACGCGAGTTATTGGCCAAACATCACTCTGCGTTAGATTCATGACATTTATTTGCTTTATTAGACAGCACGGCCAATCATTAAATATTCTCCTTAATGCCTCAGGATTGCAGCATTAGCCTGCAGTCCTGCTTCACATAACATTAGTGTTTTTTTTTTCGTTTGTTTTTTTTTTTCTTCTTCTTCTTCATTAGGTGCAGCACAGTGGGGGATAATGAGGCGAACGTGCAGATAGAGAGAGGAGGACATGACAGGAGAGTGAAATCCGGCTTTGAACATCCAGTTTATGTGGCAGCAAAGTGGGAGGAATAATCGAATTTCACTGTAAATTAATCCATCAGGAGTAATAGCAATTAAGGAAATGAATAGTGTTATAATCGCTCGCTTCACTCGGAGCGCTGTTACCCCTCCAGGTGCAGCGGCCGGCGCCTAACAAAGACAAAAACGCTTTGGTTGTAGTCCGTTTAAATCTTAAATTAATTACGACGTTGATCCTTTGCATAACTGAGGGAGAAAATTTTTAAATGAACACCTGGTTCTGTACATGAAATCGCAAAAATCAGTGGAGTGACAATGAAAAATGTAAGTTCTCTGTCTTGGCTGGTTAAAAATATTCTTTGCATAGTTTTCCAGACCTTGTGCAAGTAAAAAAAAAAAAAAAACATTTCGGAGCCATGAAAACAAATCTCCCGTAAGATTATGTTCCCATCAAATTAAAGGCCTGAATGCAGGAGCTGTGACGTCGTTTGAGGCTCCTAATTTGATGCAGCAGATCTGAAGCATCAGCAGCCCCGGTCCTGCTTCTCACCTCCTCTGTTGGTAAATTTATCACATCTCTTCATTAGAGAGACATAAAAGCTGCTCGACGACCTGCACAACAATCTGGACAGCAGCTTTCAGAGCAGCTGCGCGATTGAGTCGTCATATTTTTCCTGAGCTTGTTCCCCCTGAACAGATCTGCGACTGACTGAGCTGCCTGGTTGGCCTGCAGTCGTATCGAGGAGTAAACCCACTTAAACTCGGTTTGTCCACCTTTTTCTTTGCAAGAATCCACTTTAGACTGAACTAGATTCACGGTGTGTATCGTCATAAGTCAGATTAAACTGATTCAAGCTGAATAAAGATCAAGAAAACAATCCCAGATCCGCCTTTTGTGCTGATATTGTGATTTATTTTTGATTATTCAGGTGGTTGTGGCGCGTCATGATGCTCACAAACTGCTGCTCATAGTTTGCCCTCATCTGTGATTTATCTGAGCATCAGTGTGGTGAAGATATCTTGAAAGCTGCTGTACCAGTTACTGCAAACTGGGAGTAGAGGAGCTGCAGCAAAGCTACCGTCAGGAGAAATGAAGTTTGGTCAAGTTAGGTTAGAGTTAGTAGACGTTATGTAGAAGCTACTTTGTTAAGAAATTATCAAATTGACAGTGTCGTACAAACCTATGGCAAAATATCATGCACAAAAAACAGAAAATTAAGTGCACACTTGGATCATTGTTAAATTCTGCCGGCATGTCACACATTAAACATAACAACATCATAAGTAATGACTGTGTGTGTGAATGTCAGTGTTTGTCTGTCTGCCCTGCGATGGACTGGCGACCTGTCCAGGGTGTTTACTTGCCTTCGCCCTATGAGCGCTGGGATAGGCTCCAGCAACCCCCTGCGACCCTAGTGAGGATAAGCAGTTTAGAAGATGAATGAATGAATGAATAAACATCATAAGTAACTAAATAAATAAAAGGAATGACAGTTTTAAAGGAAAGGCAGTTATTTCTTTATACAATAATGAAAGAACAAGCCAACTTGGTCAAACAGGGTGACTGGATTACAGTCAAGCAGCCATAGTCTCAAAATAATAATCTAATTTTTTGGCTTTTATGGTCCAAAATCTGTAATAGTTCCAGACCTGCACCAAAAATGACCAAAAAAAAAAAAAAAAAAAAAAAGGAATTTAAAAGCAGAATGAGTGGAATCTGTAAACACAACACTCAAAGTTGGCCCCTCCTCCCTGACTAAGCCAGTTTTGTTTCTTAGGATGGTGACGGAATGAAATGTAAATCATTCTGTCACCATCCTAGGAAAAAAAAAAAAAAAAAAAAAAAAAACTTTTGTCAAACAGGCCAACACCGCGTCGCTCTTCATCCTCCTCCTCTTCCTCGGTGCTCACCAGATTCACTCTCTGGAATAAGTTTGTCTGCTTGGCCTTTCGCCTCGCTAGATTTCCTTTTTTTTTCACGGTCCGCAATTTCAGTAGCTATCGATCTGGCACCGTGCTGCGCAGTGATTGGCTGGGAGCTACACACCCGCCGCCCAAAAGCCGACGCCCAGAAGAGTCCCGAGCTCAGCAAAACAAGAAAACCCTTCTCTGCAGACACACACACGCCAACACACACTGCTAGCGGCTCACAAATCTTATTTCTGCCTTTAACTACTTGACTAGTTTTGCAAATATGAGTTTAGTTGATCTACCAGCTGAGCTCCTGCCAACCTAAGTCAACATTGAACTGCTATTTTCAGACGTTTCAAAGTGATTTTTAGATTTAATTAACGTCCTCCTCCCTGCCTCTGGCTTCCTAATCCCTCTCTGGAGAAGAACCTGCGTAATAAATGACCAGACGTGTGGTCAGTGGTCACTTCTCTCATGGCAGCCTCACATTAAACAGCTGTTTTGGTCTGCTGTTGCCACGCCAACGCCCAAACCGAGTTCAGAGTGAACACGTCGGGGGAGTTTGATGCGTTCAGGTCGGCGGACAAACAACTGTCACGTTGGAAAAAGCCTCAAAGTTTGATGCCGGCGGCGTGTTCTGGTGCCTCCCGGCGGACGTTTCCTCTGCGTCTCCCTGCTCTGTGCGTCTCTTTGTTGTCTCTGACCTATTTCCTCTCAGGCTCGCACTCGATCTGCCCAAACAAGCCAAGCGCTCACTCCTTCTTTTCCTCTCCCTCCCTCCCTCGGCAGTTCCTTTGCTCCCTCTCGTCTCTCCTCCCTCGCTCCTGCCCTCTGTCATTTTCTGCAGGTGATTGTGCTCGAGATAATCCCTGCATACCGGCTGCTGCTGTATGTTGGGATTACAGATCGGGCCTCAGCATCCCACTTCAAGTCCCTCCCTGCCCTCCGTCGTGCCTCAGTCGCTCCCGGCACAAACAGCAGGAGCACACACACACACACACACACACACACACACACCGTGGGGTTGGAGCTCGGCGCAGACACACACTGCAGGGGTTTGTGTTTGAAGCGCTCCCCTCGTGAGCCTGTCAGCGCGAGGCGGGCCGGGCCAGCCTCTCCGAGCCCCGCTCCATAAATGGCTGTAAATCGGCCGGCCCGCGCCTTGTTTAATTTGGCTGGAAACGGGCCAGCAGCTGTAAAACAAATACAGGCACAGAGCTGCTGACGAGGAACGAGAGCACGTCGGGTCAGCCGAGAGAGAGAGAGAGAGAGAGAGAGAGAGAGGAAAAAATACAGGGAAATGTGAAACTGGGCAAGACATTAATCGAGACATTAATAAAATCAATAAATGGTCAAGTGCAGTATCCAAAACACAGGGGCTGCAGTTTTTTCATGAAGGTAAAATGTTAGAAAACACTGTTGTAAATAAAGTTTTATGGTGCTGCAGAGACGCCCCGGCTTCCTACACAGACCAGTGTTGCATTTTAATTTCAGCGTTGGTTTTTAATTCATTTTTAAAGCGGCTTTGCTGGTTTAGTTTAGCTTTTATTTTTTTGAAAAATGCTTCGTTTTGATTTAGGTTTTATGAGTTTCCGTGTTAGTTTTAGTCTAGTTTAGTTATTGATGTTGTTTGTCAGGTGTGAGATTCATAAAAGGTCAGAAAAAGTATTGTGTGCTAAAAATTCAACAAAACATCAAACCCTTTTAAAAACTATATTCACTGAGGACAGATGAACCCTCAAATAAACAGGCAAAGTTGAAAACTAACCTTTTTTTGTTTTTTTTTTTTTGGTAAACCTCGTTTTTTTTTTTTTTTTTAATTTTTTATTTCAGTTAACAAAAATGTTTTTTGTCACCTCGTTTTTGTTATTTTTGTTAGTAGTCATTAATGGACCCCAGCAAAAATTCACATTCTTGTGATTTTAAAAAGCTTTTCTGTGAAAATTTAAATGACAATACAAAAACGATCATTGCTACTAAAATCAGATGTATTTGTATCATACAGGAGCCTCAGGAAGTGTTGTACAAGACAAGAAAATACAAAAACACACCCACAGAGCACACACACACACACCCAAACACACCCATATGTCATCCTGTATGGTCCAGTGGGATGAGATTAGCACACTGGCAGGGTTAGGGGTTCGAATCCCAGCTGAACGTAACACCAACCAGAAAAAACTCGCTCGACTCTTGAAACTAGACACTTCAAACGCTGCAGAATATTTTCAGAGCTGATTATGACAACAGTTCGCTGAGTTCCTCGTGAGCCGCTTCACGTCCTGCAGGTCTGCTTTGTGTCAAACAGCCAAACATCGATTTGAGATTCAGCATGACGTCTGTGGAAACCACTAACCACCGCGTCTGCTGGAGCGCCTCTGCTGCACATTTCCATGGTGTTTCTGTAACAAAAAACAAAAAACAAAAACAAAAAAAAAAAAAAAAGAAAACCTCAAGGCGAGACGGCATGACTCTGACCTCAGCAGTCGGTAGCTGGGAGCCACAGAGCCGGTCGGATATCGTTTTGTCACTGTATCGAGGCGAGTTCAAGGCGAGTTTAGACGGAATGAAAAGCGAATTCATCCCAGGTCAGTTCAGGGATTCAGAACAGGATGCAGGTTTTTTTGTGCTTCCGGCAATTCGCAAAAAAACTCAGTGCTTCCTAAAAACTGCCGGAGGTAACGCACAACCGTCACTCACAAGACTTGACTCACGATCACAAACCAGTTCCAGGCAACAGGATCGGCCGTCCCTGAAAGCTGCTTTGACCTCTTCACCTTTACACCGTCACGAAGTCGTGTCCTCACCGAAGTGACTCGCGTGGTTTTGAAGATGAGCAGCTCTGTCTGAGGCAATACGAAAATTCACCCGTCTGTCTGCACGTTTTACTCTGTGTGTGTGTGTCTGTCTCCATTAGGGTTGCAAAGGGGCGGAAAATTTCTGGTAAATTTCCGGAGACATTCCGGAAACTTTCCATGGGAAGTTCAGCTGGGGAATTTTGGAAATTTTGTTTTGTCATAAGCAGACATGCGTGCAAACTAATGACATTTTTGACTTATTTTGAGTAGATTTTTTTTTTTCTCAGTCCTTCAAGATTGATGGTGGATAAATGAATAGAAATAGGCTCAATGAATGGATGAACACTCCTCAGTCAGCAGCTAAATCAAACTATAACCTACATTCTTATATGAAAACTGTATTTCTAAAAAAAAACTGGTTAGCAGAAGGCAGAAGAACCAGCATCACAGTGGAGCTCGATGGCTGATAAAAAGCCTCTTAAATAGCTACTAAACACATTTTGACTTATTTTTTCCAGTTAAACTTTGATACCATAGGTCAAATATATTTACCCCAGTCATATCATCAAAACCTCCTTGACTGGATGTCGTCCGAGGGCTCAGATGAAGGCCGAGCCGTGTGGAAATTCAACTGAATTTGTATTAAATCTGGTTGTTTTAATCAGGATTATGCTGCAAGACGGTTTTTCTTCAACTACATTAAGTTCCCGCTTATAGGCCAACATGCAATTTTGCAAATTTCCAGATTATTCCTGTAAATTCCTGTTAATTCCCATATATTCCCATTAATTCCCATGGAAAGTTTCCGACTTTGAAAATTCCCGGAATTTTGCAACCCTAGTCTCCATGCCAGTGTGTACCTCTGTCTCTGAAGACGTTTGCCATCCCTACTGTGTGCGTTTTTGAAGTCTTAACCACAGAGAGGCTGATAGTTCAGAATAAACCTGCCATATCCGCTTTCAAACCAACTTCTCCAACAAAGAGAGAGAGAGAGTGTGTGTCAGTGTCTTTAATACTTCCGCATCTATCAGCCTAAGGCGGCGGCCAGACACGGATTTTCTTACCAAAAAAAAAAAAAAAAAAAAGGACTAAGCCAACGTATTCTCTGATGAAGGCTCTGTGCTGAAATGCGTAAGGACGTTTCTAAAGTGATGTGAGCCAAACCAGCAGGTGAAATGTCAGTGTTTTGTCCATCTTGACTTTAAAATTTGGGAGGTGCTGCTTCCTTTTCTCATTTTTTTGAATATGCCCGTCGGATTTAGGGTTCTGGGTTCCTCTGAGAATCATATTATTGAAGCGCAACCGTCTCCTCCAACACACCAGTGTGTTCTCTATGAGGCTGATAACCCTGACAGACAACTAAGAAAACGGAGGAATGCTATTTAATTTTTTTTTTTTTTTTTTTTTTTTTTTTTTTTAATGTTACAAGATAACAAAAAAACCTGGCAGTGGGATGATATAATCCCACCTGTTTCCAGTGCAGGTTTCACTTGTTTCAGTATAAATATGTAGAAAAAAGGCAGAATAAGGCAGATCAGCCCACTAGGATCAAGAAAATGATACTTGAACCAAGAAAATTCTGGAAAGCTTCTGAAAACAAATAAAACAAAATTTTAAGACCGAGTATGAGACTAAATGACTGGTTTGGATGGAGATTTTTTTTTTGCAGTGCATCCATTAGTTTTAGCTAATCCATGTTTTAATGTCCGTCAAAAGTTTAATCCATCCCAACCTTTTTTTCAGACCAGTGTACATGCACTCATCCATTGAATGTGCAGTAGATTATGGGCCTGACTACAATGTCCAGTCTCTGTTTTTATATTTCTGTGGCAGACGTCACGGATCCTGTACAACAATCATCAGTTTCTCTTTCTGTCCACTTTCCTCCTAAAGAGGCTGCCGAGTTGTTTTTTTCACTTTCTTGTTTATCGTGTGACGTACAGCATCTCACACAGCTGGTCAGATTTTGCACAATGAACTCGCTCCTACACGATTTGTGCTTCATCATTTGTTCATTTGTTTGTTCATCTGCCACACTCAGTATGACTATGTCAGACACTTATGATTGGATTTTGATAAAAGCTGGAGATCTGATTTTTATTGCTACTGTATACCCGCTGTGTTTTTAATGTATGCCTACGTCTTCTCCTTCTCTTCCCCTGTTCCTCACACTCGCACGGTTTACACCAACAGTGCCAGCTCCACTTTGCATAACGTGTTTGCGCACACCTCTGCACCGATTTAACCCGGTCTTCCCTCCTCCCTGTGTGTCTCTCTCTCTCCTCCCCTCACCCCAGGAGGACAGCTCAGACCTCAAGTGTCAGCTCCACTTCGCCAAGGAGGAGTCAGCCCTGATGTGCAAGAAGCTGACCAAGCTGGTGAAGGACAGCGAGGCCATGAAGGAGGAGCTGGCCAAGTACAGATCGCTGTACGGAGACGTCGACGCCTCGCTCACCGTGGAGGAGGTGAGACCAGGACGGGGATAAAAGACTCTTTACGAGGCAAATGAAGAAGCAGAGAAGGGAGAGAGGGGTGTGGAAATGGAGCAACAGGAGGGAAAAGACTTCTTGACTTTTGTATATTCCTAGACATTTGCCTGGATTGTCTTTTGTACTGTAAAGATTGAGAGAATTAGCATCGCAATACACCACAAAAACATTAGCAGTCAGTGAACAGGCCTTGAAACAGGAGCTGGAGATGTGAGGGTGATGAGGAGAATTAAGGTTTTATTGCTCAAATAAAACTGCTCCAGCTATTAAACTATCAGGCAGACCACAAACGTGTTTTTGTTCTCCACTTTCAGGAAAATCTGAACTCTTCAGCTGCCAGCTTTTCTCAGCACCTAGCTCCTCGTGTTAGTGTTTGCCTGAAGGCATCAAAATGGTGTTACAAGCCTATTATGGTTGTTGTGGTTTTTGAAAGTGTCCCACCCACTGTACCCATATGAAAACCCAAATTGCACTTTTTCCCCCACTCTGCCAACAAAAGCCTGGGAAAACACTGCAGAGAAGCTTTTCTACTGGTTAGAAATTAAAGTCCTAAAACAGAGCTGACTCCTGAGGCACCACAAAGCCCATTAAGTCTTAGTCATTTTTTAATACAAGGTGTAAGGTAATTAATACTGAAATGTAACCACCTCCTCTCTGGCCTCAGGTCGCCGACTCGCCCCACACCCGCGAGGCCGAGGTCAGAGTCCACCTGAAGCTGGTGGAGGAGGAAGCCAACCTGCTGAGTCGACGCATCGTGGAGCTGGAGGTGGAGAACAGGGGCCTCCGAGCCGAGATGGACGACATGAAGGGGCCGCAAGGTGGTTCACTCCCCTCCTGGTGACCTTCCTGTGCAGTAGCTGCTCCGAATAATTAGTTAAATCTGCCGTGATGACCCGTGCACATTGGAGTTTTATGCATAATTTTCTCAGAGGCACGGCTGCTCTGCCAAAATAATCTCACAGGTTGGATTAAACCAGGACAGCTCGAGTTTGGCTTAGCCAGCGGGCGAACCTGAGTGGTAAAGAGGGATGTCGACAGCATACATTGCTGATGTGCCAGCCAACCAGTATGATAACAGTGCTAGCTCCAATGCATTTTATTAAAAAGGACCGAAAATTCAACAGGAACCGTCTTGGAGGACTTCCTTCAGGTCAATGACCCTGAAAAAAATTGGTGTCTGTCAAAGCATTGGTCATTTTAAATAAAATGCATCTTTCCATTGATGATCTTGGAAGCTGAGCAGCCCAGCAGCTGTATGATAGAAAAGTTTTAATTCAAACTTGGAAAGTCGAACAGGTTAGGCAGCTAACACTGATTTCTCATTTTCCTCTGCAGTATTTATTATTCTTGGCATTATTTTGAACACTATTTCTTTTTTTCTTTTTTTGCTGATGACTCCTTATTTTCAGTTCCTAGTGTTACGTTGCGTGTTGAACGCTCCTTGTCTTTCTGTTCACAGATGGTCCTCAGGAACTGACCGGCGTTGGTGGAGGCATGGGGGCGGGGCTTGGCATAGGAGGAGGGGCTATAGTCCTTGGGGGAGGGGCTTCATCTGAAAACGTGATGGAGCTCCAGAGGCACCTCCAGTTCGTGGAGGAGGAGGCGGAGCTGCTGAGGAGGTCGCTGATCGAGATGGAGGAGCAGAACAAGCTCCTCATGAACGAGATCAACCGCTACAAATCTGAGCTCCCGCCCCCGACGACCTCGCTGTCGTCTAATTCGCTGACGTCACTGACGGACGGGCTTCTCAACGACAGCCCGGTGCATTCCATCCAGGAGGGGGCGGTGCTCATCAGCACGGAGGCGTCGCCCCAGGAGGAGGAGCTGCGAGCGGCGAGGCTTCAGATCGGAGAGCTGAGCGGGAAGGTGAAGAAGCTGCAGTACGAGAACCGAGTGCTGCTGTCCAACCTGCAGCGCTGCGATCTGGCCTCCTACCACGCCCCTTCCTCCTCCTCCTCCTCCTCGCTGCGACTGGCCCTCGAGACCGACGCAGAGGCCGGAGACTCAGCTGAGTGCCTCCCCACCAGGTACCGAGTGTTTCATGTTTTGGGGGGAAAAAAAAAATATAATGAGCGATGATGTAGTTTTATTTCCACAAAGGTTTAATTCAAATGGGGATGTTGCAAGAGGAGTCGTCATATAAATTATTATTACTCAGCTTTTTGAAAACACATCTCATATCTAATCACTTCATTTATATCTAATCGTATTATTCCTTCAGTCAAGAAGTCTGGATGACTTTGTTGAGTTTTGGAAAATTAACTTGTGAAATGTGGTGAACAGACTTTTAAACAGTAGCACTATTTTTCATCTCATTTTACTCCCTGTAGACCAAAATGTTGATGCAACAAAGGCACAAAACTAAACTACATTATACATTTAATGAGAGTTAAAAATATAGATACACGTGTTTACAATCACGCATGTAATTGGACAAGATAATCCATTAGAGCTTTTAACTGTATAAACTATAAACTTATAACTTGAACGCTGTCATTTCACCTTGTTGGGAAGCAAAAATAAAGCAAACATCTTTTTAATATTTTTAAAATATTTTTTAATATTAAAAATGCTGTAAATGTGTAAAAGCAGTAACACACTTAAGGCTGTGCAAACTAATTGTTTTACAGGATATTTTAAATTTTATTAATAAACTATATTATTACTACATTAACTTAAGTTTAAGATCCGAGAATCCAGAGTAAAGCAACAAATGCATTTAATGTAACATTTGTATTTGCATTTGTTAGACAGTTTTTCAAGATGAAAAGGTTATTTTGCACTAAATTTGCCCTTCCTGTCCCTCCACCAGCCCGCCTCACCGCGAGGGGCCGGTGGGCGGTGAAAACGACGCTCTGGAAATCAGAGAGAGGAAGAGGAAGACAGAGGACAGCTCAGACACGACGACCTCACTTCCTGGGTGCCTCGGGCTGAAGGACCATGATGCCTTGCTGGCCATGAGGGACCAGGCCCGCTTGGTTTCCACGGCGATACAGCTCCTGACCTCGCCCGACTCCAACTGCCTCTCCTCCTCTCCGTCCATTTATCGCAAAGTCTGCAGCGATGACGCAGCGGAGCCGTGCGACCTGGAGAAACCGCAGCCTCACGGCCAGGTACGCTTTTGATTTTCAGTCCACATTGTCAGAATAAAAGCCCTCGGCTTGCAAAACACCAACCTGCCAGAAACTGAATAGAACCTGACTCAGTCACAGCCTTGCCCTTTTGATCCCGCCGTCATCAAAATGATTTTAGTACATTGAGAAGTGTATGCACTTTAGACATAACTTTACACAATAGTCAGGGACAAGTAATAGTTTAACAAAGTTAAAATTTATGATGGTGGATTCAAAAAGATATCACGTAACTTGTCCTTGGTTGAGAAAAAATACTTTTACAGAGGCAGTCCTATTTAATTCAGAGATACTGCATGATGAACTTTGGTCTAAACTTTTTTTGAAAAACAGATCAATAACATATGTAATAAGAAGAAGCAGCAGCTTTATTTATACAGCACCTTCAGAAACAGACACAACAAAAGCAGAATAATCAGAAAACAAAATAACAAAAGAAAGCCAAACAAGAGCAATACAAAATTAAGGTAAAATCCAAATAATAAATTAGTAGTAATACAACATAATCAATGAAGAAAGAAAGAAAAAAAGATAAAGTGTGATGAAAAAATGACATCACATAAAGACAAATCGATAAAAGCTGGTTTTAAGAAGTGATTTAAAAGAAGTTACTGATTCTGTAAGTCTTTTCTCCTCAGGCAATTCATTCCAATATATGTGCTATAGGAACATATATATGTATACATGCATGCTTGACACATAAGGACATCCTTATGTGTAACAGTAAATCTTGTTTTCATGATAATTGGCTATTTAAAACAGCACAAAGCAAGACTTCTATGCCAAAAAAAAAACTGAAATCACAAAGCGCAAAATACAAAAGTGTCTTATCCCAACCAACAGAAATGCTAAAGGTTCACCCTACCTGCCCAAATTAAATTCAGATATCGGGTGTGGTAACTGCTCCACATGCAGGTAGTAGCGGATTGAGATCTATGAGCAAAAAGCAGCGCTCCGTCCGTTACATGTTTCTCCTCTGGTTTTCTTTGGTGAGACACATCGCCGGCCGGGTTGATGTGCAGTTTACTGGCATCGCCTTATAGGATTTCTGCGTGTTGAAGTACTAATTTAGCTACCGTTTTCGGCCATCAGAGCGTGCCAAATTGCCTTTGAGCATGAATGACTGTATTTCTTTGCTGCCCAGATCTCGGAGCTGTCGGACTTGGCAGACCGGCCTCTGGTTGGTGCTCTGACCGGCAGGCTGCAGGCCCTCCACACGCAGCTGCAGGCCTTCGTGGAGCGGGTCGACAGCCTCGGCAACTCCCCTGGAGGCGGGCGGGACCCCCAGGTGGAGGGGGCGTCACCTCAGCCTCTGCTGTCCGAATCCGCCGACCCCTCTGAGGCCGCGCGCCGCGCCTCGCTCCCCCGCTCTGCGGACGTCCAGGACGGACCGAACACTGCCGAGGAGAAGGTACAAGAGAAGAATCACGCTCCTCCTCCTCCTCGTCACTCTTTCTCTCACATTTGTTATCAGTCTTTTGACCTAGAAATTAAGTATGTTGTTGGATTTTTAATTTTCTTTTGTTGCTAGTTTGTTTTTTCTGCTTTTCTATTCTGTCTTATGTTCGGTCCTATACCTAACCCATGGTTTGGCTTACTAACCCTCCCAGCTCCATCCACACATGCTACGATGGCTCCTCCTTACAGCGCAGAACGGTTTTACACAGCAGGCTCAAATCTGGTTTACCACCCACAGTTTACAGAATTATTTAGATTTATTGGCTGAAAAAGATTTAATAAGTCTATATAAAGAAGCATACAATGAGCAGAAATATATTTAATTCAAGTGAACTTACATTTTGGCTTTGTTTTCTAGTGAAGTAACTAGCAAGCAGTATAATTAAGCAAAGAAACTGTATTGTCATCCGCCATTAACGCCAGCACTGACTTAATACAGTAGCGAGCTTGTAGGATTTGTCTATCAAATTCTGTTGAGGCACCCAAGCTGTATATTTTGTAAGTAGCTAAATTTTTGCTTCTACTTTCACTAAGAGCTGTGGACCTCCAATATGGCCGCCAAAGGGTGCATCATGTCACCTGAAGGCTCTCTACAGTCTGTCGGAGTTTCTCTGTCCTGTATTTTTCTGTTTTTGTAGTCTATAAATCGCCCGTACAGCCTTTGTCTATGCCAAATATGCCAGTAGTTGCAGACGACACTTTGCTTTACCTTACAGAAAAAGTAAAATTAACAAAACATTTTTAAAAAATAAATAAAAAAAACACATCCTGCTGCTGTGTGGATGGATAAATCAGATTGGAGCTGCCGGTGTGAACCTGTGCACCTGACTGCACCCCGCCCCCCCTCCCCTGCATGCTGTCATGACGCCTCCTCACCTGTGTTTAGACGCTGCTGTAGGCCTCAAATGGAGCCTGTTTGTTGCATGTACAAAGTGGGGTTTACTCTTGAGTATATGAAGCATCATTTATGTATGTATTTCCATAAAGGTCATAAAGTAGACTCTACATCCACATACAGTGTGAGTTCACATCTATTGTGCCCATGCCCATTCAAAGCTACGTTTACATCCATAGATTTACTCACTTGGTTAAATGAATAGTGCACCGTAATTGGACTTTTGCTGGAAAATTACATCAAGAGAATTGATAAAGTGCTTTGAAGGAAGAGCGTAGAGTTTCTTGTGTTGTGAGTTTGTCAGACACTCCTGGTTCCTGGTGATTTTCTCTTTATAAAGTCCACCCAGTTTGCCTGTTTTGATGCAGATGTGATGAAATTATACATGAGCCTTTAGAGAATCTACTGAACTAGCCAGTGTTTAGGCTGGACGCTCCATTAGAGGCCAATTCTGAGTCCCAACACCCCTCCGATCTCTCCTTCCCCTCCTCTTTGCCCACCCCTCCTTCCTCCTCTCTCCCCTCCTCTCTCTTTTTGCACGGGCACCATAACCGTCGGTTTCCGCACTCCTCCTCTTCCTCTTTTTCCTTCTTTTTAAACCTTCTTCCTCACACTCTCCGCCCCCCCCCTTATCTTCCTCACTTCCTCCTAACTCTCCTCCCCGTTCACCTCCCCTTTCTTTTCCTTCCCTCTCCTCTTCCTCCGCGGTCTCCTTTCTGCTTCAATTTTTCCCATCCTAACTGTCTTACTCCCTCCTTCTCCTTCCTGTTCTTCCTGTCTCTCTTCCCTTCGCCGTCCTCCTCCTCTCCATCTGCCTCCCTCCTCTTCCTCCCATTTGCTTTTCCCCCAACTCTCGTCTCTCCCTCTGTACTCTTTCACTCCGGCAAAGCCTTCCTCCTCATCCTCCTCTCCTCTCCTCCTCCCTCAGCCGTCGCTCCTGCCCCCCATCCTCCTTTTCTTTCTGTTCTCCACTCTCTCCTTCTCCTCTCTGACCAAGCTCTTCTTCCTTTACATCCTTTTCTTCGTCTTGTGAGATCCATTATTATTTCTCTCCTTTTATTTTTCATCTTATTCCCCTCATTTTTCTCCTCGATGTTGTCACACGGACGGACGCCATTTTGGTTGTATTGTTTTTTCGGTCTCTTATTGTTGTGTTTCTTTGTCTTGTTTTGCTTCAATACCCCCGTTTCTCCTCCCCTCCCTCCTTTCAATTCTATCACTCCCTCCTTTGTTTTTTTTGTTTGTTGTTTTTTGCTCCACAACTTCCCCCCTCCCCTCCTCCTCCTCCTCCTTCCTCCTCCTTCCTCCTCCTCCCTCTCCCCTTTTCCTTCCCATCCTCTCTCCTCTTTGATTCTTTTGGGTTTTCTTTTTCCTTTTCTTCATTAACTTGCCCATGCATGCATGCAGCAGCCTGATTATAGGGACCAATCAGAGCGAGAGGTGAAAAGTCAAGCAGAGGAGCGCAGCCAATCAGACAGCAATAAGAAGCAAAACCAGGAAACGAGCCAAACTGAAGAGGAAGAGAAGGAGACTGACGATGCACTGGTAGGTCGCCGGCGTCTCACTTATCCACACACACACACACACACACACACACACACACACACACACACACACACACACAGCCTACAGGCGCTGAAGTGGTACAGTGGCTAGCAACATGACATTGTAAACAAGCACAAACAGTGACTTCACCATCAGCTGTAGGAGAGACAGGAAGAAAAGACCATTGTTTGTCGCTTGACCTTTTCCTGCAGTGTCTCCATGGTAACCCGGGCTGTGTACAGGCCTGCGCATGCATGTGTGTGTGTGTGTGTGTGTGTGAACATATGCGCATGTGTATGTGTGTGTGAAAGAAAGAGAGAGAGACAGAGAGAGGCTGTGCCTTTGCAGGATTGATGAGCAGAGCAATACAACCCTCTACAGGATGACTCTCATTCTGTGTGTGTATACATGCACTCAGTGTTTACTATAATACTACACATCTTTATGGTAATGCCATCACAAAAATATACAGCGGTGGAAAAAAGTTTTCGGACGCCCTTAAAATTTTACACAATCTCAAATATTATCATAAAATATTGTTGGAAGAATCTTTTTTGTGTTTCAAAAGGTGTGGCTGCATTAGACAGATACAAACAAATACAAATAATATATTTTTGTTTATTGTTTACAAGAAAAAGTAACAAAACTAAACTCCTGACAGTGTAATCTTTCTCTTCAGGCGTGTTTCCTGCATTAGGTTCCTGGTTTTAGCCATTTTTGTGTCTGAAGAACTTTCAGATGTTCTGGCTTTATATAGACACCAAGCTTGGCAACAAAAATTGTGTCTTTTAATAAAAAGAACGACCTTCATCACTGGTACCAAAATGACCCAATACTCCAAATTTCTTATGTATTTTTATGGAACCAATCAATTTGAAGTTTTTTAGGATTTGTTTAGTGTTTTGGCTGTGACTGTACTAAAAGAAAATGCACTTGAAGACCTAAGAGTGATTTGTTAATGCAATATTTCACAAATGCATGGGGTGTCCGAAAACTTTTTCCACCACTGTATATATAGTAATACTAGTAATGACAGCACTTGTGCTAATGAGATGTAAGGATAGAGAATAAGTGGTGTAAGCGTAGCCTTCCCATCCAAAGTCTTTCCTGTCAGTCCTCAAAAGCTCATACTGGTTACAGAGGAAGCACAATGAGGAGGATTTGTCTGTTGTGGTTTATAAAAACAAATTCAAAGTTGGCTCCGCCTTTCTGGCCAAGCTATTCGCCGAAAGACAGTTTTCAGGCCAGTTTCGCCATCCTAGGAAAAACTAGGCCCGCTGGCGTCTCCGTGTCCATCAGAAAACAAGCCAACACCGCGTCGCTCTTCATCCTCCTCCTCCTCCTCCTCTCCCTCAGCGCTCACCAGCAGGGGAAAGCCAACCCCAGATTCACTCTCGCTGTGGAACGAGCTCTATCTGCTTGGCATTCCTCCGCGCTTACCATGTCCGTGATTTTCCTAGCGTCCTATTGGATGTTGCACGGCCAATCTGGCACTGAGTGCTGTGATTGGCCGGGAGCTACACACCCGCTGCCCAGTGGCCGACGCCCAGAAGAGTCCCGAGCTCAGCGAAACAAGAAAATCCAGGCGGAGGGCAGGGACTCTGCAGACACACACACCAACACACACTGCTAGTGGCTCACAAGTGATGATGGGGGAGGGATTATTTTTGAACGAGACATTGTTTTTCAGGAAAATCCGGCTCATTCTGCCCTCAGACTCTGTCATTACAGTCTGCCGTCGGTCCTGAACTGTAATTTGTCCGTCCAGACAGACAGAATCACTCTCAGGTTTCTGCTGCGTGTTTAGTCTGCTGTGCAAAGTGGCAGCTGAGAGCCTGATTAATGCATGCGGTGTAGTCGCAGTAATCACTGTGTGTTCTTACTGGATTACACACACACACACACACACACACACACACACACACAGAAAGAGAGTCAATCAGTCACTCATGCATACACTCTGATCCAAAGTCCTCAGTGTATAAGGAGCTGGTTAGAGATAGTGTCCAGTCTCAGTTTCTGTGTGTGTGTGTGTGTGTGTGTGTGTGTGTGTGTGTGTGTGTGTGTGTGTGTGTGTGTGTGGCCCGTGTGTCATGGAGTTAGCGATAGCCGATGTCGAGGCTCAGGCCTGTTTAGCCAGTTGATGTTATCTCCATGTGGACTGACAGCCGGCGGTCCCATCACTCTCTGGTCCAAGTAGATTAATAGAAGAACAAAGACTTGCGGTTGGAAGTGTGTGTGTGTGTGTGTGTGTGTGTGTGTGTGTGTGTGTGTGTGTGTGTATTTGCACGTGTGGGTTAGGGCTAGGGTTAGAGTTAGGTTTTCAAAACGTGTGTGACTCTTACAGGTGATAGACAAGAGAAATAAAGAAAGACAGTGTGTGTGTGTGTGTGTATTTGCATTTAGCTGGTGCATTTCAGGGTCCTCTGAATCTGAACACGTTATATTTCCACAGTGTGGTCTGATGAAATGAAATAAATATTTCAAATGTCAGGCGAGACCAACAAGTCAGGATGCAGATGCACAGGGCTGATTCTGACTTTTTATTAAATATCAAGGTTTTTCCATTTAGCTTGTTTTGCACATTTTATTTTTGCCATTTCGTTGCTGTTTATAAATGAACCTAAGACCTGACCTCAGAGTAACTCCCTGCTGGAAGAGCCGCTCACACCAAAAGTCTGGATTCAAATGCATTTTGATTGATTTTTGGATTCATTTCAGGCCTAAATGCTGTTTCAAAGACTTTTCTAAAATTAGAGGTTGAACACTGAATACTTCTCATTTTTGCTATTATTGCAAATTGGCGAATTTAAAGATATTGGCTTCTGGCAGCCTCATTCACACAGCATATCATCATGAGCCATAAAAACTAATATCAGTTTGGACTCGAGTGTATTCTTTGGATAACGTGTGTCTTTATTTGTATACATGCATGCAAATATGTTTTAAGCATTTACACTATATTACCAAAAGTATTCGCTCACCCATTCAAATGATCAGAATCAGGTGTCCTAATCACTTGGCCTGGCCACAGGTGTATAAAATCAAGCACTCAGGCATGCAGACTGTGAAACAAGACATTTGTGAAAGAAGGGGCCGCTCTCAGGAGCTCAGTGAATTCCAGCGTGGAACTGTCATAGGATGCCACCTGTGCAACAAATCCAGTCGTGAAATTTCCTCGCTCCTAAATATTCCACAGTCAACTGTCAGCTCTATTATAACAAAATGGAAGCGTTTGGGAACAACAGCAACTCAGCCACGAAGTGGTAGGCCACGTAAAGTGACGGAGAGGGGTCAGCGGATGCTGAAGCGCATAGTGCAAAGAGGTCGCTGACTTTCTGCACAGTCAATTGCTACAGAGCTACAAACTTCATGTGACCTTCAGATTAGCCCAAGTACAGTACGCAGAGAGCTTCATGGAATGGGTTTCCATAGCCGAGCAGCTGCAGCCAAGCCACACATCACCAAGTGCAATGCAAAGCGTCGGATGCAATGGTGTAAAGCACGCCGCCACTGGCCTCTAGAGCAGTGGAGACGCGTTCTCTGGAGTGATGAATCACGCTTTTCCATCTGGCAATCTGATGGACGAGTCTGGGTTTGGAGGTTGCCAGGAGAACTGTACATTTCAGACTGCATTGTGCCGACTGTGAAATTTGGTGAAGGAGGAATTATGGTGTGGGGTTGTTTTTCAGGAGCTGGGCTTGGCCCCTTAGTTCCAGTGAAAGGAACTTTGAATGCTTCAGGATACCAAAACATTTTGGACAATTCCATGCTCCCAACCTTGTGGGAACAGTTTGGAGCGGGCCCCTTCCTCTTCCAACATGACTGTGCACCAGTGCACAAAGCAAGGTCCATAAAGACATGGATGACAGAGTCTGGTGTGGATGAACTTGACTGGCCTGCACAGAGTCCTGACCTGAACCCGATAGAACACCTTTGGGATGAATTAGAGCGGAGACTGAGAGCCAGGCCTTCTCGACCAACATCAGTGTGTGACCTCACCAATGCGCTTTTGGAAGAATGGTCAAAAATTCCTATAAACACTCTCCTCAACCTTGTGGACAGTCTTCCCAGAAGAGTTGAAGCTGTAATAGCTGCAAAAGGTGGACCGACATCATATTGAACTCTATGGGTTAGGAATGGGATGGCACTTCAGTTCATAGTATGAGTAAAGGCAGGTGAGCGAATACTTTTGGTAATATAGTGTACCTGTTGCTCTGTTTTAAAGCAACTTATAGCGGGTGTGGGAGATAACCTATAATGATTTTATAATGGAGGAGAAAAGATTTAAGCGAAGTAAAAGCTACAAAGATGAGTCAAACATTCATTTATTTATTAGACTGTGTGATGTTGAAGAGTCTCCGTACAGTACGTGTGTTTGTGCGTGCATGTCTGTGTCTACATGCATGTTTTCCTTCCTAAAATGCACCACGAATCGGCGTTTCATCCTGAACGTCTGAATGCAGCAGGAGTGACACAGCGGAGAGCGAACCAGAGTCATTTTGCACCTACAGTGAATAACTGGATTCTTATGCTTCAGCTGTTTAATGCAAGCTGAGTGGAAATGGAGCTCGTTTCACTGTCACTCTCGCTTTAGCCCGGTGAAAATTGGAAAATACCAGGAGTCACTCACACACAGAGAGAGAGAGAGAGAAATAGTGAAATTGAGAGGAAGAAAGACGGAGAGACAGAATGAAATATATGGAGATGAAGTGAGCGGCAGTGAGCGAGGAGATGGAGGAGATTGAAGGGGAGAACTAGAGAGAAAGGTACACAGAAGCCGCATTTATCTGCTCAAAAGGTTTGTAAAACCAATTTTGTCAGTCGCTGGGTCCCACTGCCGTGTCTGTACTCTGAACTGTCAGGAAGTCTAACCCTAACGCGATAATTCTCAAGTTCCTCGTTTGTTTTCGCTCTTTCTTTCTTTATCTGTTAATCATCACCCGTCAATAAAACCCCGTGGGCAGAGCTGTGACGTCTTTATCCTTGTGTTTCCTGGTGATGGTGTTTGAGATTCTCTTTGCTTTGTCTGTGCAGCCATGGTGGCTATCACTGCCTAGTTCCTCTTCCTCCTGTTTATCCCCCAAAAAAATGATTAATCTTTGGGAAACAGTGTGTCATACCAGTGTGCTGCTGCAGTTTAAAAATATAACTAATTATCCAAATGAAAGTGCTATATTGTTCGTTAGATACATTTTGACATAGGGAAAATAAACAGGGAAATTAGTGTTGCAGTATTTGCAAACTTACACTAATTGGTCCAGGAGGGGCACTACAACGAGAAGGCAAACAAGATGACAGATTTTTTTTCTAACTGGCCCAGAAAGGAGACTTGAGTCACTCATACAGGATGATATGTTTGCTCTTTTTGCTCTATTTCTACATTTTATAGGAGTGTCAGTTACTCTTTTTTCCTTCCAAATGGAACAAAATGGTTCGAAATATGCAGTTTTCTCCTCTTTCCTTGGTGCTGGCTGTGATCGACCTGGTGTTCCCCGTCCGTCCAGGTGAGAGCACAGCTGAGCCTCTGCAGCCTGGTGGAGGGTGAAAGAGGACATTAACAGTACAGTGCTGGGTCGATGGATCGCACTCACTCAGCAGCCAAATGAGCCGTGGGACTGTGTGTGTGTGTGTGTGTGTGTGTGTGTGTGTGTGTGTGTGTGTGTGTGTGTGTGTGTGTGTTTGACCCAGCGTGCCACAGCCTGGCTGGGATTTTTTTGCTGTAGCACAAAAATGCCATGTTGTGCACTACACTCACTCTTTCTCTTCCTCTCTCCCTTGCCCTTATTTCCTCTCCTACCATCACTGTGCTCAATCTCTCTGTCATTATTTTTTTGTCCTGCATTTCTGTTGCCTTCCAATGTGTCTCTATCTATTGCTTGCTCATTCCTTCTTCCTTAATCCCTCTTTTCCTTCACCTTGTTCACTCCTTGCTTCCCTCTTCCATCCCTCTGCCTCACCCTCTCCTCCTTTAACCCATTTTCTAATCCTTCCTCCTTTAATTCCTTCCCTCTTCCTACTCTACCCATCCCTCCTCCCTCCTCCAGCCCGACCAGTCCGGTGACCTGCAGGCCCTGCTGGCCAAAGCAGAGAAATCAGCTCAAGGAGCTCAGGAGGAGCTGGAGAAGGAGAGGCAGGCTCACAGGGAACACACTCTCAAACTCACACAGGTCAGTTTGCAGCAGACACACAAAACCCTGTCAAACCTGCACACACATACTAACAACATACAGGGAGAAAACACACCACGAGCAACCACAGCATCATGCTACTGATTGAAGAAACAATAGTGTTGAAGCAGAAGACAGTATCTGCAGCTTCTGCTCCTGAAAATGTCATAAAATGTCTTAAATATGCTGTTTTAAGGCATTTGGAGGTCTTGATAACAGTTAAATGAAGCATGTTAAATCTTAAATTCTGTTTTATGAATTTGGCTTCAGTTTTATGTTTGTTTGTTTTTTTGTATTTGGTTATTAGGTGCAAAATCAGTGCCATCATGGTACTACTGTACATGGTCATGTACCATGACTGTATATTCTGCCAGGGTCTAGTTTTTTTTTCTTCCCATTGCAAAACTTAGACATCGTAGATTTCATTCCAACTGGTTTTAAGAAAAAAAGGGAAAAAATGAGACTGACTGTATAAGTTTAGCTGCTGTGAAGTTTCTCGTACTGACAAATGAGTAGATGAGCCATCCGTGGTTAACAGTATGTAGTGTTTCTCTGCTGCTTGTTTGCATTGCAAATGTATGGTTAGATTGGAAGATGCATCTTAATTATGGCTGGCAGGGTGGTCAAGTGTTTAAAAAGGCCATTATTGAACCAGACGAGGCAGGTTCACGCCCCTGTTTTGGCCAGCAGCCACCCTGCTGGGGTGTCCTTGAGCTAATCACTGAATCCTCACCACGTTTAGTCCGTGTTTAGTGGCTCTGCTCTGCTGAACCTGTGGTCTGGTCTGTCTGTGGTGGAGGGCAAGCGAAAAGAAAATTTCCCTGCGGGGATCAATAACGTATCACATTTAATTTATTTTAGCTAGACTGATTTCCTGAGAGAGGAACCTGACAAGCAAAACACTCAATAAGCAAATTAACTCGGGTGTTTAATCTCTCTGTGATTGGTGTGTCTGTCATCGGCTCCCTCTCAGCTCCAGGAGGAGCACCAGAAGGCTCTGGTCCGTCTGGACTTCCAGCTCCAGAGTTTGGGTCTGCAGGCTCGGCTGCAGCAGAAGCTGTGGAGCCAGGAGAGGACTCTGCTGGTCCAGGAGTCCCAGCACCTCAAACAGACCCTGCTGCTGCTCAGCCTCAAACTGCGCTGCTTCCTCAAGCAGTGGAGGCTGGGACGCAAGATGGACACCGAGGGCAAGGACGTCCTAGAGGTATGAGTGGATCAGGAGGAAAAACATCTCCATGTCCTAGTCTCATCCTGTAAGAATCAACAGCTCTCAGTCCACACACTGTTGAGATGTGTCCATGTCATAACCAGAAATGCAAATTTTATGAATGAGCAACCAGGACTGTGCATCAGAAATGGATTTTTGCTCATTTTTAGGGTGATTTTCAACCCATCCTCAAAATGTCCCAATCTTGTTTTCCTCCAGCCAAAGTGTATTTTAAGACAATATTTTTTCAGTTCAGTGTGATTTCAATTTGATTAGGGAAAGCAAAGGGTATTAACACATACTATACAGAAAGCAGCTGTGTGTGGTGAGGCTGCTGCTGATTGGGCGGTATGTCAGGTGATACTGGAGGCTCAGGTGACGGACTGACAGGTGATCCTGCTCTCTGATTGGTCTGTTAGGTGAATAGCCTGAAGGACCTTTACCTTCTGTTGGAGGAGGAGAACTTGACAAGCTCCGCCCACCAGACAGACAAGATGGCCGCTGCAGAGGAACAGCCACTCAGCCCAACGATCAAGGTAGACACACACACACACACACACACACACACACACTCACACACACACCCACAGAATGGTCTAAATCTGTGTTCAGACCAGTTTAGTGAAAGTTTTTTCATTACCTGTAGTCGAGCGCGGTGAGCAGTACCTTGGCGGACCTCAAGGTGGCACTGCAGGATCTGAGCGGGGAGCTGCGACAGGAGAGGCAGGGCTCCCAGGAACTCACCCAGCAGTTCGCCAAGGCCAAGGCATCATGGGAAGTGGAGAGGACCGAACTGAAGAGCCTCATCACACAGGTAGGCAGGGAGGATGCAGAGTTTGTGTGTGTTCAAACAGGAAGTTTTGCAAAAAAGTTCAGTTTTTTTGACAAAAAGTCCAGTCACCTAGCCGACCTTCCACCATGCCCTCTTCTTTTGTCTCCATCTAAGAATTAATGGCACAGAGATCAGGGAGACCACTTCACTGTGTCAGGCGAGTTTCTCATGCAAGTTGTGAAATTTCAACCGAGCAAACACATCTGTGCCTAGATCAGTTTGCGCCATCTAGAACAAAGTTGCATCCTCCTCACCCGAGGCACTTCCTTCCACTGAAGAACATGATCTGAACTGACTGGGAAAAAAAAAAGCCAAAACGAATGGATTTATGGGTGTAAGAGGACAGGTGTTGACATTTGATATGCAGCAATTACTCACGCTTGGGAAGCCTAGCGTAACATAATGAAGCGAGGACGGACTTGGAGTCGGGATGAGGTGAAAAGTGCCTCCTGAAAATATTGCCCAAGGAAACTGAAACTGTCGAACACCAGAGAAAGTAAATGACAGCAAAGAGCTCAGACTTAGCTGAAGCTACAACGACTGGAAACAGATTTAGTTTGACAGTCCCATGCTGCCAAACACCCCAACTCTGTCCAGTAAATGAGCTACTTTTGAATCCATGTGACTTTTTTTTTTTTTAGAAGCCTTGATTTGATTTGTAACTGGGCGGTGTGAGCCTCGACAAACCGAATACAAAAATACAACGAGGTAAACTTTTCCATTGTGATTCAGATGAGAGAAAACAAACTGCAGATGTGATTGCGCCCTGCAGTTGTTTTCTCTGCTCTCTGAACGTGGGGTCAGCCTCCACCAGCCTACTGCTACAGGACAGTATTTGTGCTCGACACGCCTGTAAAACAGCCGCAAGATGAATTTCGCTCTCGAGGGGCGATGACAGAGATGCCACTGTCTACAATTTGCCCGGTGAAAACAACACAATCTGCGTGGTGAAATCAGTGTTCAGCCAAGGAGGAGGAGGAGGAGGAGGAGGAGGAGGAGGAGGAGGAGGAGGAGGAGCCCCTGCTGGGCCACACACACACACACACACACACACAAAGAAAGATGGATTGTCATTTTCGGCGAATCTGCTGTGTGGAGGCCAGTGTTCATTTTGACAAGTGGTTTCAAAATGGATGACATCCTGGGGGGGTCAACTCTCACTCCTCTCTCTGTCAAGTGTTTTATCTGTCTGTCTGGGCCTCCCATCCTCTCTCACCCTCTCTGCATCCATATATCTATCTCTGTCTCTCTTTTGTCTGCAAGCTAGCTGTGAGTAATGGGTTTAATACTCTCTCTCCTCCTCTCTTCCCTAATTCTCCCTCTCTCAGTCTCATAATAGCAGCGCGGGCTGTGATAGTGTTAATTAACAGCCTCTGAAATCGGATACAGCTCGTGTGCCACTGACTGGTAATTGAGATAGAGGGAGGAGGGCAGGGGAGAGCGTGAGGAAGAGGAGAGGAGGATGAGAGAAAGAGAGATGCGATGAAGAGGAAAGCAGCAGTGAGCGCTGACAGACGATTAAGAACAAAAAGAGGAGGCATGATACACAAAAAAAGGTGGAGTGGTCAGGGGCCGAGATGAGACACACACACACACACACACACACGCATATCTGCTGCAATATTACAGAGGGTCTTCACTCTTTAATCCTGACATTTTGGACAAAATAGCCTTTTTCCGACTTCCCCAGACTGAGATGTTGGTCACCATTTTCACCTCTGTACGTCCAGTGGTTCACTTCCTGTGGGTAGCATTTCGTGTTAGCTTAGCATAAAGACTGGAAGTCTATGGGAGCTGTTAGCCTAGCTCCATCAAAGTGGAAAAAATAAACCTCACAGCAACTCAGAAGCTGAAAATCATATCCAACATCTTTAGTATTAGTTGTAGCAGTCTTCCTTTAAAGGGATACTTCCCCCATAATGCATTTGTGAGTCCATAATTTTACAGTTTTACAACAGCAAAAAGCTATTAAAAAAAAAAAAAAGTTCAGTTTAAAAGGTTCACACTCATCATGCAGTGGAAATAGATGTGAGTGTCTGGTATCCAGTCATTTCACTGCACAGATGCGCCTGTGCACGTGTGTTTCAGGATTGTGCACAAGAGGATTTGCAGTGAGATCTGAGCGAAGATTCATGTATTTAGGTAGCGAGCAGCAGTGAGTGTATGACTGGATGCCGGAAACATGGATTATTCAGCTTGATATGCAGCATGGGAGCTGGGTGATTGAATGACTGTTAAAGTGTATTTCACCCAAATCTTAATCCTTAAAAAAATGTAAAAGAAATGAAGAATAGACAAAATATCCTCTCAGTGGATTTTTCTCATCTTCATATCTTAGTGCGGACGTTCAGCCTTCATAATAAAAGAACACACACCCAGTCATGAATCTTGGTTGTGATCAGAGACTGGGCTCTTTCTTCCTGGCGCGAGATCATTTGTCTCCCAGTTGGTCTGGCAGCTCCGTGGGCAGCCAATAGGAGCCCAGAGCAGCGTAACAAAGAGAAAAGGCCCTTTTCCTAAATGTGACGTGGCTGCTGGTTTTCATGAGATTCAATTTACAGACTAACGTTTATGGCTTAATCAAGCCTCGAGTCACCCGGCTGTGAATCATTTTAGGTGAAAGCAATTTATCATGTTATCCAGACGCGCTATACATCATCACGTACACACACACACACACACACCTATGCAAACTTATCATTTTTATTGTCTCTCACACTTTGGTCATATTGACACACACACAGACATATGCACACATCTGTGCAGCTCTGCAGTGCCCGCATTCTCCTTAACACTGTACGATATCCTATCATTATGTGTGTGTGTGTGTGTGTGTGTGTGTGTGTTGTCCTGGCCTAGATGCCACAGCTGGGGCCAATCTCTGCTCCGCCAAGCACGCACAGTCTAAACTATGCTATCAATTTGCCCAAGTGTGTGTGTGTGTGTGTGTGTGTGTGTGTGTGTGTGTGTGTGTGTGTGTGTGTGTAGACATCTGCCAACCAATGAACCACAGCAGTGCCAAGGCATGCTGGCAGCGCGGTGCAGCTCGACCAGCTGTTGCTTTGTTGAACAAGTCAGTTCGGCTGCAGAGAATCTGAGTTGCCCATCAAACAACTTTCAGGAAATTACCTTCGCAGCCTCATCAGTAAAAAACATTAAAAGAAACTGAACGAAACAGACATGAAATCGAGTCCTGTAAACATGCAGTGCAACACAGCCTCCTCTTTATAGAGCGTATCACACGTAATTTCAACAGTATTACAGCACTCATCTGTTCTGATTGTAGAAACTATCAGGAACGCCGGCTCTTTTCATGAAACAAACAGAGCGGATAGATAGAAAGACACAGAGATACTTTATTGGTCCTGGACGATTAGGCATCTAGTAGCTCAGTACAATAAATACACACAATAAGATAAACAGAAATACACACCATATTTGTAGCCTACAGGAAAACAGCCAGAGCATGAGAGAACGGCCTGTCCTGTACACCAGAGTCCTGCACGGGTCCAATTTTCAAGATCCGCCCCGACCCAACCCGGGGACGTACAAACCCGCACCCGAACCGCAAACCCGTGCATCAGCCCGATTAGTACCGCAACCCGATCCGACCCATTGAAACACGACCCGCAGCCCGACCCATAACCCGTATTTAAAGTAATAATTTTGAGTCATATCGCCACAGTTAAGGTGCCAGTGAGTAAACAACCTGAATGAAGCAGCTCTTCCAATATCAACATCAATCAACCTTCTGTGTTCTTCTCCCATACGACTGTAAAATCACCCGTTTGTTACGTTTAACGCTTTTAAACTTTTAATCTCTTTAAAGGAACTTTATATGTGTAATAGTAGACTTACTTACTGCCCAGACTTGAGCGACGTTCATCAGTTACGAGCCGTAACGTGTTGCTGCAGTCACAGCCCATGGATCATGTCACAGCCTTACAACCAGCTTACAGCTTATGTTTTTATTTTATTGTATTTATTATTATTTTATATTAATTCTGATGTGTCAGTCTAAAACCCGCGACCCGGCCCGCATGTTATTTTTTCCACCCAGATCCGCACCTGGAAAAAAAAAAAGTTTTTAAAAACCACCCGCAAATCAGCTGTTTTTGCGGATACCCGGTGGGTACCCGACCCAGTGCAGGACCCTGCTGTATACCTTAGTCTGAAGCAACTGTTTAGTCTGTAATCCTGAAAAATTAACTTGAACAGCAGAAACACAATCGAAAAAAGACATACAAAAATAAAAAAATAGCCGGGAGAGGTGACCGCACTGTCTACATGAACAAGCAGATAATGGTTCCATAGTGCAAAAACAGTAACCAGCAGTGAAATGACTATTTCCATTAAAGTTATTAAACTACAAAATAAAGTGCCTGACAGTAAAGAAAGCGATGCAGTGACTACAGTTATTAAAGTCATTGTTATGGTAAGCAATAGTTTCACAGTGCAAAAAAAAAATGTCGTAACAGTAACTGGTTAGTAAACCGTCGACCAGTGACTGACAGTAAATAAGTCATAAAGTGATGAGGGACGATGACTGTACCGTTAAAACTAGACAGCTGAAAGGTCACATGCCGTATTTATTTCATTGTTCACTTCAGCAAGCAGGATGGAGGTGAACAGAGGCCAGAGGAGGATTTTTACGTCTTGAGACGACTGAGACTGATCAACATGCCGCTGGAAAACAAAGTGGGAAGGGTTATTTTGGACGGCCACAGTTCCAGAGGTAAAAATCCCATCGAGTTTCCCCGCTGGAATGTTACATGATGGTCCGTTTGGGCGTTTCTAACACACGGATGGACAGGAAACTCTCCCTGTTGAATCATCAGTAAAAACAAAAACGGTGTACATAAGGAGATAAGAGGAGGAGAGCCTCAAGCAAGTTACCAGGCTTCTGCCCAAGTTACCTAGAAGATAATAAATAACGTATGTTCACAGGCAAAGAAGGAGGTTTTGATTTTTTAGGGAAATTTAAAACAACCTATCCCTATAATAAATAAATGAAAAAATAAACTTGTGGCAGATGGCAAGAACTGGAATGTTACATGTTTCATTACAACAATTTTATTTGACCATGATGACGAAGTTGGTTGAGATGTAATCAAAGTCCCTGCTCTTCTTTAGACTGTAAGGCAGACAGTGACAGAAATAACCTGCGCGTGTTATTTTTGCACGTTATATAATATTTAGGCTGCATTTTTTATAAAGCTGGCACATATTTTGTTTCTCCAGTGTTTGGTTGCTGCTGGCATGTGTTGGCCCAGATGTGACTAAGGCGCTAACATGAGCTCTCTGTTGCTCTTGTAGGCACATCAGTGTGTGGGATTAAGTTGCTCCATTTTACTGTTTACTCATATTTTGCTTTTTTTTGTAGTGGCTATAGACAATTAACTGGTTATTGCTTTATCAGCTGTTGTCCTCAGCATGAATAGTTGCATCCCCAGAGAGATCCTTAGACTGTTATTTGTTGCTATGAAAAGTTAGTACATTGATTGTTTCCTCCAATGAATAGTTGCTTGTTTATGATGTTGCTTGTTGCCATGAATGGCTGCTTTCATACGGTACATTGCTGCGATGAATGACTGCTATAGATCAGCGGTTCTCAAACATTTTCATGAATCAGGCCCTTGATTCTCATTTGATCAGCTCCACTCTGGGATTATTACTGTCGTGGATTAAGCACTGAGTCATGTAAATGTCTCCGCTGTGCATGGGGAGGTAACAGCAGTGAGAGTGAAGCCTATGATTGAAATGGTCGTTTATGTACAGCCTCTAATTGGAATAATAAAGGTTGAGTTGAATGATTGTGAAATTTAATCATTGGCGTTCCCCCTCAGAGACCCCTGCGGCTCCGCAGATGTACTGATGTTTGTTTCTACCCTATCAGCAGTCGCTAACATGTTTGTTGCTATAAATAGTTTCTGCTATATGGAGGGCTGTTTGTTTGTTGCCATGACTGGTTGTTTCTCTGTATGCACTTGATGAAAACAGATGAAGAAAGCCACATGATGAGTGGAGCCGACGGCTAATGAGAGAAACCAGACGGGAGACACTGATGTCTGGTTTCTTACTGTGTCAATCGATTCTTAGAGGCCTGGCAGACGTTTCCTGACTCTTTTTGGATTATTCAAGTGAAACAGTAACTAAAGCTGAATAATAATATATTCAGCTTTAGTTGAATAAGAACAATAAATGGCGAGCAGTAAGTTGTGAAGCAGACGTTTTTCATCCCCCAATAAACACCAGTCATCCAGTAAAATCGCCTCCCACTAAACGCCTCAGCAGTGAACCTCATTAAGGAATGGGGCTCGTTAGGCTGCGTTTGTCATTAACGAGAAACGCTCTGTCGCCATAAGACACCAGAGCTGGGGGGTGTTGTCCTGTGATTGGCTGCCACACAGCTCCATTAGCACCATATAAGGCCGCCAGTGCCACCGAACACCCAGACTCAGAGAGGCAGAGCGGGAGGATTGATGGGTCTGGTGGATGTGTGTGTGTGTGTGTGTGTGTGTGTGTGTGTGTGTGTGCCTGTTTGTTGAATTGATGGGTCTTGTACCCCCAGCGCTGTGAGCTACGAGGCTCAAACACAAGAAAAGGAAAAGCAGATTAGCTCATAAAAAAGTGTGAGCAATCCCATCTACAGGCTGTCTGACGCCAGAGAGAAGGAAGAGGGAGGAGGGCTGGGGAAAAACGGCAAGAGAGGAATGAACACATCGATAATTATACTCCATTTTTAGCATGCAGAGTATGACAAGTGGGGCAAATAAAAATTAATGACATGATCAAGAGTAAAGGCAAAAAAAAAATTATGTTAGCAAACATGAAAGTAGACAGAAGACCCCTTTACACCTGCCTCCTCTGGTCCAGACTCTTCAGTTTGATCCGGACCAAGCAGCTGAACCTTGGAAAAGAAAAGCAGTGGATTCGCTTCAGATCAAACTGAACCAAGGTTTGGTTCGTTCCTGGTGTGAAAACAGTTTTTGGATGGTTCAGACATTCAGATCAATTACAAGACGTTCCTGCAGGCTTTTGTCAGCACCGAAAAAAAGGGAAGATGAGCCGTGGTTGCACTCGTTTCAGAAAATGTCAAGGCAGAATAAGGAGCATCACTCCACTGATGTCCGAAAGTGGATTCAAAACAGTTAGGCCCTCACATTGATCACCTTATCTGCACTCAGTCAATTGTTTTAACAGAAATAAGATTTTTGAAGTTAATACTAGATTAATGACTTGTGACTCCTTCATGGCATTATGGCATTTATTTTTTTCTCCATAAATTCAAGCAGAGATAGAAGGCTGCACACTGAATTGACAACAAGATTACGTCTACAAACAAATCAATGTCAAGTGTAGGAGCCCACTGGGTGATGATGGCAGGATGTAAATATGCTATGGAAGGTTCTTTAGTACGCTTGTAAATGTAAAACCAAAATTAACCGGATCAAATGTAACAAAAATATGAACCTTTTTTCTGCCTTTCAGATGAGACATACTCATAGAGATCATCACATAAAGCCTGTATAGATGGAAGAACAGAAGGGAGAAATGCAGAAAGAAAAACAAGTAGACAAAGAGAAAAAGCGAAGACTTTTTAGTTTTCTTGATAATTACATTATGTACAATTCTTCACTTTACCCCTCCCACACACACACACACACACACACACACACACACACACAGTGGATCTCAAATTCATTTGCTACAGGGCAAACAGCATATATTCAGTGAGCAGCAGTAAGCCATTTAAAGCCTGTATTTCTCCATTCTGTGTGAAGGAACTACTTGCTGTGTTTGTGTGTGTTTGTGTGTGTGTGTGTGTGTGTGTGTGTCGTGAGGCATCCTCGGCCAGCTGTGACTGAGTGATCTACAGGTGTGCTCTGCCTCAAAAAACAGCCATGACATCATTTATGAAGCGTCCCACCTGTGGAGAAGAATCACAGCGAGATACAGACGCTTCCCATTACCAACCTCTGTGCAGGCTCATCTGTGTGTGTGTGTGTGTGTGTGTGTGTGTGTGTGTGTGTGTGTAATTACCTGTGTGACTGTGTGTGCTAAATCGTGTTAAATCATCAAAGCCGCAAGCTGTGTTTTATTACGAAGAGGGGCACAATTAACAACAAAGTTTTGTAGCTAAGAGACAAGTGCAGGTTCTGCTGTGAAGGGAGGGAAGGATGGACTGAGAGAAGGACGAAGGGAAGGGTGGATGGATGAGGAAGTGCTTCTGTGCTTCTGACTGTAAAATACTCTGAGAAGTTTAAAAGCTGCAACATTTCCATATCTAGAAGTGTTGAGTAGGAACGACATGCAGAAGGTGAAAACTTTTCCACTTTCTGCAGCAGAGGAGGTGATTTTCTGTTTCTGGTTTGTTTGGAATAAATAGAGGAAGAAAAACTGGAAATACAAGGAGAAAGACATCCCAGACCCGCCCACATTTTGATTGACAGCTCATTGCTGTAGTGCACATTACAGCAATGAGCACTCAGCCCTAAAGACGGAGACTAAATCAAAAAAAGGAGACTGTTGTGTTGAAGCAACATTTAGAAGTGATGTTTCAGCCTTTCCCCGAGCGATGGAGAAGTAGTGAAAAGAACATTTTCGATGAATAACCTCGCCTCGTTATGTCCTCCTTCCTTCAAGCTTGAGACGAAAACGGGCAAAGCGGCGGCACCTCTGTCCTCCAGCGACGCCTTGGATCCTCCAGACCTGAAGGTGGCGCTGAAGCGAGAGCGCGAGGAGCACCAGCACCTCCTGGCCGAGTCCTACGCAGCTGTGATGGATCTAACCAAGCAGGTGGGTGAAGCAGAGAGTGTGTGTGTGTGTGTGTGTGTGTGTGTGTGTGTGTCCAATTCAAGTCACTCCTAATTAAATGACTCTAAGTGGATCGAGTCATTAAATTGATTAATTGATTAACTCACTGAACATTTAATTGATTTAATTTCAGAAATCACAAAATATAGCTCGTTTTTTGGCTGAACATTGTTTCCCCTCTCTCCCTCTCTCCTTCCCTCTCTCTCTCTCTCTCTCTCTCTCCATCATGGCGGCCACACTGTGGACCAATCAGCTTCAGATCGGGGAGAGGAACTGGGGCAGAGAGAAGCTGGAGCTGCTGGAGAGGTTCAGCCAGGAGAGAGCTCAGTGGGAGCAGAGACTGAGAGAGGCTACCGCCCAGCAGGGGAAGGTACGACGGGGCGCGCGTGTGTGTGTGTGTGTGCGTATGAGTGTGAGAGAGAGAAAAAGTGAGTGTCTGGTGATGATGGAAGCTGAGAGGGTGTGTGTGTGTGTGTCTGGTGAGATAATATAAATGGTGCTGGCAGATGGGTTGGTGTTTTCTGATTGTCTGGGTGTTTCCTCGTTCACTGCATCTCCCAGCATCCTTCATTTTTTTTCACGCCTCGCAGAAGCTCACGTCAAGCAGAAGGATGGGTCGACTGGCTGCTCCAGACACGCTTTTCGATCCAATAAATTACACTTGAGCTAATCCACCCTTTACTGGCGGGTTAAAAGGTTTCTTGGAGTCTAGTTATCAGTCTTTTTTGCATAATATTGTCGTTTACTCGTTCATGGAAATCATTCCCAACATTCCACATGCGGTTGCCTGATGTTCTGTGCTGTTACTAAGAAAATTCCAGACACTTCCGATTAATTTTCAAAAGTCATTTACAGGAGTCTCATCTTCAGCCTTAAAATCAATCACAGAAATTAGTGTTGGCAAACCTGCACACACTATTTATTTATTTATTAAGAAATCCATTTACAAAAAAACATAATTTAAAAAACAACAACAAAATAAACTAGAAATAAAATAAAATAGCTGCCGGCCAACCCCGACAGTCAGATTCCTTTTTAGTTCCCAAGTTACAATTCAGTTAATACCATTCAAACAACAACAAAAAAGATATTTATACCTTTCATGACAATGGGTATGGGAATGACAATCAAACATAACTAACATATTTCATTATATTTCCCTAACAAACTGGCTTTAATTGTTCTTTTAAATGTAATGTTTGATTTGGATTTTTTCAGATTGTTCCATAAACTGATTCCTTTCACAGAAACACAACGTTCCATCAATTTAGTCCTGAATCTTGTTTTTTTTAAAGATCTCTGTTCCTTTTAAGTAATACTTTCTTTCTCTTTTTTCAAATCTATTCTGAATGTTGTTTGGTAAAGTTTTTTTATGAGCTACACTACAAAAAGTGTCCATCTGAACAAGTCATTTAGTCTCATATTCAGGGTTTTTCTTCCAACAAGATAAAAATCTGGCAGGAGGGTGAGATAATCCCACTCGTTTCCAATGCTGATCAACTTGTTTCCAGAATTTTCTTGAATCACGTGTCATTTTCTTGGTCCTATGAATTATGAAAGCCTGAGTCCAGATTTTTTTCTTATGTGTTTTTACTCTTCTTAGGGCATGAATATTTCTGTGAGTCTCCATACTTCTTTCAGGATGCAGGACTGGTATTACCATGTCATGATACTGGTATTAACATGTTTTCAGCAACAAGAGCTGACAGTCTCTGCATAAACCTCAATGGAGGGGAGCAGCAGAGAGCACTCTAACAGCTGATATGCAATTCCACCATAGAAACCAATGCATTTAGGAGAAAATGACTTTTAAACTGTCTTTTAAGCTGTCCACTGTAGTGACCGCTATGCGCCAAAGGGTTAAAGTTGTTCCCAGAAAAAGTCCTGAAACAAGCAAAGCTGCATTGGAAACAGTTGGGATTATCTCATCCCGCATGAAAGACAAAATTTTAAGAGTGAAATGATGACACGCTGTCATTTCAGTGTTTTGGCGTATCCACCGTCCTTCACTCTGCCTGTTCTTTATGTTGTTGCTGCATTGCATTCTGGTCTGTGTGCTGCTCCTCTTATTTCTCCGTGTATGATTACTGAATGTCACTCTTTGATAGCGAGGGACTGACACCACAATCTCACATCCACCAGATTGTTTTTTTTCCCATCGCTGAAGCATTTTCTGCTGCTAAACTCCAACTTTAAGTTGCTGGAAATATCTGGAGCTGACATCACAGCGTCTACATTTAGCCAGTTTTCCACAGAGACACTGCAGCAAACACCAACAAACGACAAACATGAACCCAGAAATACAAAGTCCCTGCCTGTACCTGTTCTTTAATGTTGTTTAGAGGCTGGGTTTTCCTTTCAGGCTATTTTAGCGATGCTGACCACACCCACAGCACCATCACAGCCACAATCTCTGCTGTCCAGTGTTATTACCTTACTGTGGTCTCGCTGCAGTTTAAAGTTAGGCTGAGATCACTGGGAAAGCACACTCACCCACTCTGTGTGTGTGTGTGTGTGTGTGTGTGTGTGTGTGTTCCAGTCCAGTCCTCTGGTTTTTCCAGTGCAGTCACTGCCAAGCTGCTGCAAGATGTCATTGAGGGATGAAGTAACTGCATCAGTGTTTAAATGGTCACTGGTGGAGGGTTTTATATACACACACACACACACACACACACACAGCTAGTGAAATATAGACGCACCATTGCACACAGCCACAGAGAGGCAGACATAGACACAGAATTATACAGAAACAAACTCCTGCACAAAAATACAATCACACACCCATGTTCACCCATAGAAGCAGACATGGACACACACACACACACACACACACACACACACACATATATACATACATACACATATACACTGATCGATTCTCCTGTACACTGGAGACAGTCACATACACACATGGTCACTCATATGTCTAGACTTGGCTAACCTCCTGCTTCATTACTTGCTACTGTCTGACCCTGTGTGTGTGTGTGTGTGTGTGTGTGTGTGTGTGTGTGTGTGTGTGTGTGTGTGTGTGTGTGTGTGTGTGTGTGTGCGCGTGCATAGCCAGACTTGGCCGGCTTCAGTCTACCATCATTCTTGCTCCATTACCTGCCTCTGGATTTTACCCACTGGGTCAAAATCTAGTGGCCTACTTCTGCTGGAAGCAAACAATAAAGCAACTGTGTGTGTGTGTGTGTGTGTGTGTGTGTGTGTGTGTGTGTGTGTACGTGTACAGTAACAGTAAGCCAGTGTCTCTCCTCTGTCTCTGCCCGTACTCATTTCCTCTGAGGTCTCCTTTGAGGTTTGAGTCTCATCAGTCTCCTCTTTTTCTTCTCTCCTCCTGTTCCTTTTCCCTCGTTCACCTCCTCTTCCTCTCCTTCCTCTCCCCTCCCTTCCTCAATCCTCTCTCTTTCTCTCTTCACTGCTGTCTGTTGAGTGTGATCCTGTCTCGCCCCTTCTATTAAGTGACTGCGTCCCACTGGAAACCACAAAGGGAAACTTGGCAGGAGGCCGAGACTTGTCATACTGTAATTCACTCTTCTTTCCGCCATCTGTCGCTGTCTGTTAGCCGTGTGTGTGTGTGTGTGTGTGTGTGTGTCATGCGAGCTGCTCTCTCAACCATCGTTTTTTTTTCTTTTTTTCTCCACTGATACTACAACTGTCACATTCTCTGCCGTGTTGTTTTTTTTTCTTTTCTTGTGCTCGACTGCGCGTTGCAGCTTCTGTGTCAAAGTAACAAGCGCCACATTCAGCCAATCAGTGGCAGGATGCATGAAAACTCCTATTTCCATCAAAACCAGACCAGTGGTGCAGCATATGGCCTTTCAAAGATTTAGATTTTGACTTTTAAAGGGAATTCATGTAATTAATATTAGAGAAAACAGGGTTCTAGTGTGGACGTGGATGATGCAGTCTGTTATTTAAATGACATGAAAAGATGGTCCTGGTGCACAGCTTAATTAATGAGGTGTTCTCTGTGGAAAACAATGTCATCTCATAAACAAGCCGATGAGAATCAGCCCCAGTTGTTTTGTCAGTGTTGGGCCTCATCAAAAATCAACCAATCATTAAGAATTCAATTTGCATCAGCCTGTGCCCATTAGTGCTTTTAGCAGCCCTTGTTAATGACATGGAGGAGGGCGGGGCCACTAATGCTACCAGCCAATCAGCGGTCCATGGCTCATTAATAATGAATGACGTGGATTTGGCCTATTAGGTAGGGCGCTATAATTTCTGCAATCACGGAATTGCGGAATTAGCCAAATAAGACAAAATCTATTTTTAACACGGAATATCGTGGAATTTGACATAATTTGATTAGGGTTATATGAACGTATGTCTGGGGAAAATTACATGGAGGGAAGCAAATCTGGGTGGCACAACCCCTCCAGGTGTTTCACTGCACCTGCACCACCAAGAAAAAACATTACAACACCTGCACCGGCACCGTACGAGTCCAAAAGGCAGAGAAACTTTCCAGCTACAGCAGCGCACTGACATAGATTGTGTAACAAAGCGAAGAGTTGCCACTCTGCTTTATTTTCACTGGCTAACAGCAGCACACTGGCTTAGCTTGTCTATCCAGAGAAGAGGTATCACTTTGGCTTATTTTTCAATCTATGTTATCACATACATACTCCTGCTCATTCATTGGTAGCTGAATTGTTAGGTCTGTTTGAGAAGTAATTTACTTTTTTTTTTTTTTAAATAATAATTTAACATATTGTTCAATCATTAATAACATCATTTTCACCTTTTATTGCTATAACAACATAATTGTTAAATAAATAAAGTGTTGTTTATTTGTTACCTCAATTAATTTAAGGTAATTTCTATTTCATTTGTGTGCATTTTAGTCATAAACATTAAAAACACATTTTTTTTATTTTGGTAGTAAAATAAGAGTAAAAGGTAAAAAAACGGAATTCCCAAAAATTAAAACGGAATTTGGGAAAAAATAAAACAGATTTTATAGGGCCCTCCTATTTGGTGAAACTCCGGCAGCATATTAGATGAATGTGGATTAACATGAACAGTTGTATTCTTTCCCTCCTCCACTTTGTCTCCATGTCTTTCCCTCTTTCTTTCTGAGAGCGTGAGATCATTGGTCGAGGGTGATACATGCTGACTCAGCATCATTATCGAGCATGGGCCCAGTGTGTGTGTGGGTGTGTGTGTGTGTGTGCCACATGCATCTGTTGTGATTCAATTGAACAGTCATAATGTCCACCTCCTTACTTCCTTTAATTAAAATAGCTCTGCAGGAAGTGGACGGCAAAACGAAGTGTGTCAGTTTCATGTAGAGTGTCAACAAATTAGAAATTAAAAAAATGCTCCCAGTGTAATTTGAGCGAGGGCTGCAGATCATTTATATGCTAATACACTGTAATTGGTAAGCTGAACATTACCCCATCTGTAATACCTTGGTTTTTTTGTTTTGTTTTGTTTTGTTTTTTTTTCCCTTACAGTCCAAAGGAGACAAGCTGCCCGATGCAGAGCCCTCAGCAGACACTGTTGCTAATGGCACTGGATTACCAAGGTACAATTAAGAACATCACTTTCATTTGTATAATTTAGAGTCACTGGTTTTGATCGATCAAGGGAGAACATATTTAAATATTGGCTTAAAATGAACGCCCACAAAAGAAAACATGACAGTTTGAGTTTGATCCTGCCTCCAAAAATGTGCATGCTGTGCAAGACTTTCCTGAATAAAAGTAGACAAGTAATGACATCATGTTTTCCTATTGGCTTCCTAAGTTTGTTGTACTTAAAGCAGCATGACCTTTTTTTCTGCTCTATTCAATCCTGTTCTAGTCTGTGCCATTTTATTCTATTTACACCAGCTTCATCGACTTGTTCTTTTTTCTCTGTTAGGACCAAGTCCATGTCAGAACTGGAGGATCCACAGGTCAACGGAGCAGCCAACCAGGAAGAGAAGCACATGTTTGCCGTCCCGCCCCCTCTCCTGATTCGCTCAGAGCTGGGTGACCTCACCAGGAAGAACTGGGCCTACCTGACCAATGATGTCAGTGCAACACTAAGTGATAATTTATACTTTTTCTGACATATTGCAACAAGATATACCCCGCAAACTAGCATTTTTATACGTAATCATTTCTCTATGAATGTATTAAAGGAGTTAAATTAACTTATAAACGTTTATTTTTTTATTTACAAGCAGTAACAATTTCTGCTTTTACTTTTTCTTCTCCTCATGATTGCTGACATGTTTGAGCTTTATAACTGTAATGGAGATACATAAAAGATAAGACCGAGGATAAATATTTAAAAACCATGTTAATGTTTGGCTTTCAACTTATGACTCTTGTCTTTTCTCCTTTTCGCTTCACGTCTTATCAAAAAAGCTCTTAATATTTGAGTTTTGCTGCAGTTATCAACACTTTCTTTTCTCCCCTCTTGCCAATCTTTCTTTCATCTGAGATGGGAGAATTAGTAAAATGGGAAATGAAATTTATTTATTTATTTATTGGTTTATTTAATAGGGACAACGCATATTCATGAACATTTGTGTGAAAGATACACCCATGTAAATATGCCAGAATTAGTAAAAACAACTACTTTTCATCTGTAGTCTCTAGGCAGGTGACATAAAGACTAACAGAGACAAAGACATCAAACAGAGCAAAACAGACAAAAAAAATTGCTGATTTTTGAATCGATTGGATTTTACTCAACATCTTTTCTTTCCTCTGTCCTTTTTCTCTCATGCAACCTCAGACTCCGGAGGTTGGTGATATCTGTAAAACATGGGATGGCCCCAGTGGTTCCTGCAGTAACGCAGTGGGATCAGAGCTGGACCTGGAGTGCGTCCAGATGAGCTACACCGCTCCGGATCGCACCGGGATCCGGATCTACTACAGCCCTCCTGCCGTGCGACGCATGGAGCACCAGAGAAGAAACCAGGGAGCCAAAGAGCCACAGCAAGCCCTGAACGGGAGCTTGGATGTTGGAGCGGCCCAAGTGGAAACCCTGGAGGTCCAGCAGCAGGAACCTTCATCCTCCTCTTCCTCATACGAGCAGTGGCTGAGCTCGCTGTCCAAGCAGCACAGGGAGCTCCTGGAGAGCAGAAGTGGCAGCATCGCCGCTTCGATACCCGGTGTTGTCAACAACGGTGTCGGCAGTTCGGCTAACGGCGTGGTCGACGGGATGACGACGACTTCTGCGTTCCGCGGTTTGGAGATCGGGGAGATTTCAGCCAACCTGAGCGACGACATGAAAGAAATGACCAACTGCGTCCGGCAGGCCATACGCTCTTCCTCTCTGGAGAGGAAGTCCAGCAAGGAAGCAGGAAGTCAGGTAGTAACTTTTTAAATTATGAATGAAACGTTGTGATGTGTAACATGTTTTTAAAATGTTATAGATTTCCTTCCAAGTTAATAATTATAGTTGACATGATGTTGATATACCGCATTCGTTCCTCTACTCAATACACTAAACATACTTTCTCTCCCCAAACATCCATTTGTCTCTTCCTGTACCTCTCAGGCGGTCGGCATGTCCACCAGGTCCACGCAGACTGCCGCCCAGTGCGTCAGCATCGGGCTTCAAACCGACACCCTTCCTGCCAGCCGGGGGGCGGGGTTACACTCAAAAGCCTGGTCTCCACGCCCCTCATCAGCAACCACCTCCTCCTTAGCGTCAGCCCGATCCCGGCAGATCTCATCATCGCTGGACAAAGTCCACAGCCGCATCGAGAGGCCGTGCTGTTCACCCAAATATGGATCGCCAAAACTGCAGCGCCGCGTGTCTTCAGGTACAGACATTTATATTTATATACATAGTAGATAGTGCCAGATGACAGTCACTTTAGATTTTGCCACAAGCACCACTGCAAAAGCTTATAAGAGAGTATCCGAAACCCAGTATGTTATGATTTTTGGTAACGGGCATCTTAGCTGACACTGTCGGATTGTCAGCACAAAGTAAACCCCACCCAGTTAGCACTTAAAGCTGATTAAAACAAACGCTAATATTCATCTGGCTCAGGCCTCTGACTTACACAGTTGGTAAGTTTGTTCATTACCTCATTATTTGGTGTTATGTCGTGATTTGGTTTGTTATAGCTCGTCATTTGCTTTCTTTTTTGGCTGGTTAGTTAGTCAAGACTATTTTTCGCACTACCATAAATCTGTTTTCTTATTTGTTTAGGGAGTCAGTCAGCTACTCAGTTGGAATCCAGTTCTTTTTCTCCATATTTAGGCCACAAGAATAAATGGCAGCTTGGTTAACTATTTGGTTAATTATTCTATTGCTTGTATATTTATTCGGTGCATTCATTTGTTTGACTGTTTCCTCATTTTATTTATTCCTTTGCGTTAACCTTTGTACTTCCCCTGCCTACCTGTTTTCAGGGTCCACCTCCAGGCTGGACGGGAGCTCCTCTGCCAGGGAGCGCAGTCTGTGGAGCCTCCACCAGAGACCCATCAGTGGAGGCGGAGGCTCAGCCTGGGCTCGCTCCACCACCACCAGGGACAGCCCGGTGCTCAGCGGCCTCAACGACGGCCTCTCCAGCCTCTTCAGTGTGGTGGAACACTCTGGAAGTATGGAGTCACTCTGGAGGGGCGATGGAGGAGGTGAGACATTTGGTATATTTAAATTCACCATTTTCATGCCCATGTTTTTTGTTTCTCCCCAAGAATTATATCCTCATAAGAATGGAAGTGCTTTTGAAACAGTATTTCAACCATTGCGAGACACTAAATTCTGCACTGAATCCCAGACTAATAAATTTAGTTAGTTGGGTTACCATTAAGGCACTGGAGTTGGAATAGTTACCAGTTACCCCTGATCATTTAGGTGATTTTCAATGCAAAACATGGTGAAAAGATTTCAGGGTGTAATGGTAATTATCTAATATTTTCAGATTTTAATAATACCATGGCAGTTTTGGTCACAGTAACTGTTATGTTGAATTTTCAGAGTGTTATGTTTCTACCCACCAGCTATTACTTGGTACGGAAACTGTGGCATGTGCTGGGCCTGAAAATATTTCTTTTTCTTTTGTGGAAAATTTTACTGAACAATTACTTAAATAAATAAAATGCATAAAGGAAATACAATTGTCTCAGTTATTGAACCAGAATCAGTAATTTCTGGGTCCAGCGCCCTCTGCCACTCCGTATTTCATAGAAATCCCTTAAGTTTTTTTAGAAATGTACTGAAAGACAAACTGGCAGCTGAAAACATAATGTCCTTAGCAGAGATGAAATGACTCTGACAAACCCAATAATTTGTAGTGAGAAAATCTCACCTTAAAACTCTTAACGCAGGATCCACCAGCCAGGGGACCAGCCCAGCACGGCAGCCCCCAGCGGCAGGCAAACCTTCCGGGGTGGCGATGTGCAGCTCTGACCCTGCGTCTCAGCGTTACGGAGGCCTGGTCCAGGAGTTCTTCAGGAACGTCTGCAGCAGCCGTGGCCAGGGAGGAGTCATCCTGCCTGGGGAGAGAACTCCAAGAGACTCCCTGGGCAGCCTTGGAGGTCTGGGGGGCATCAGCGGAGTGGATGAGCCCAAGCCAGAGTGTATGTCAGCTGGCGGCGGAGGGCTCGGGGCCTTGGCTGGGCTGGGTGGAGGCAATGACAGCGTGACCAAGATTGTTAACAAGAGGTTTATGAGACATGCAGCCAGGGAGGAGGCGGTGGGGACTGTCGGAGGAGGGAAGGAGACAACAGGCAACGCCGTGGCTGCAGCGTCTGGGATGGAGGTGAGACTGGAGACACATTAACATAAGCATACACAGTCATGCACACTCATACATTAACTAATAGGGGTGCTCCAATCCGGCTAAGGCATGATCCGATCCCAATCCGAATCCTGAGGTTGTGATCCAATTCTGAATCGTTTCTCGATTCCGAACGAACCTTGATTAAAGAATCTAAAATCGATTCTCTACAAAGAGGGATTTCAGGATCTACTGTAGCAAATTATGGCTTGAAAGCAGAGTCGAGTGTATATTTTTTTAAGAAAAGCTTTAACAACTAATTGAAACAACACACAAATAGATGACATTCATTAACTCTATGACTTACACGCAACTTCGAGAGAAACATTAGCTGACTAAGAAGCAGCTAGCTTAGTTTTTAGTTGTTTAGCTCCACTGCGTGTGGGGGGGCGGGACGGAGGATCGAGTCTCATGAAATGAGATCTGATCCAGGAATTGCGCATCTTAGATTCGACAATACTCGAGATTCGAGTATTTTGCGCACTCCTATTAACTAACAGAGCCATTACTGTAAGACCTACTTCATCTCAATATCCAGAATCAAATTTAAAGAAATGCATGGATAAGGATAATGGATGAGAGCACAACCATTCATGCATGTATAAGTTTTGTGTCTGTTTGAAAACACTGTCCAGATAGGCATGATATTTTTGAAATGCAACTTTGTCTTTCTGTTTTAGCATTTTGTCCACATGAAAATAGCATTTTTGTCATTAAAAACAAATGTTGGGGAAAACAGTCTCCATTCTGTCCTTGGACTTTGACCATGGCGTCATCTGACTTAATTTTCTACAATTTTGCACATTATTTTATGTATTTGCATTGTCAATAAACTGCTCCAGTCATTCCTCATGTGCTTACACAGCAGAGACTTTACATTTTTGTGTTCTTCTGTGTAAACGTTTGTTTTTAAATAGAGAGAAAAAGTTGTGTTTTCAAAAAGATCTGTTTCAGTGTGGGCACGGCCTTAAGCCACATGTTCCTCTTACCTGGCTCCTCCTGTGTTTTAGGATGCACCCTGTGACTGCGCAGCTCAGTCTCTCACTTCCTGCTTCGGCCGCCCGTCAAGATCCACCACTCGTCATTCGCTGGGCCACTGCAAGCACCGCCCACAAGAGTCTGCTCCGGCGACAGCCGAGGAGAAAGGAGACATCTGCAACGAGTGACGACAACTTCTACTGCCACATGCAAAGACACGCAACATGTGCTCACACATGCGCATACACACACACACGCACACACACATACAAAGCAAAGGCGATACTACACAAACACAGTTCACTACTGCCATGCGAAGGGATACTCGTGTGTGTACTGCCGAGCACAGATACAACAGAAACACAGGTACACCAACACACCTCTGCTGTCACCAAATGTACACACACCTGCCACACAGGCACACTGCCACCACACAAACACACACATACACACACTCCCAGCACACTGCACATACTGCCCCACAAACACACTGCCACATACACACACTCAACACACACTCAACACACAGGCAAGTACACTCTTAAACCAGACCGCTCTAATGCCAAGGATAGGGAGGATTGAACATCCACTCTGCAGCAACCCAAACATCACAGAACTACCAGCAGGACAGAAAACACACACATGCACACACACACACACACGTACAGGTATATGCATGCTCTTACACACCTAATGTACACTCACACACACCCACAACTAAACAAGAACAGCTCGGCGAACTGAGGAAAAGTCTAACAAGCAAAATTATGATGTCAGGATTGGACCTTCAAGGCTACTGTAGTACTCCAAATAACTGTTTTGTTTTCTGTGAGGGGAATCTACAGTAAAACAGCAAACCATGAACTGTTTTGGACTACTGTAAAATTCCACCTCAATAATGTCATCTTGTCAACACGCTGTAATACCAGCAGCTAGATTGGATCTGCAAAAGCGGAGTAAAGGACATGAAAGATGGAAGGAAGGAAGTACTGAAGTAGGCTTCAATAAGGATCATGGAAGCTTGCTCGGGGAGAAGGGCGGAAGATCTGAGGTCCAACAAATGCTTTGATTTCGTCTTGAAAAGTCTGTGTTACTTTCTGAACTGTAAAGTGAGAGGGAGGCACTCGTCACAGCTGGAAACATCAGCTGCACTCTGTCAGCAGCTCCAGAACCATCGTTTTTTTTTTTTTTAGCTCTTCGCCAAATTACGTCCCTGAACCTTGCCACTTTCACATATGGAATGGTGAGAAATTCAATTATGCCATTTTGATTGGTTAGCACAAAAAAAAAAAAAAAAAGATGCCACACGTCTCTGGCAGCAGCAAGTGTCTCCAGAAATGAGTTTAACATGCTGCATTGTGATTTTAATCGCATATTGACTATTCTGAAGCTCTCTCCTGCTCCGAATGGGATCACAGACGGAAAACCTGAATGATTATTGAGCGGACTCCACTCTCCCGGCATGACAAAGACTTGGACTCCATCTGTGGACGCTTGGATTTCCGAAGCTTATCCGTGCATCTTTCAGCTCTATAAACAAGCCCATCTAAGCTGATCTTTGACCACATCTCCCACCATTGTTTGCTACTGGTATTGTTGTTAATTTGCTAAACTAAAAGGCAAAAACAGCATCGTTCTGTCAACCTTCTGTCGACCAACTGTGTTCCCAGAGCAACTTGCACCACACACATGGGGAAATTATGTGGCACTGTATCCATGTCTGAAACCTAATTTGTCAAAAAATCTCAATCAAAGAGATTATTTTTTTTTTCCATGGGGTGGTTGGTACATATGTTTCCCAAACAGGGATTAACTCTTAAAGCAGAAATGTCCACCTTTGTTGGCCCTTGTAAATCACATTTTTATATATATTCCAGTGATGTCATGATAATTCATCCTCAAAATCTTATTAGACAACTGCTGCTAGTCTGATGAAGACAAGCAGAGTGCGGTCCTACGGTACGCCGCCCTGTAACATTGCATTATGTTACTTATATTGATTGGAGACCATTGCTAATTGAAAGCAAGGAAATGGATACTGTGTCTTTTGGCTTTGATCAGGGATGCACTGATATCATTTTTTCACAGCTGGGACCAATTATTCAGAGTTAAAATATCAGTTGTCACCCTCAGTGGATCCAGTTCATTTTTTTCCACTATATAGATTGAACATCTGTATGCAAAGTTCAGAGAAACTGAAGAAATTTACTGATTTAAGCCCAGTATTGACCTGACAGCCACTACCTCTATCAGTATCGGTGCATGTCTGCCCTCCAAGCCGAGGAAGTTCAGGTAGTCAAAACACACAGAGACACACACACACACACACACACACACTGAACTGGACTGCAGGCTAGAGACGTGACGACGCATGCTGTGTATCTGTGTACAGACTCAGAAGAGTAGTGCTCTAAGATCTACGGGGAAATCTGTACAATCTTCCAGGAACTCTCACTAACCCTGAAATGTTCCTGAGGGAAATTTAACCGATGCATTCCTTTTACTAGAGAAAATATTCCAAGTTTGAGTCTTTCACAAATGTGTATTTATGTCACACCACATTCTAGTGCACCAGTGCAGAATTCCTAGATGGCCGCCCTTTACTTTCTTTCTCTCCTCCGGCTCTCACACCCCTTCCATCTTGTGTTTCAGTATGAATATCCCAATGCTGTACATCCCACTGTACATGAAAATGTAGCATTACAGCTAAATTTTGGTAAACAACAAAACGATAAACGCGTGAGTTCAAAGGTATAACTTTCCCTCAAAAATACTGCAAGCATTGCAAGGTTTCACACCATTAACTCCTTGGTAGATTTTCAAAGCTTGTCCCATTTTAGTGAATCTATAAAATGTGAATAATTATTAACCAAAAGTGTCACAAGTTCCAACAGCATCATTTGTCGTTGCATAGGATAGGTCTGCATGCCTATAGGAGTAAATATCCTAATAGTATATTAAAAGGGGGAAAAATAAAAATAAACTAAACACTGATTGTGAAAATCTTTAAACCCTGACAGCAAACTGACATGAATCCTAAACGCTCTCATTAGTGAACTGACAACAAACAGACAGACAAAAACTACTGGAAATTGAAGAGGTAATATTGGGAAGTGTTTTCATTTCCTTTTCCTTCCTCCTATCCTTGGCTTCACTGTGTGTCTCGCTCGAATCAGCCGTCAGTCAACCGATATTCAAAGTGCCTGTCAGATCGCCTGTTAGTCAGCTCGCACCAAAACTCAACTTCACATGAAACACACAAACAAACCCGGCTGGCCTTTATTTTATGGGTAAGATTGTTTTTATGCACATTTACTTAGAACAAGCTATGATGAGGCTATCATACAGTACTGTACCACAGGGGAGAAAGATCAAAAACGAAAAGGTTTACACTATAGTAGGATATATGTATATTACCTTTTTTTCTATATATAAATATATACCAACGGTTATTGTATTTCTGGAAAGTAAATTATTTTTGCTTTGTTTTTTTTATATGGATGTTTTTGCTGATATATTCTATTCTTTCTACCCTCCTCTTTAGTTGTCATGGTGCTACCTGCAGGGCAGTGTCTGCTGTGGGCTTGCAGCTTTTAACAAGGCGTTCACCCACCTATCAGTAATCAATATGCCACCTCTTCCTTCCCTTTTTGTGTTGTTTCATTTTATCTGACTGATCGCCCCCTCTGCTTATTTCCTGGACTCTCTTTCACCTCTCTTTCTCCCTCTCTGCCGCTGTTTGTGCATGAGCAGCAGTCTCCCGGGCGAGTGTTTCTGTCTCAGCATACCATTTAATGACTCAGCAGTTTAAAATAGGGCATTACAGTAATAGTGCATATATTTAAATAACACAGTGGAGAAAACCCACAGTCTAAACGCCGCTCTGTCTCCTCTCCGGCCCTCACCAGTGGTATAAACCCCACGCTCTGCAGACAGTCTCCGCTCCGATAGCCACCGGCTTGATTGACGCGGGAACAGAATATCCGAATTTTAAACATAATGACACCACATGTAGTTTCAGCCAAGTAATCTGATTGGCTAATAAAGATGCATTCAAACTGTTCCATGAAGCCCAGCTGGCATGTCCAGATTATCAAAGTCTAAAGTTTTAAAAGTCACAGTCTACTGAAAGTACAAAAAATATATTTTACTACTTATGCCTTGTGCAGTCTATCCTCCAGTAACCTGTACCTATCTGCACACATCTGAACGCCTGTTTGTGCACCACAAATAGTTCCCTGCGAAACCCCTCCTCCCAGAGGACTGTGGATTATGCTCTGGATGGCAGATTACACAAGGGGTACGTGGGAAAATATCTTTACCCTCCCTGTCCCTTTATGCATTCCTGGTTAAAAGTAATTTCTTTTCTCTAGTTCCAGTGTTACGCATCAGAATTGCTTTTTCATATTCCTTCTAATAATCCACAACAGTTCATTATTTTCATCAAGTTTTTTTCAAATCAATTGATATTACTTTTTCAGAAAATTAGAAAAAAGTGATTAAATAAGCAAAAGATGTGCTGAGGTGCATCACATGCTTGTTCAAGAATTCATACAACTTGTTTTGAAAACAATACAAGATTACGGGACTTATGAAGATGAATACTTTAGCGGTCTCAGTCCACTTAAATGCTAAAGATGCTAAAACTATCTGCACACCAAACATCTGTAGCTCAGATGATGGGTAGCAAATGTTTGAAGATTTGAAGAGCGCCACTAGAAAAACAGGACACCAGCTCTATGAAATGACAAATAGCATGGACCTAAAACATCTGATGGTACTTTTTACAGGACAGGAAGTAACTTGAGAACTCTTTTGATCTGTATAGAGGAGATTCTGGAGCAGACCTTTATGTTTGGCTTGCTCCAAGTATCATGTTAGTGTGACTGTTCACGGTTTACAAAGGTAATTTTGTAGACAAGATGCATAGGAGAAATCTAATGTCAGTCTTTCTAGAAATTCAAAACTTCCTCATGTGGATGAAATAAATGTTCACTCTTCCTTCCATCCTTCATGTAGAGACGGCTCTTATCAATCAGTTTACCAGTCCCTATTCTACCTCCTACACTCTTTACATGATTATTACACTCTGAAAAATGTTAGAAAATAACGCAAAATGCATTTATATTGACCTGTTTTAAACATTGTAATGCATCAGTCCTCTGCACATATTTGATATATGTCATGACTTATATATACATATATATGTAGCCTGTTGTCATTTAGTCCTGATGTCCATGAGAAAGTCACGCCAGTGCCTTTCCTCTACAACTACAAAGATGTCTGGGTTTTAGTACAGCTTTAATGTTTTTTTTTTTGCAGAATATTTGGCTGTAACAGTAACTACGTAGGATGAGACCATGTTTTGGGTGTTCCTGTTCTTTTCTTTGTTTGCTTTCTTTCAGTAATATTTCAGAATTCACCTGGAAAATCAACTGAGCTTGCAGTGTACTTCAGTTAACTCCCAACTGAATGCTGAAATTAAAGCCAATTGCACACCGTACTTTGCGATCATAACTGCCTTGCTAAGCGACAATTTAGTGTGCAACGTCATTTGAAATTAATGCAAGGTCAGAGGATCATACAAACGTATCCGTGTGCACTTTGTGTCCTTGAGAGTTAAACGACGTTTAGGAAATAACCAAACAAAATGGAGATTAAATGTCCTTTTTTTGTCTTTAGCTTAAGTAGACCTGCAGTTGACTATACACACAAGATAAAAGGGAAGAGTGTTCCATATAACCTCTTGAATATAAGTCAGGTTTTGTGTTTACAGTAATGTTCAGTGGTGGCTACATGGCATACTTTGTTAGTCTTGCTTAACTAGGGTAAGAACGTGTAAATATTGGGACCAAGGTTAGGATTTGGTTTAAGGTGTGGCCAGCCTCCAGTGTCAGGTTTCCCCTCCTGCAATGGAGACTTGAGCTCAGACCGGTGATGGACAAGATGATTCGAGTACATGGTGCGGTGGTGCATACGGAGGTAGTTAAGTCACACTCGTGCAAAGTATCCCATATTCACACTGCCACTGTTCTAATGCCGCCTTTGCGTCATGTCGGATGAAGTGAAACAACCAGGTGACTTCTGGTTAACATGGTGAACTTTTTGAAATACCCGCAGCCAAAATTTCATTTAAAGTCAAACATAAGCAAACTGATACTGATACTCGCTATTCACAGAGCTGATTGCAGTTCTGTGTTTGTTAATGATAATTTGACATTGTCACTATCGGAGCCCACCAAAAAAAAAAAAAATTTGAAAAAAATTGAAAAAACAAAAACACGCAAAAAGCAAACACATCCTACTTGTAATAATTACGGCGTGAGCAGCTTTTCCCAGTTGGCAGCTTGTATTTACGGTAAATCCGAAATGACGAGAACGCAGCATGAGACTCTGATCTCTCTATGACTCTGATGTCATTGGTCAATTCTGTCTCCGCCTCTCCAGCCTTTCCACCTGCCAGTCAGGTGTTACATTTGCTCCTCCCCCTCAGGTAATAAGTAGTAGACACCGTAGCCAATGATAGAACAGTTTTACAGGTTACACGGCATCACCAGCCAATGACAGAAGAGTTTTTACAGGTTGAATGGCACAAACAGCCAATAAGATGTTAGACTGAGTCTAATTGTTTCCTGTATTTCGGTAAGTCTGTTAGCAAACCAACATGTTTAGACTGAAAAAGTAAAAACACTGTACTCACATCTTTTCCATCAGTCTTTTGAACTGTTTAGTGTTTCCAACCCATTCATATTGAATTACCATAACATCCTAGCAATATGTACATGACTTCTTAGCTGTTCATAATGTTAGCTAAACAATTACCTAAAGGCTGCCTGTATATTCGCTTTATATAATATACTCCCATGTTTTTTAACGCTTGATTCTTGAACAAAAGGAGAATGCAATGAAAGGAAAAAAAACAAACAAAATGAGAACACGGTAAAAAAAAAAAAAAAATCATCCCCTTGTATTGCGACTTGAAAAGTCTTGAAAACTTTATTTGTACTCTTTCTGTCCCTGCATTTCTTTGAGAAAAGCTGAATGTCAACAGTCGATCCGAAGCGGCTTGCGGCTGTCGAAGTATGTAGCTCTCTCCCTTTATAGCCCACATTTGAACCTTTCCTCTGTACATAGGTGCACTTTGAAACTGATGAAAAACTAAACGATGGGATACAGCAAAAGTCAAGCAAGAAAAATAAAAAAAAAATTGTTCCAAATGGATTTTTAAAGGGGTCGGGGATTTTAAACAGTTGGGTATTTTTGTTTTTTCAACCATGTAGCTTGTAAGACGAGATATTATCATTGCCTCCTGTTTGTCATAGAATTCACAAATAAATGTTTGTTTAAATTTACCATGGTCTGTTTTGTTCTTAATAATAATGAACCTATATCAAGATATATGATACAAGTTGGGGGGGAAGATGGGTTCCCCTTTAGACTAACAAACACACATTTCTAACACAGATGCCCCACTGGGCCTGCTGGAGATGCTAGAGAGAAGATTGGAGTCACCCAATACGGCAACATGACTACTGTCACCAAATTTTATGACAATCGACTAAATAAATCTGGAGATATACTCTGTACAAGATTAGAGGAAAGGTCATGGAGTCACCAACATTTAAGGACCTCATCCTCTAGGTTCGTGGTTCTCAACCTTTTGGTGTCACGGACTGAACTGAGTAGACATTCTTCAACATTCTCTCACTGGGCTAACTTCTAGATAATGAAATAATAGTGATATTAAAAAAACATTCCCCATTTTTCTGGGGACCCCTGGGGGGCTCTGGACCCCAGATTGAGAACTGCTGCTCTAGATGACATGAATGATGTCACCACATGTCATTGAAATTTGCTGAATTGAGTAAATGGATGTTAAATTGCAATCTTGACAATATGGCTGGTGGTGCTGGAGGAAAGCTCATGTTAGGGAGCCAGCTTTCACTCTCAGCGGGGAAAGGGACTGGAGAAAATAGTCATTGTGTTGGGTTATATGTACAAAGCAAGAAGAAGACTTTTTTACAGCGCTAGTGTGGCTGCTGAGTTTGCCTAATTTTGTCTCATGAAAATCCTGGGGATTTTAGCTTCCCTGCAGCTGAAGCCTAAGGTGGTATGGACAGATCTACTAGCAGTAGTGAATGAGCTCAATTTAGCCACGTAGCTGCTAAATTAACGCCACACTAGATGAAGAGATTCAGACAATCTCCAACCTTTATCAGATGTTGTTTTTTTTTTTTTTTTTTTTACATTTTTATTATTGTAATCATTATTATTATCATCATTATTATTATTATTAGTTTAGGAGTAGTAGGGTAGGGACAGCCAAAATATCAGTCACTATGAAGAATAGGGCAGAATTTGCTCAGATTAAAGACACAACATGGCAGCAAAACTGTTGGGTTATATAGTTAGGTCACATCAAACAATGTCAAAATTGTCTTTCATATTGCCAGCAATCAGTTTTAGCCAGAATAAGAGTTTTGCTGATCCTTCAGCAATACCACATCTATCACATATAGGAGAGACAGATATCTTCATATTGACAGATATTAACCCGGTGTTTTGACAGCCACTCTAAAATATCTTAATGCAGCAGCTCAGTCAGTTAATCATGAGCAAACATGTTAGCTAAGATGGCTGAATTTGTTTACAGATTAAAGGGGTACACTGTCAAGTACTGTTATTACCGTTAGCACAACTACTAAGAGGATCTGTACAGCCTTCAATAATGTCATATACACATCGATACAAAGTTTTTTATGGGTGTTTTCAAATGTACACTGTGCATCTTTTTCTGACCTGCCAACCTTGAAGAAATTGTATGCGTACCAAATAAATAATAATGAAAGCGAAATGCGAGATGCAACAATATGTGTACCTGTAGGCCAAGGCCATCTCTCTCGACAGCTGTCAAGAAATCTTTGTGGTGTATGTTTCCGAACCCTTTTTTTTTTTTTTTTTTTTTTTTTGAGCCTATAGTTGTTGTCTGTAATGAATAATTGTAAGAGTACAGGGAAACGTACTTAGCGTCTTAATTTTACCTTTTCAATGTCGTATGAATTGGCTGAGAACTATAAGGATGCCGGTGAAGAGCATTGATGATAACAAGCAGCCGAAGAGGGCTCGTTTATCTGGCTGGCTTGAGGCACTGAACTGAACTGAAGCACTTGGCTAGGCGGGGCAGGTGGACGAGGGGGGTGAAAATACAGCGCTCTGATTGGTGGAAAGCTTTTCACTCCGCTTACACACAGATCTCTGTGGCTCAGCGAGATGCAACAACATGCGTACCTGTGGAGCATCGAATCGTACCAGCATAGTTTATAGGTCAAAATGCGTGCCCGCTACGCAAAATGCGCACAGGTTGGCAGGTCTGCTTCTTTGTTTGGGTGTACCAACATGTTGGCCCACTCCCTTCTGGCAGCTTCAACCTCAGTGGGTGGACTATGTTACCAGTCCAGAGCATATTATAAATCAGTGGTCTAGATCGCCTTTGGGCCTGGTCTTGAAATTGACATGGACCCAATTAAAGTCATCTGCCTACTGCCATAGCCATAACTGGCCAAACATTTTATCAGTGACACAAACTTGGTTTTGCTTTTACAGATGGGAACATTTTGTCCCAACTTTGTTCACGTTCCTCTTTTGTGAAAGTACTTCATCTCCGGCAATACAGGAGAGCTTTATATGTGTCCTAACACATTAGGAACACTGGACAGATGGTGTTTTTTTTAGACTCAGCATTTGGAAGACACAAACACAATACATATTTGGACAGAGAGAAGTGCACAGAAAAAATTAATTAGGCTACTGACAAGCAGCCAGAACTGCCGATTAGACAAACTCAGCATTTGATTGTCATTTTCTATGATGGTTATAGCCTTTGTTCCCATTGAGCACCCATATGCCTCCATATGTCAAGAATACTGGTATGTTTTGTTGCAGGACACAAATATATATCCTAGTTATATGTATCCTAGATGGGGTCCAAGGTAAAGAAAAAAATGAGGAGAGCAATTAAAGGTAAAGAAGGAAAGTGAGCGAGAGAAAAATGATCTAAGGGATGAGAGCGAGAAAAAGGGAAAAGGGGAGGTGAGCTGATGAAGAGCATACAGAAGAATAAAAAGAACTCTAAGGTTTAGAGACAGAAAAACAGAAAGAGAGGAAGACAAAAAAACACCCCAAGGAGGAGAAAAGAGAACACAGAAAGACACAAACAGTGTGAAACAAGGATCCACCAGAGAGTTTTAAAACCCCGGGCTGTTTGGCCTTCACATCTGCTATCTTCTGTTTGGACAACTCAGTAGAGAGAGAAGAAAGATAGTTTGCCCACCACCAGCCTGTGGCTCTGCAAGAAGAGGGAAAAAGAACTACTAAATGCTCTGACAGAGAGGCCAACAAAATGCATCTTATTCACTGCTTATTCATGGTATCAAGCCTTCATATTATTCCCAAAATGTGAAAAAATAAATAAATAAATTTGCAACTCATGTAGGTTAAATTTTCTTAGTTAGCCAATTTTCTAAAACACAACAAACTACCTTATTTTAAAATATAACCACTTGTTTCTCAGAAAGAATGGAAGAGAAACACAGTTAGAAAAGATTAGAAACAGTGTCCCAAGCAGTGAGAAATGCATGTGTCAAACATGAATCTGCAAATGAATATAAATCTTTGTGGCTTGTTGTAATCTCCTATAATCTCATTTTAGGCATTTATCCATCTCTTATCCATTGCATTGTATTGCAAAAGGAAGATAAGCGTCAGGGATATTCATGTCCCCTGCATGACTGAGTGATCACATAAAGCCCTGTTTGTTGCTTTTCACTATTATTTAATTGCAGGTGGAGGTACACAGCCAGGTAAAATACAAACATTAAGCCATGCAAAGCCGGCTAGATTCAAACAGTGCTTGGAAGTTCAACATGGCAGCCAAAGGAAAAAAAAAAAAAAAAAAAAAAAAAAAAAAAGAAAAGAAACCTGTTTGGGATGAAGATGTAATGCTTATCTAAACAGGTTCTAAGCTCTCCTGGTGCACTTACAGGTAATAATTCTTGACATTTTCATATATTTAAATGTGCAATTTGCTACTCTGTGAGTTCACCAGTGTAATTCATGAAACATTTTACATTTTCTGTCCTAAAGTGTCCAGTAGCTTTTTCCTGGAAAACACTAAAACGGAAACAGAAGAAGAAAGACTGAGTGGTTGGCATGAGCACGGATAGCCACCATGGCTGAAAAAGACAAAGAAAAGAGTGCCACCTGCAGAAAATCCAAGGAAAGACACACCACTGTGCCAGCCGCAGAGGTGATCTCTGGGAAGTGCAGTGCAGAAAAACCACAGCAACTGTTATATGACGGTCCCCTGTCTCCCTCTGCTGTTATATTTATTTGTATTTCTGTCAATCCTGCAGGTAACATGGCAGATAGACACACCTACAGGCTCAGTGTGTCTTCAGTGTGTCCTGCAGAGTGTGGGGGATTGACAGCTTCCCCACACTCTCAGTCTAACACCCTGAAATTTCAGAACTACATCAATAATTTGGCCATTAAATTCTACTTTCTACTTTCATATCCTAAATAATTACTCTCCACTTGCTGCCATGCCTCCTAGACACAAGACAAGACAGAAATGCATCACTAGATCAATTTGGTGGAAGGTCTATATTCTACAGATAGCTGAATGTCAACACTATTCTACAGATACGTTTTAGTATATTTTATACTCTTACTCTTATAGGGTATGCAAAGGTTTTTCTCTTTTCTTATATTCTGCGTACTGATCTACTTTATTTATTTTGTTGCTTGTGTTTAATTTTTCTAAGATAAATATTTCTCCTCGTGTTGAGAGGTATATTTTGTGTAGTCTACTGCTGTCCCTGTGCAATGTCTGGACACAACCTGCTGCTGTGACACAATAATTCCCCAATTTTGGAACAATAAAGTACATTTATTTGTCTATCCATCCATCTTAACACACTAGTATGGCAAGATATGTTAAAATCTTTGGTGAATTGGTTTGGCCTTGCCGACCTCAATATCATGCTTTGTCCAGTATGTCCAACTTACAACATCACCAAACAAAGTGGGATACTTTCAAATTAAACCAGCCAGATCAGCTTGAAGAGACTTAGACAAATGACCAAACGAGCTACTTTAAATACACATCATTTCAGAATTTCTCAAATGACATGTCAGCATGTACTCGTCAGGCTCGACAAACCCTGTCCAAATGGAGGTTGAGAGTTAAGTGCTAAAGAATAAAAGAAGCAAAGAATTGAATGGCAAACTTTACAGGAGAGAAAAGGATTGTTTTCTTTTCTTTCTTTTTTTTAACAAACAAAGAGAAGTGATCTTGGCTGCCAATGGAGTAAAAATGAAAATATGTGATGTTTGTCCCATGATATCAGAAATATTTTACTCTGTCATAAAGGGTAACAACATAATTTCCCACTGGTGCACCCATGCCAAAAACGTCTTGTTGCCTCCACCAAACCGCTCCTATCACTTACACTGCAGGCTGACATGAGGTCATACAAGTGGAACTGATATCAGCAGTCAAGGGCTTTCAGACAGAGGGGGATGGTTTCAACAAATCCTTTTTTTGGATCCACTTCCCTCCTATGACAACATCTGGGATTCTCACTATATCAAATTGGGCTTCATCTCTCTTTTTTCCAGTTGTTCTCTTGCTCATTAACTTCTTATCCTTCATCTGTCTCATTATTTCTCTTTCTGGTTCTTTCTTTCCTCTTAGTTCCTCCTGAAATTTTATTCCCTCAATGTCTCAGTCTCCTTGAATCTAAATCTTGCTCCCCCTTTTCTATTCATGCTGTCTTGCTTTTACTCCCTCGCTGTCCCCGTCTCCACTGTCCTCCTTTCAAGAAAATAAGCCGGAGGCAGACGCCAACTGACTGGCTGGCTGGCTGGCTGTTGCACAGACAGGAAGTTACCTCACCGTAGCAACATGGGAAAACAAAGAAACCACTTCCTGTTTGGGTTGAGCCAACACTCCAGTGTGTGTGTGTGTGTGTGTGTATGAGAACGCATGTATAGGCACCTAACCCTAGACACACTACTTTAGCAAAAAGACAAGAAAAAAAAAAAAAGATGTCCACTCACTTTTTTTTTTATGAAGAATCTCTCATTCTAAACATTTATGCTCAAACATCCACAACACTGCTTTTACATCATTGCAAATAACTTTACAAACTTTATCAGGAGAGCCGATGTCCTTAAAAGTTGCATTATTGTACCCTGAGGAAGACTCTGATTGTTGTTAGCATGAACACACCAAACATCAGGTCTGTGCTGGAGCAGGCCCCACCTGCAGGGGACTCAACACTTCTACGAAGAGGCTTTAACGTTCATGTTCCAAATAACACAGAAACTTGGAGAGGGTTCACATGGAGGAACAGCCAGCCTAATCTGAAACTGATTGATGCTTTGTTATTGCATTTCTGTGCTAGCCATGGACTGTCCATAATGAACACCATGATCAAACAGAAGTGTCTTTGGTACCAGAAATGCTTAGGCCACGCTGGCTTTGTGGTTGCTTTGTCAGACCTGTGACTAGATTTTCTGGACACCTGAGCGAAGAGAGGGCTAAACCTGTCAGCTGAGCTGTTCTGAGTGGACCAGATGGTGTGTACACTACTGGACAGGCCGAGTGAACCTCCAGTTGACCTTGCTCAAAAGAACAGGAAGAATTTCTAAAGGAGCTTCTCCTGCAGCCAAGGGGAGGCTGGAGAGGAGGTGCTCCAATGGACTCCATTCAAAGCCTCCATTGCTTGAGTAGCAGCTTGGGGTTGTGGCTAGAAAATCATCAATGCCTGTCATCGCGGCTGACGGACACTACTGATGGAGGAGGCCATCAGGCTGGAGGAAGAGGACTTTCATGTTTGGCTAGCCTGGGGGACTCCACACTTAGCAGACAGGTAGCAACAGGCCAGAAGGGTCATAGAAGTGAAAACTTTGGAGAGGTCACAGAGAAGGGCTTTTGGTTGGCGTCAGAGAGGTTCTGGCAAACTTTCAGGAAACCCAATGTGATGGAGATGTGCTGTTCTCGACTGGCGATGTAGTCTGACAGTGAAAGGAGCTCTGTGTGTGAAATCCCTCCATGAGGGAGGTAGGGTTAAAGGATCAGCATTTTCATAACTGATTTCCCTGATGGAAGTACCTGAGATAGCTGGGAAGCTCTGCAGAGGTAATGGGCCACTTGCAGCCCTCAAATGCTGAGAGCTCTGGATGTTGCTGGGTTCTTGGGTCTTGTGGCTGATATTTCTCTCCAGTGTTGTGTGGATGTTGGGGACGTGGACATCTGCCAGTCCATGTGAACATGCAACAGAAAGGTGTGGTAATCCCTATTTTTATAAAGTTGGATAATACAGTGGTGGAAAAAAATTTTCGGACCCCCCATGCATTTGTGAAATATTGCATTAAGAATCACTCTTAGGTCTTCAAGGGCAATCTCTTTTAGTACAGTCACAGCCAAAATACTAAACAAATCCTAAAAAAGCCATTAAAAATTTAAAATTGATTGGTTCCATAAAAATACATAAGAAATTTTGAGTATTGGGTCATTTTGGTACCAGTGATGAAGGTCATTCTTTTTATTAAAAGACACAATTTCTGTTGCCAAGCTTGGTGTCTATATAAAGCCAGCACATCTGAAAGTTCTTCAGACACAAAAATGTCTAAAACAAGGAACCTAACGCAGGAAACACGCCTGAAGATAAAGATTAAACTGTCAAGAATTAGTTTTGTTAGTTTTTCTTATAAAGAATAAACAAAAAAATATCATTTGTATTTGTTTGTATCTGTCTAATGCAGCCACACCTTTTGAAACACAAAAAAGATTTTTCCACAAATATTTCATGATAATATTTGAGATTGTGAGATTGTGTAAAATTTTAAGGGTGTCCGAAAACTTTTTTTCACCACTGTACATAAAGGTAGAGAAATTGATTGTGATATTAGTTACATTTTATCCTGCCACAGTCATCACAAGTAAATGGCTCACCCATTTCAATTTCACAGGCTGTGCTTCTTTTTAATTTATACTGGAAACATCCTTAAACTGATTATAATCTAGCTGATGCTACTGCTTGAAAATTTATGACTCAGACACTGACGTGAAATGGAACATATACAGAGGAGAGGAGGAGAGAATACAAGAGAAAGAGGGAAAGAGTGAAATAGATAAAGAGATGTTGCTTCCTGAACCAACTCTGTAACAATGGGACAAAAAGGTCATACCCACAATGCACTTCATTTCATGCCTGGTTAGGTTCCACCTTACCTGCCAACAAAACACACACACACACACACACACACACACACACACACACACACACACACACACACACACACACACACACACACACACACACACACACACACACACACACACACACACACACAATGCAAGAATCAGATCTGGTTTCTTCCAGTCTAAGAGTCTAGCAAATCCAGCTTAAGTGAACTTCTTAGTCTCTAATTAGTTCAAAGACATCTATCATAATCGTATTTATGCATTCATCCATAATCATAATTATGGATAAAAATCAAATTCATTCATGTAAAACCCTCACTAATTTGATTTATTTTTTATAGTAATATTAACTGATACACACTAGAAAACTGTATTAATGTCAATATTTCTGGTGTTTTGATCAAGATTGTTTTTTGTTTTTAATTTTTTCATTTAATGACTTGTCTGTGTGTTTTACTGAATTAGGATCAGAATGAACTTGTGTAACTCAATACTGTTTTTCACAGACTCCCAACAACAGATCTGCAAAGAGGCAAACTGTAGCTGAATTGCATGTGTAAATTAAAAAATAATCTTTTGAACAGCTAATGAAATAATTGATTAATCAAGCATATTGCTAATGTATGCTTTCATTTTCTGCTATTAATCTCCATTTCAGCTGTGCTGGAAATATCAACGTGATTAGATGGGTTCAGAAATGAAAATTATGTTGCCAACAGCTGCTTTATCACAATCAGAGAGTATTTAAGGAGGATTTCTGCTTGAAGTTTTTCATTGCAGGATGAACTCGTGTCTGTAAGAAGAACCTCATTTCATCCTCCTCCCCATCATGTCCAGTATGTTCCTCCAGTATCTTCCTCTGGCTCTAGCTTGCTGCTGACTCTGTGGTCAATTTACTTGTCAGTTGTGTAGCTTTAACATCAATTCCCTTTTGATTCAATCAATTCAGGGTTCCGGCTGAATTTCAAGTGGCTCGAACTTGAACAGATGGTCATCTCAAACCAGCTCAATAACAATTCAGGAAGAATATTTTGCTTTTTAAAAAAAAATATATATAGGCTAAATTACCATTTCTGTTCCTATTTTAAACACATTTAAAGGAAATGAAAGGAAAATAACCTCAGTCCTACTGCCTACTCATCAAAAAAAAAATCTCAGTCAGGCTACATTAACATTTAAACAAGTATAGATTAACCTGCATTCCTCTGGGTTATAACGTGGGTAATGCTGCGGCTTTTCTTCTGGAGGCAATTTAACTGAGCTCAAATCCCAGGGCAGAAGTCAAACTAAGATATAGATTTAACTTCAGGGCTGGGTTCAAATCCCTGTTATTTCAGTCGACTCAGGACATGGGTTAAGGTGGTTAGAAATCCTTTCTTCTAAAGTCTGTTATGCACTGATGTATTTTGGAGTTGTTTACATTTTAACATGGCTGAATTAGAAAAAATGACTTAAATGACTTACGTGCACACTTTTTTGCTGTTATATTATCTAAACTCTCTTAAGGCATTGCTTTTCTGCCTTCAAAGTTTCCCTTTCTTGGAGACAGGAGCTGTTTTCCAAAGAGACATGATAGAAATTAGTTTAGTGGGCAAAGTAACTGGATTTACATCTCTTAAACGAATTGTAGGTCAAACTAACATGAAGTCTGGGAGCAGAGTCAGACGGATTGAAAGCACTTAAGGTTCAAGACAAACATATTTTGTGTGTGTGTGTGTGTGTGTACGTGTGTGTGTGTGTGTGTGTGTGTGTGTGTGTGTGTGAGAGAGAGAGAGAGAGATGCGGGTGGGTGGGCATGCATGTACATGTGTGTATTCTACCCTTATGCAGAGTGCACACTACATGAATGTAGCCCTGACTTTGTTTAATATTTTCCACTTGCCCACACGTCCAAATTAGTTTCATGTTCACTTGTCGAGTTTAAAACTTCGTCGTTTACAGGTGAACATTAAACTAATTTGCCTAACAGGAATGTTAAGTCAAAGTAGTCACAAGTATGGGTGTGTATGTGCACACTGGAAGTGCACAGCCATGAGGCTTGGGGATGGTATTACCCTTCCTAATCCAACCCTACCTAACACATAAGAACACACACACACACACACACACACACACACACACACACACACACACACACACACACACACAGGAACACTGATACAAATAAAGGATACAGTCGATAGGGCTCCAGTAATTAAGTGAAATTGAGTGCAAAGATCGTAAATAAAGTTTCTCACTTGAGACCAACATGTGACGCACAACACACATGCAAGTGTGGACATACACCCACATGTACAGGCAAACACGCGCGCGCACACACACACACACACACACAGAGTAACTGAAATGGGAGCACAAAGTGTGAAATGCCAATGCAGACTATATTGAGAGCAAAATCCGCACTTAGAGGAAGGGAGTGTATTTCCTACCACAAAATCCAAAACACACTCACTGAGCCATGTCAGATCAATATCACCAATTATAACACACACATACACACACATTCCTGACTGTACAACTAAGACAGCCCAAACGACAAGGGATTCCTGCAGTAATAATGGAAATTAAAACCCATTCAATGAACCAAATCGATTTCTTATCAGAAAACTAAATATACTCTCCCCTCCTTTTGTCTCTGCCTGTCCGTTCTAAACAGTTTCCTGTCCACTCCTGCCTTTTCTCTTTCAGATTATCAAATAAAAAGATCAGATAAGTGAGCGAACATATGTGCTGTTAAAGGACAGCCGAGGTTTGATGGCAAGAGGTCACTGAGTGCAAGAGAGCATGAGACAGAAAGAGACTGTGTTCACATGCACAACAATATCCTGTTAATATTCTAGTGACTGCAGTACCCAGATTTTGTCTGTGGGGTATGTAAACATTATATCATATTTACAAAGTACAGGAAGCCTCTTGAAAACTGAAACACATAAACAACGTATTCCAAAGACTTCCAAAGACAAAGAATATGTTGGAATCTGATCTTAAAGACAGACTGTCTGCACCGACATGGAAGCATGAAAAATCTAAAGAGATTTCCCCCCAATGTCCCAGCAGACAATTTACACACAGTGGCCACTTTATCAGGTCCATTTGTACAATCTAATGCAGTTCAGTGCAACAGCTCTGTCATTAATTCTAGCTATTCTACATATTATATTTAGAGATGTTTCTAATTGTTTTGTCCTCCACGGGACAGAATAGAAGAAACAGTTCCCAATAAAATGCAGTCCAGTGTAACAGCAATGGATTGGATTAGATTGTGCAGGTGGACCTGATAAAGTGGACAATGAGTGTATATCAGTGTCTGTCATCACCCTGTGTGTGCGCTTGCTGCTTCTGTTGTCATACTGTATATATAAAATCCATAGGTTTGAAATTGCTTACCATTTATACACGAATGGGAGAAATGGTGGTAATCTATAGAAATGCTGATGAAACTCGCACTTTCATTTATATGCATGGTACTCAAGTATTCCTCAATTACACACCAAAAGAGAGAGAAAAAAACAACTGAAAGTAATTCTGGGGGATTTAGCGCCTGTTTTTGTGGTGGAAGTTTTCCAGCAGAGCTACGAGGTGCTGCATGCAGAAGAGGCACCTTGAGCTGATTACAGCAGTGTAAAGTCCTCAGGCTCAGAGAGGGTGACATGGGGATACTCTGCTAATGGGTTTTTAATTGCTTTCCTGTCCTCTGAGTACACAGGAATCACACACACACACATACACATACACACACACACACACACACGCCCAAAGACAAAGACACAGATACAAACTGACACACATTGAGACAGTCTCTAACTGTACACTCTACTGTAAATATGCGCTCATGCCTACCTACCCGCACACACACATACTGTACACATGGGTGGTTGCGATTGCAGCACTGTTGTATGTTAACATAGTCTACCTCTTTGCATGTGTTTTGTTAAATTCCAGTCATTTGAACCAAAAGGGAAAAAACTGTACTTTGTTACATTTTCATATTTGCTTCATTTAAGTTCAAAACCTCTGCAAACTGGGGTTGGTAAACGGGGTTGGTGAGGTTGTGCTATGTACTGTTATAAATGGTGGATGTCAACATTGTAATATGCCCTGGGTTTATATATATATATATATATATATATATATATACTTAAACACACATTTTCTTAGTATACTGTTTTAAGAGAAATGATGACAATTTCTGAAAAATGCTAAAGAGACTCACCCTGTCATATATACGCATGGAAGTAAAGTCTTAAAGAAGAGTTTTGAAAGGAAGAGGAGTTTTGAGTAATGACAAACAGTACAGTTATAAGTTATAGTTCCCTTAGTGCCAGCCATTTGTTATTAAACTGGAAAAAGATTATTCAAAATATATATTAAAAACTGAGGGTGTACACATCTTACAGCATATGCCAGTTATATGTGAATCATCTACTGTCATACACTAGCCTTTTATCAAAACGTGTCAGGAAGAAACGCCACCATACATTTCCACAGTTGAGTGTGACATTGCTGTGTTTTACAGAAAACTGCTGGGACATCTTACGGGGTCACAAGAGGGTTTTAGAGGGTGGCATGATAATTTTGGAAAACATATTCACAAGATTCCAACAAGTGGTGGAAGATGCATAGTGTTTATAACAAGTCACTTGAAATATGCTTAGAATAAAAACACAGGTGTGGAGAAGAATTTGACTAAAATACCTATCTGAAGATAATAATAAAATTAAACTTCTCAAAGACAGTGCTAAGGAATCTTAACATTTACATCAGTCGCTCTGAAAATGACACTTTTTTTTTTTTAAATGATCAGCATTGTTTCCATTGTCTCTACTTCTACCACTCAGAACTCTATTCTGAGGCTTTTCCAAAGCAGAGGGGACTACTGCTCCTAGATCTAGTGAGGTTTTTCCTCAGCATCTGGTCCTATGGGACTGATGCCTCACTGTGTACCTGCAATACAAGGAGACACAGGCAGGGGGCGGTGCAGCACTGTGAGCCAACAGTGCTGAGACAGAGCAACTTCAAGTTCAGTTTGTAGACAGTCTGCAGGGGGCTTTACAGACCCACAGGTCAGAGAAAGCAAATATTACTAACCCTGTAAAGCCTGAACCATCAAATAATTGCCAGAAACTTCTAATTCTTTGAAACTAGAGTGTTTATCAAACCTTCTGACGGTTAAAAAAAAAATAAAAGAAATTAAACAACACTTATCATGAGTTTTGTTCTGTATCATAGTTGATAGATCTTATCTTTAAACTCTGAGTTTGCTTTAAAATTTTCCTCAAGTAATTTCAAACATGAGACTTTTTTTCCCCATATTGTATGACAACGCCATATATATTCTGTATCTGCTACACTGAAGCTACATCGCCCCAACATCACATCACCTTAACTTGATGAAAACTGACAAAAATATCCACACAAAACCACAAGTGGGTCACTGCTCGACCTCAGCCACTTTGGATGTTTCACTTGAAAGGCCTCTGATTCTGCAGCGCACTGATAATTATTATTATTACACAATAACAGAGATTACAATTATTAAATTACAATTCGGGTACATTAGGTAAATATCTAAATGAAGAATAGGTGAGCAATATATACACCTTTACATCCTTCTCTAGCAGACAAATGAATAAAAATGCCAACTACTGTAATTAATAAATGAGGAATATATTTTATTATCATTATTATTATAAAATTATTACAGTAAAAAGTAACACTGTTACTGCACCTAAGGCTAAAGAGGAGTCCTCAAAGAGAGATGCAGTAGCCTAATACACTTCCTGCTACCAAGTAATTAAAATGGAGTGGCCATACTTTGATAAATAAACTATTTTAACATAGTTGGAAGTAAAGGACTACATGTCAAGCAACGCATGTTGCACGTGGCTCTCAATCCACTTGAGAAAGTGGGTCGAGAGCCACATGCTTTTATTTAAGAGCCACATATTTTTATTTAATGTTATATTGTTAACTAGCATTTTAAATATTTGTAAGGCACTTTGTAACTTTATGGTTTGAAAGGTGCTGTTTAAATAAAGTAGCTTATATTGTCATTATCACTGGAAAAATACTAACTGGGAACAAGGAACAAGGAAACCTTATCAGTGCCAACAGAACACACATGAAAATACACCACGTTTCCTTATTTTTCAGGTGGAAATGCTACATTTCTTGTGGTCTGGTCTATTTTACAAGTCTGAGCCAAGCCACGTAGACAACACCTCTATAAATCTAAGACAGCCTGGTACCTGCAGCTGTTCATCCAACATCTCTGTACCATTCAACACCACAGATAAGGTAAGACTCGAAAGGTTTTTGATTTATTATCCCAGGAATTCCATTCAAGACCATATTGTTCTTAAACTTTATACTACAGTTTTACACTCTGTCACTTCATTGCTATGACCACCTTGGATAGCACTTTTAATAAACAGCATTCTGTGCATTTATTTAACAACAAATTTGAAAAGTCATCAATGTCAGGAACTGCAGTTGACTTACATTCGTAAAGATCTAGATCATCAACCAGGGTATCTGCAGGTTTCACCTAATAAAATTTAAGACTTTTTAAGACCTTTTTAAGACCCTGCGGACACCTTGATCAACATTAAAAACAACCAAAAAAAAAAAAAAAACAACCAAAGCAAGTATGAAAGTCAGGACCTCAGTGCTCTTACTGTATTAGTATGACCAAAGAAAAATCAAAGAGAAATGGACAAGGAGAAGAAATTCAAAAAGAAAGGAGACTGGAAAGGTGGGAAAAGGAGAGAAAAGAAAGGAGTGAGGGTGAAAGGGATTATTAGAGAGTAATCACAGTTAGCAAACTCAATATGGAGACCCTGCTTGAAACTCACTGAACAACAGAGACTGTCCTCCACCATGAAATGAACACATCAGTTGCTCATACAAGCAGCTTATTATGACCTATAGTTATGTTATAGTTATAGTTAATTATGCAACCTCTACCGCTAGTGTAAATAACGACAGTGTGGTGAGTCTGGAAGTGAGGTGATGTGCCGTAGAAAAGCAAGCAACAAAATTCACATTGGGAAGTGGTCTGGGTGGCAGATGGGTCACAGGACATTCAGTGAGTTTGAAGTGAGTTTGGTGTTTTTTTTCCAGGTGTTATATTTCATTTGTCTTTAAGTGTTTATCATTGTCATCATAAGGACAAAGGTCCCTCAACCTTAACCAAATATTTTTGGAGCCTAACCATAACCAAGCTGCAACCATTTTCATGCATTTGCACCACAGCTTGTAGCATATCTCCTACCCCTGGTAGGGGCACTTATTTAGGAAACGCTCCTGTGAGTCGTATTCAAGGCTACAAACAAACCAACGACCATTGTGGTGATATGGGTTGGTGAACTTGTTGGAACAGCAGTAGGCTGGACTTGGACAAAAATGTACAAATGGTATACATTATCTAAAATATCTTTCCACAGATGGTATCATACTTTTATATCGGATTGCTCGTCTGCTTGACCAGTGGACTGATAAATAAAGTAGACACGGCACCAGGTCAGTGTACGTACACACACACACACACACACACACACACACACACTTACTTATTAACTGTATAACTATTTATGTGCTTCCATCTGTGACAAGACTCCAATTTTTTTTTCAAACTTCCCCACTGTGCTGCAGTAGCTGGGCAGTCCTGCTGTCCTTCTGGTTGGACCAAGTTTGGCTCTCGTTGTTTCATCTACTACAACAAGGGGCTGTCTTGGATTGAGGCAGAGGTACATGATGGAAGAACAGTCTACCTATCGTCATGTATTTCTGACCAACTCATTGCTCTGTAAATGTCTCCTCTGCCAACTCACTCCAATCATTTGTTCTTTTCCCCACCATTCCTTTTCCTCATACCTTTGCTTCTTGCTCTGTTCTCCTCATTAGATCTACTGCGTTTCCCTCGGTGGGCATCTGGCCTCTGTGCACAGTTCTGATGAGCACAATTTCCTCAGAGAGATGATTTACAGAGCAAGTGGCCACAACCATAAAACCTGGATTGGGGCTTTTGATACAATCAAGGTGAGAAACTGATAATAATTCGCTTGTTTTTTGTTTTGTTTTGTTTTGTCTTTATTGAATGGCTGCTTGTTGAGTCAAAAATGTAGATATGGCGTGCATTTAAATGCTATTTGCATCATACAGTCTTATGTGCTGTCTTTTAGATGCGTGTTTTTGTCCATTATTTTCTACACACACACATATTTTCCCACACACAAATATTTTCTTTGCTGCAAGCTTTGGGCCAGAGATCTTCAAGGCATTCAGTAACTATAAGTGCATGTAGAGGCGTTACTTTTACCCGCCTGCTTTCTAGGAAAGCCCCACCCTATTCTCCCTCTGATTGGCTAGCACTCATTGCATTTGGTTAGGGTTAGCCAATCAGAGGCAGAGTTGGGGCGGGTCTTCACAGAACGTGAGCGGGGAAAAAATAACCCCAGAGAGTGCAGAGTGTGTTGGGTGATCAAGACACCCCCAATACAGAACACCTGAGGAACTTAGGTTAGCAAACTCTATCTTCTTTTAAATCAAACTTACTTATAGAAGAAGGCTTTCTGAAAACAATCTGTTGTTGTTCTTTATCCTTTTAGGACTAATATCTTCACTGTATTTATTGCATGACTTGTTATTATTTTACTGTATTGTATGCCACTACATCCCTGCAATCACCCCAAACACCATACCAAGTGCGTAGCAACCACCCCAACCATCCTAGCAACCTCCTGGCAACCACCCCAAATACAATAGCAGACGAATACCAAAACCCCCAGACACCATAGCAGCCGCCTTGCGATGCCATAGCAACCACACACAACACCACAGCAACCACCTACAAACCTACAAACAGCATAGCAACCATTTCAAAAACCATAGCAATCTTCTAGCAACCACCCGGAACAGCATAATAATCACCTGGCAATGTTCTTGCAACCATTCTTTATGCCACAGCAACCATTATGCAAACCAACTACAAACCAAACATGCCAACACCTACAAACAACATAGCCTATTGTTGTTAAAGCTTTTGACCTGACAAAAATTCATGTGAGGTTGAAACGCTGTCTAAAGGAAGCAAATAAAGTTCCCCCTTTAGAACTGGCTCTACTGGCTTTATCTACCACTTCACTATGGGGATTTTTTTTTCTCTTCATAGTAAATTTGACTCACCAGTCAAATGTGTCTTGTCCCTACAAAACATGTGACATCTGACCTGTCTTTATGAGCTAAGTAACTAAAAACAAGTTTATTCCTCCAGGAAAGTGTTTGGATGTGGAGTGATGGGTCTAAGTTCGATTTCAATAAGTGGGGCCACACAGAGCCGAACGATCCTAAAAAGGAACGCTGTGTTGAAATGAATTTTAGAGGTATAAAAAAATGTTTTTTTTGATATCTTGATTGACATTAATGTTTGGAAAGTCATACACAGGCTAAGAAACTAGTTTCCAAGAAGACTGAAAATGGATTTTTTTTTTTTCTTTTAGGCCTACAACTATTTTGTCTGTTGTTTTGTCTTTAGTTTCTCCTGTAAGAAAGTAAACATGTCTATTTAAAGCTGCATTGTGCAAAATTCAGGGCTGATTGAAGTCAGAGGTTACTTGAAAACACTTGTACAGAAGGCTTTCATAAAAGTTATTTTTCATCTGCATTATTTCTAATCTCTACCAACAGACCGCTTTTGGAATGACAAGGAGTGCAACGCAGCCAGGGGATATGTGTGCTCCAAGGCCATATGATGCCCCCCTGCAATGTTCTTCCATATCTGCTATGAGAATGTCACTTGCACCATGATGATGTCATTTCCACCATCATTTTGTCAGGCACCTGACAAATAGGGCTTACTCAATACAGATTTTAAGATCCAGTACTCAGTAATACATATACAGTGCATAGTCTACAATGTGGAATTGATGCAACTCACCTTCCTTTTTTTTTTTTTTTTTTGCCTGTATGCTGCTGCTGCCTTGTTTCTGTTTAGTCCAAAGTGTGTAATAAACCCGCCAGTGCACCATAAGGAAGTGTGACAGTGTCACGTTTTGCGATGCTGAGGTGTGGAAAAAGAGATGGTTCAAGCAGTAACGTGGCTGGTTCAAAGGGAGCAACAGAGCCCACAGAGGGAGGCGGGAGGGGTGGTCGAACACAGTCTCTCCCGTGAGCAGCCCGAATTCATCTGAGAGTTTAGGCAGTTTAGGCTCCTGTGTGTCATTGTAATGCCTAGACGAGGCAAAAAAAAAAACGTCACACTAACACAATTTCCTGCAAACAAACAAACAAAAAAAAAAAACAGGTTAAAAACATACCTAACACAAATAAAATTCAATTCAGTACACAGTTCTGTAGGCAACATGTTTGTTATAAAGTCTGATAGCCTCAGGCAGAAAGGACTTGCTGAAGCACTCCTTTGCACATCTGGGCTGCAGCAGTCTGTTAATTGGATTAATTAACCGGACAGTACTGAAGCTGCTCTCGCAAATCAACATGACGGCCCTGAGTCAACTCTGGGAGCCGAGTACCCTACTAGAAACAACACTCTCCTATGGCCAGTTGAAGGAAATCTGATTGAACCTCTTGTTTGAACCACAGTTGGCATTTTCAGGCAATAAAGATGAGAAAAGAGCTCATTATGATTCCCATGTGATTTGCACATCAGCTGTATGTTTCGTGACATCAGTGAGACTTAGGGAGGAGACCAGTTTGCTTTCCTCTTTGCCAAACCTGAATAACTTGCTTTGTGAAAAACTTCAAATTATCACCTTTACCAGAAGGCAGTGGGAGTAAAATGGGCTGACAGGAAAATAACCTTTGGCTTCCCTATTCAAGTGCATGACTAGTGTTACACAGAGCAGCTGTCTGGAGCACGTGGAGCTGTCACATGATGCTCGTGACAACTTTGACATATGTGTTGGTTTTTTAATGTAATGTAGTACGTATGCATAACCTGTCGTGTGTAATGACAAAAGTCTGCTGGCGGTGCTTGGCCTATTGAAGCTGCCGGAAATCTTCCAATAAAAACAAGAAAAATAAAAAATCATAAATAAAAAGTCCTTTCAAAATTTAAACGATGGAAATTATGTGAGGGCTACATCATAAGAAAGGTGTGTGTATATCTATACTGCATGTTTAAATGAAATCTGCATCTTATTTGGTGCCACCAGAGTTTAAATTAGGACTGATTTAACCTGATTTAGAAACTAAACTAAAGGAGGAAATGCTCACTATAAACACGTCTTACAGTACATCGCTTGCTGTTAACTGTAACTGACTTGACATTTGTCCAAGTTTGGCTTCTGCCAACCTGCACTACATGCTGGGACAGATTCCTGCTCCATTGAGACTGAGTTGAAAAAACAAATCAATGAGACAAACAGAAAAAGAATGGGTAAGAGACTGGGACAAAGACAGGGAGACTATGGCAATAATCCAGTCGGGCCGGGGCGATGTGCTTATCTCCCGAGTCGATATTGTCACGATACTTGTGTGCCGATTCTATATGTATTGCGATTCTACAACTATTGAGATTCATCATAAAGTTTGATGAGGCCGTGATTATCCTAGAGGTCACTATAGGTCGTTTTACACAGTGATAACAAGTTTGAAAAAATGCTCTGCCTGCAGTGAAATGGCTGCTATGGGGGGCAAACATCATCACACAGGAATCAAATGTGGCTCACTGAATCCACACGAGTCTCAGCTTTCCAGTCAAAGCCAACTGATGCAGCTCCAAGACTGTTTAGGCCCCAGTCTGCACACACACACCATTTTACAACAGGCCACAAGAACACATGTGGACTGCAGGCTTTGTGGCCCAGACTGCATGGGATTAGCAGAAGGTGGGCGTGTCTGCAAAGGGGAGAGCCGTGGCTGCCCAGAGAACCCATTTTCATTCAGACAGCTGGAGGTCAGAGGTCACAGACGTGTACATCTATAAAACAAAAGGGTTACAGGAGAACATTTGAGATAAATGTAGTAGTAGTAGTAGTAATCATCCATCCTTGCCCAATGCAAAACAACACCATGGATGGTCAGGTATTCCAGAAAAACTGAACACACCCTTTGCTTATTTAGGATCGAATTACCTGGGAGATTAAAAAAATTAAAACTACTGCATGCCAAAAACCCACAGCGCTCAACATGAAGGATTTCAGCTACAGCAAAATTTGACGATACATCAATACAGTCACAGAGCAGTGAGGCGCTGAAACTGAGAGTTTTTGGAAAGGCACAGGTGTCCTCTGGAGTAAAAACCAACTGGTCTGTGTTGGGTACAAACATACAGGAGCGCAGGAAAATAAATTTCTAAATAGCTCAACGGATGATTATGTGGACTAAATGGAAATTTAGTCCACAATAAAATAAGCCTACACTGTAAATAAGGGGGATCCATTAGTTAAGTGCTCATAATCAAAAAAGGCGGCGTCTGCTTTACAGTAAAACTGGGCTGAATATCAACTTTTATCAGATTTGTACATATTTCAAGGGCACTCTAATATCCCTTTATTTAACTTCCTCATTTGTGGCAATCACTGTAGATTTCAGTTTCTTATGATTGATGTGCTATTTGTTTGCAATGCCCGGTTTTGTGTGCACGGTCCCACGCTGTCATTGACAATTTTGTATTTATGTATTACCCCATCATGTTTTTTGTCTTCTTTGGCAGGCTGCATCACTGCCAAATTCTATTCTGACAATGAATGCGTTCCTTTCATTTTTTCGATCAGGTTGAAATGCCACATGATGACAGATTTTACTTTCCTGATAATGAAAAAAAATAAACAAACAGTCAGAGAACATAATATAAAGGACTGCATCCTTCTCCAACACACCCCGGTGCCTGCTGCCGTTCATCCAACATCACTGCACCTGTTCATCACCCCAGCAAAGGTAAAAACTTTCTGTCCACCCGTCAAAATAACGTTTTCTATTTTTAAACTACATTTACTTGATCAGTTGATCAACACTGCATTCATTTTTATTTCAAAAGAAATTCAATCAAAATTATTTTTATGATTCAATCATTCATAATCTTTCTTCTTTTTTTATCCATTTTGTTTTTTTGTTACATTCTATTATGTTACTGAATTGCACCTTTTATTAGCAGCCATTTTTAGGGAACATTATTAAATCGAGAGTGATATACATGAGTTTAAAGACACATCGTCAACATTATAAGCAACATTTGTTACAAAGCAATTTGGTTCAAGGTTATCTTTATCTTTATTGTCCCTATTGGGAAATAGGAAGTCCAATACACATAAAAAACATCCAATACACATAAATATACACAACAATCAACCACTGTTAAGAACAACAGCACGTAGGGGGCAGAGTAATTATAAAGATTTTTGAGAAGATATTTGAGAAGCATTCTAGCGATTCTGCATGTTTAATCTAATATCTACAGAAGGCATACACTTCACATTTCTGCAAATCTTTTCCCACAGCAAACAGTCTGATTTTAAAGCTCAAACTGTCTTCACACCTGTTTTCCATCACCACATTAATGAGCTCCACATTAGATTTACTAAAAGCAGCAGTTTTTTGTCCTCATTTGTGATGATCTTTTTGGACTTTTTTTTTTTTTTTTTTTTTTTTCAAATATCTGATGAATTAGGTTATGGATCTGTATGGCTACCAGACATCTGTTTTGACCTGAATATTGAACTTTGTCTCAACAGATGACATCAGCCTTTCTTTTTGCTTTGGGCCTCTGTTTGGTCAGCGTACTGGTGACTGGAGGTTGGTTGGCATCTCTGGTGTTTTTAAGTGAAATATGACTACATTGCATCTTTAACACGTGCACACAAACACACACACACACACACACACACACACAAAGATGGTCACCTTTCAGGCTGCCTGTTTTGGCTGCAAACCTAAATGAAATTATGCACACTTTAGAAAAAAAAGTTCACGTCATCTTCCTCTGCATTTTTGACATCCAAGACTGACCTTCATTTTGTGTGTGTATTTCTAACAATAAATTTTCACTTTAGCAGATGAAGAGCCCTGCTGTCCTTTTGGTTGGACCAAGTTTGGCTCTCGCTGTTTCAACTTCAACTATAACGCGAAGACTTGGGACGACGCAGAGGTAGACTCCCCTCTATTTGTTGATCTATGTCTCTCTATCTTCCGTTGTCTGTGTTCCTCTCTCCTCCTCAAAGTCACTCCTGTCGTCTGATTGGCTTCCCCTGGCCTCAATGGTTTTATTCATATCAGCATTTCTCCCTCTGTTGCCCTAATTAGCGCACCTGCATTTCCCTCGGTGGGAATCTGGCCTCGGTGTACAGTCTGGAGGAGCTCAATCTGCTCAAAGCTTGGATGAATCGAGTTACTAGCCTCTACACACAAACCTGGATTGGGGGCCATGATGCAGTAAAGGTGAGAACCAGACACTCAGTGATAAACAGGACGTGAACCAGCCACACTAACAAGGGTGAGCACCAGCGAGAAATTACTTTACATGGAGAAAAGTAGATCACTCACTAATCTAAACACTTTTTATGATGTGCATTAACATTTTGTCTGTCTGTCTGTCCGTATCTTAAAATGTAACTCAACTCTAAATCACGAGGCAGAAAACTTGTGCTGCACTGCCACCTAGGGGTTTCAACCCTCAGTCATCTTGCACTTCTGGCCACGCCCTACCTGTGATGTGGCAGCAGGTATTTTTAGCAGCTGTCAGAGCCAAATTTACCTTGTTCCTTCCTCCAGGAGGGTGTGTGGCTGTGGAGCGATGGATCAAGTTTCAACTTCACGCGGTGGGCTAATGGGCAGCCAAACAACAGTGGAGATGAAGACTGTGTGGAGATAAGCTGGCGAGGTATGAAATTATTATATCTTGACTCACTGATTAGTGTTTGTCAGGAAGCTGAAGGGGAAAAAACATATTTTCCTTTCATACATTTGTTCTGTTTACTGAAAGAATTAAATAATATTTAAATGTGATGTGATCAGTTATTGCATTTCAGAAAGCTCAGTTTAACTTTGACACAGCTTATTGGTTTGTCTGTTTGTTTGTTTTTTAATCTTCTGTCATTTTTAACTTCTACCAACAGCAAACTCCTGGTATGATTCGAAGTGCACACATAGGAAGCCTTTTATATGCGCCAAGAGACTGTGATGTGCTGCCATATCAGCTGTGAAGACATGAAGACATGACTCCACCACAGCTGGAAGCTCAACTGCCAGTTACTATTCACTTCAAAAATCAATCAGTTTTGGGTTTTTTTTTTTTTTTTTTTTTTTTTCAATTCAACAATGTTCATTACTAAAGAATTATTCTGACTTTTTTTCATGCTTTCTCTTGTACGCTCTGAGATTACTGTTCTAACTAACATCTGGACCAAAAGTTACTGATATGAAACAAATCTATGGAGGCCCTTTTTTGTGTTGCCTTGCAATAGTTTGCATTACTCTGCAAACTCTTTTGGGTTCTCACAGTAAATTTTGCATTTTCTTGCAACACGTTTCTACTTCCATTCCTGGCACAGTATGGCGCCCCAGTATGGATAATCTTGTTTAATTTAACTTTGAACTGGGCATTAATTCTGCTGCTCCACTGGCATGGTTATGTGATTATAGTGAAAGAAAACTAAAATGCATTCACAGTTCAAGAGAGCAGCTGAGCGGAAACAGACACACAGCTCGGGGAACAGAATGGAAGTAGAAAAGTTAGTGTGAGGATCTTGCAAAAAAAAAAAAAAAAACTCACCTTGACCCTTTGGAGGCTCCATACAAACATATTTCTCACTGGTCTGCCAATAATAAGGTTACCGGGTGCAGGTTTTGGACTTCAGCACTGGGCTCGAATGAATCTCACCAGCTGCACACAATGTGAAAGTTCTGCTGACCACCTTCCAGTTTCTGGTCTTTCTAGATAATTCCTGCCAATATCATATTATCTATCAATCAACCAATCAACTCTAAGTGTATAATCATCATTAAATAAACATTACTGCAAGCGTTGACATCTGTTGTGTTACATTGTGATGTGTTATTGTTATGTAACTGATGTTTTTAGTGGGGGCTGCGGCACCGCCAGCTGCATGAAGGTCCAACTCTCCCACTGAAGGTTCACAAATCTTCATTTATGACACGGTAGCTCCAAACATTGCTGGGAACACTCGCTAAGAGACAGGAAGAAAACAAAAAACAACAACGAAATATTGTTTCCAATACATTACAACACTCCAATAATTGTAACGATTCAAATACCCTTTGTATTTCATTTTAAAGCTTAAAATGAATGAATCTGAAAATGAATTCACTTTGCCGTTCAAATAAATCATAAACTGACAATGACTATAACCATTTTTAACTTAGTTAGTGACAACCCCCAATAGAGTGCGATAATGTAACCAAGCATGTTTAACCTGAAATATTCATTCACTCTCCATGCAACAAATCATGGAAAACTTCCTCCCATATTCAAATATACTGCAGTCAATGCAAAACACATTTTATTCCTCTTAATAGCAAACTTCACTCAACCAAAGAATAGCAGCGACAGCAATATTTTTGATGTATTGTGTCTAATATACCAACTTAGCAAGCCTACACAGACAGAGCTACGCAAACTCTGGAAATTTTACCAAGGAAAACCACATGATGTAACTCAGTCAGTTGAGTAGTAAAAAAATGGTGTAGAGCAAGTCAACTGGACTTTAAGTAGATTTCATAAGACGTTTCGCTTCTCCTCCAAGAAGCTTCAGTTCTGGTAGACTGGCAAAACTCCCAGGTATTTAACCTCTGTGGGGTCGTTGTTAAGGTCATCAATACCACTGGGAGAAAGTGCCCCTAGGTGTTAACAATCCTCATCGAGAGTCGTTAGGGTCACATGTTGTCGTGAGGGTCACATGATGTCAGTGTGGTCGATTGTTGTCCCATGAGGTCAAAATGAGATGAGTGTTTCAATCTCCTGGGGAGAGATGAAAGGACCGTGTTGTATATGGGGGATAGGTGGTGTCTGAGGACCCCTCCTCTATTGAATGATGGCTTCTCTACTTTTACATAGATGGCACCCTTCACTGCTCAAAAGCAGCGCGTCTGTTAGCAACCAAGTTAAGCAGAAACTGTACTGACTATCAGTGATTACAAACCGAGGTAAAAGTGAGCTGAAAAACTCCTGACCGCTAGGGGAGGGACGCTGTGTGTGACTGGCCTATCACACAACATGGACACAGCTGCCCGGTGAGGATTTTCATTCATCACGAGCACAGATATTGATTCTCATTACTCGGATAATACTCGTACTCGGCAAAAGTGCTTTATCCGTACCGGATACTCTTTGCAGCCAGCTCAACCCTACCTCATATGCACGCTGCATAACTAGCAAGCAAATGCAACAACACAAGTGGTGAATGGGACTCCCTAAAAACTTGGTATTCTGCCACCACCAGGTAAAATACCAAGTTTTTAGCTAGCATGAGGCTGTGTGTTTTTTAACTAGCAAGGCTCTGCCTGCCGCACGTGTGGCAAAAAAAAAAATCACTACCTGCTCCGACCTTCAAGAGCAGTGAGAGACAGATATCTTCTGAATAGGAATAGTGAAAATGTCCTGTGTTAATTAAAAATAATTAATAAAAAAAAGAAATACCATAATCCAGTACACACATGGAGAGTTGGATGTGACTAGTTTAATAGGCTAAATAGTAAGATTAACTTTTGTCTGTGGCCTCATTGCGTTGTTTGCAATCTTATTTATTAAATAAGTCACATCCAACTCTCCACGTGTTTAACCCTTTCATTTATTGCAACTTACAAACGCGGTTGTAGAAATCAACATTGGCATAATTTATTGATCTCTCCCCACAGACAAACAAGCAGATGCCAGCACAATTCAAAACCACCCAGCCTATTTTAGGCAGATAACGTATAGAAGTCATAATTTTGGTATCATGACAACACTAATCGCCTCGCAATGTTCTTGCAACCATTCTTTATACCACAGCAACCATTACGTAAAACAACTACAAACTATTTGGATTCCTGACAGGGGGATCACAGCAAACAGGAATTCATAATTTGTAGCCTGTCTGTCTGTTTGTGTGTGTGTGTGTGTGTGTGTGTGTGTGTGTGTGTGTGTGTGTGTGTGTGAGAAACTTGAGTGTGTGCACCACGGAGATTAAGGGATCAGGTGTCATGCCAGCTTTCTAGCACATTCCAGGTCACAATTAGTAATGACTGGCATAATCCTCTACTGGATGTGTGTTTACACATACACACAAGTTAAGGTGTGTATGTGTAAGTTTATCATTCATTCATTCATCTTCTAAACCGCTTATCCTCACTAGGGTCGCGGGGGGTTGCTGGAGCCTATCCCAGCGCTCATAGGGCAAAGGCGAAGGAAACACCCTAACCGTCGCTGTCGAGCCGGCGGAGCGCGAGCGAGAGGGAGGGGTCGTCACGTGACACGGAGCCAGGGTTGCCAGGTCTGTGAGACAAAAGGAGCCAAACAGCAACTCAAAACCAGCCCAAAACCCGCCCAACCGGGTATAAAAAGGGCCCCAAAATCAGCCCAAGACCAGAACTCAAAATATGCCCATAAAAATCCATATATGTTGCTTTTAAAGTCCAACAGCATTGCTATAATTGCAAAATGCACTATATCTATAAAATAACACCATAAACATTAAAGGCAATTTCCCGAAACAGTTCTTTCACATATTTAATTTACAGTATATCAGAACTTAAAATATAATATGGGATACCTTACTTCAGCTGACAGGCACTGGGCACGAGTGGTGCTGATGATGTGATTGGTCATGTGCTGAGTGGCCTCACACAGCATTGGCATATTATTTGTCTGTGGAGCATGTGACATATGTGGATAGTTTATATGCTGATCTGGCCTGGAGTCAGTTTGACAGGATTTGGGTATAAACGTTGGTCATTCAAAATATGAATCTTTATTCATGTCTGCCCAAGCCCAACCCGCGGACAAAATTTGTTACCTGCGGCAACACTTAAAAAGTAGCCCAATTTGGCGGAAAAAACGCGGACTTGGCAACCCTGCACGGAGCAGCTGAGGCAGGCGCGGCTTTGATTATTCATGATTATAAATCCAATAAATCAAACTTTCAGAAACTGAAAACAAATGTAATTTTTGCAATGATCACCCTGAACCTATAGTGTTTACTTTACCATTGTGAACATTCAGTTACTTATTGGACTAAAATTAAATGGATAAATATACATACTGGGTAAAAACTAATAATAATGCTAAAATTGAATGTAAAAATGTCTTTACTTACCTTGAACATGATGAAACTTACACTGATTTGATGGTAAACTTATTGATTCTATATGATAAATCTAATATACCTAAATAAAGAATTGCAAAACTCACATTGGTTTTCTATGCAAATTTACTCAGAACATATAAAGACTATCAACCTTATAAACTTAAAAAAAAATTTATAAAACTGTCAATCTTCATGTGTTGTATTCTTATTCTCTCTCTATGATCAACTGAGTCTATTTTCCCAATTGTTAATGGAGTTTTTATTAATTTATTAATGCAGTAATTTATTTATTTATTTATTTATTCATTCATTTATGTATTTATTTATTGTTAAGATAGTTACCGGGCATTGCAATAACTTAAGACACATTCACATTCTTGTAAAACGTCCTGGCAGTATACTGCAAGAGGGAATGAGAACATGTTAAGGTTTTATAGCCTTATAGAAGTGGCACATGCACAGTTAATTGGATTAATTATTCGGACAGTACCGAAGCTGCACTCTCTAATCAACATGACTGCCCTGAGTCGACTCTGGGAGCTGAGTACCCAACTAGAAACAACACTCTCCTATGCCCAGTTGAAGGAAATCGGAACCTCTTATTTGAACCACAGTTGGCAATTTCAGGCAATAAAGATGAGAAAAGAGCTCATTATGATTCCCATGTGATTTGCACATCAGCTGTATGTTTCGTGACATCAGTGAGAGCTAAATAAGTTTCCGAGACATAGGGAGGAGACCAGTTTGCTTTCCTCTTTGCAAAACCTGAATAACTTGCTTTGTGAAAAACATTAAATTATCACCTTTCCAGAAGGCAGTGGGAGGAAAATGGGCTGAAAATCGGCTTACCTATTCAAGTGCATGACTCGTGTTACAGGGAGCAGCTGTCAAGTGATGCTCGTGACAACTTTGACAAAAGTGTTGGTTTTTTAATGTAATGTAGTACTATGCATAACCTGTCGTGTGTAATGACAAAAGTCTGCTGATGGTGCTTGACCTAATGAAGCTGCCGGAAATCTTCCAATAAAAACAAGAAAAATAAAAAAATCATCATCAAGGGACCGGAGAAGAACAGTAAAATAAGTCCTTTCAAAATTTAAACGATAGAAATTGTTATGTGAGGTCTACATCATAAGAAAGGTGTGTTTCTATCTGTACTGCATGTTTAAATGAAATCTGCATCTTATTTGATGCCACCAGAGTTTAAATTAGGACTGATTTCACCTGATTTAGAAACTAAACTAAAGGAGGAAATGCTCGCTATAAACACGCCTTATAGTTCATCGCTTGCTGTTAACTGTAACTGACTTGACATTTGTCGAAGTTTGGCTTCTGCCAACCTGCACTGCATGCTGGGTTAAGGTTAGGGTCCCGGCGCAGCGCAGGGTGGCGCAGTGAGGCGAACCCCTCGCAGAGCTAGTTTCGACCAGCGCAACCTGAGGGGCGCAGTTTCCTAGTTTTGCAGACCAAGGTGCGCCAAGATGGGAGTGGCGGCGCAGCGGGGGGAGGTGTCGACAGATTCAGCTTGGTGCAGTGACAGTTTCGTGCCAAAAGGCTTCGCCGAGATGCGCCAAAAGCTCGCCATCTGAAACCAGGTCTACTTTCCGTGCAAGGCGGAGTGGAGCTGGCGCAGTGGAAGTTTGGCTGACTGGCGACATCACCATATTAAATTCCACATTTGAATGTTTTTATATTTTATTCAGTATCTTATTTTTGATATTTTTTTTTATTGTTGCTGTATTTTATTATTGTTTTAAATCTTTTTATCACTCTTTTGTCTGATTATTTTTATTTTTATTTTTAAATTCTTGATATTTTATTTTTTAACTAACCATATTTTTATGGTCTCCAAGTCCCTTACTTCTTATTTTATGTTTATTTGTCAATCAAGATGTAAAGCACTTTGAATGTCATGTATTTGTTTGAAAGGTGCAATATAAATAAAGTTTGACTGATTAATTGATTGATATTTCAAGGGCACTTTAATCTCCCCTTATTTCATTTCCTCATTCATGGCAATTATTATAGATTTAAGTTTCTTATGAATGACATGCTATTTGTTTGCAATGCCTGACTGTGTGGACGGTCCCACGCTGTTACTATCAATTTGGTATTTAGGTATTTCCCCATCATGTCTTTTGTCTTCTTTCTAAAGGCTGCATCGCTGCCTGCCAAATTCTATTCAGACAATGAATGCGTTCCTTTCATTTTTTGGTCAGGTTGAAATCCCTTCCTGGTAATGAAAAAAAAACAAAACAGTCAGAGAACATAATATAAAGGACTGCATCCTTTCCCAAGACACCCCGGTGCCTGCTGCCATTCGTCCAACATCACTGCACCTGTTCATCACCACAGCAAAGGTAAAAACTTTCTGTCCACCCGTCAAAATAACCTTTTTTATTTTTAAACTACATTTACTTGATCAGTTGATCAACACTGCATTCATTTTTATTTCAAAAGAAATTCAATCAAAATTATTTTTAGGATTCGATCATTCATAAACTTTCTTCTTTTTTATCCATTTTGTTTGTTTGTTACATTCTATTATGTTATTGAATTTAGGGAACATTATTAAATCGAGAGTGATATACATGAGTTTAAAAACATATTGCCAACATTATAAGAAATTTAAGAATTTAATTTAAGAAGTATAATTTAAGAAGCATACCTGCGATTCTGCATGTTTAATCTAATATCTACAGAAGGCATACACTTCACATTTCTGCTAATCTTTGCCCACAGCAAACAGTCCAAGTTTACAGCTCAAACTGTCTTCACACCTATCCGTGACCGCATTAAAGTGCTCCACATTAGATTTCCTAAAAGCAGCATTTTTTTTTCTCAGTTGTGATGATCTATGTGGACTTTTTTTCAAATATCTGAAATGAACTTTGTCTCAACAGATGACATCAGCCTTTCTTTTTGCTTTGGGCCTCTGTTTGGCCAGCGTACTGGTGACTGGAGGTTGGTTGGCATTTCTGGTGTTTTTAAGTGAATTATGACTACATTGCATCTTTAACACGTGCACACACACGCACACACAAAAAGAGGCCACCTTTCAGGCTGCCTGTTGTGACTACAAACCTAAATGAAATTATACACACCTAAGAAAAAACAATTGTCTTCTTCTGCATTTTTGACATCCAAGACTGACCTTCATTTTGTGTGTGTATTTCAAACAATAAATTTTCACTTTAGCAGATGAAGAGCCCTGCTGTCCTTTTGGTTGGACCAAGTTTGGCTCTCGCTGTTTCAACTTCAACTATAACTCAAAGATTTGGGCTGACGCAGAGGTAGACTCCCCTCTATTTGTTGATCTAAGTCTCTCTATCTCCCATTGTCTGTGTTCCTCTCTCCTCCTCAAAGTCACTCCTGTCATCTGATCGGCTTCCCCTGGCCTCCATGGTTTTATTAATATCAACATTTCTCCCTCTGTTGTCCTAATTAGCGCACCTGCATTTCCTTCGGTGGGAATCTGGCCTCGGTGCACAGTCTGGAGGAGCTCAATTTGCTCAAAGCTTGGATGAATCGAGTTACTAGCCACCTTGCACAAACCTGGATTGGGGGCCATGATGCAGTAAAGGTGAGACCCAGACTCTTAGGGCTCTAGTTTCGCAGACCGGGTGAGACGGGGGCGCAGCGGAACTGCGCTTCGCCAACTGGATGTGGCCAGGTGGATCAAGTCAAGTCAAGTCAAGTATAATTTATTTGTCCCAACTTGGGCAATTTGGTTGCAGACAGGTATAAAAAAGACATAAAGGACAACATGTTTGCAAGTTTGTCACGCCGTGCGCGGTAGTGCAAGTACTCCGCCAGCCCTCCTACCTTGCGATCCGTGGGGGGCCTCATTTTTACACGCGCGATGCCCGTGAGACTAGAGAACCAAGTCAGCCCAAGCCAGGGGGAGAGAAAAGAGACCTGTAATCTGACACCCCACTGCATTCATTGCTGCAATGATTGACAGCAGTCTGCATCTGACCAATCAGTGGTCAGATGCACCGACACTGCTGCAAGTGAGTAGAGAGATGGCTTCTAAGAGGCATTTTGAATCTGGAGCTACAAAGAGGGAAAAAAATCAAAACAAGAGGAAGAGTGGGTATTTTGTGGAAATAAATGTAAAACTTTGTGGCGCCGCATAAACACCTTAGCTGCTCCTCAAAATGAGACAGAAGAGAGACGACTATAAGTCTCTGTCTGAAATGTGGCCTGGAGATGACATTTTCCAGCAGCCCTTTTACCATTTCTTGAATGTCTTGTTAATGCATTTGTCTGCATATGCATTCACCTCTGTGAAAAAGGAGTGGTAAATTGACCAGTTGGTGGTCATATATTAGCTTAAGTTTATAGTCTATTCATCAATAAAGAAGATCAATTTAAGGCTATTTGAATTGAATTTATTTAATTTGTAACACACATGCTTGTTTAGTTCACTGACCTGCTTTAAGATATTTGCCAGGTTGAAGTTACTTTTTTTTTTTTTTTTTTAGGAAAACATCTTTTGTTAAAATTATTTTTTAAATTGATGACTATTTGAGACTCGTTTATTTATTTATTCTAGTTTAGTTATTTTAGTTGACGCATACAATACTGCTTATTCCACTTACGGTACTTTGTTCTTACTAATAGAGCTTGTCAAGTTTAATGGAATGTCGTTATGCAGTCATTTTATTCCTATTATACATCTGGGATTTTTTTTTTATGATGTGCATTGTTAACATTTTGTCTGTCTGTCCGTCCGTATGTTAACATGTAACTCAACACTAAATCACATAAGGCAGAAAACTTGTGCTGCACTGCCACCTAGGGGTTGCAACCCTCAGTCATCTTGCACTTCTGGCCACACCCTACCTGTGCTGTGGCAGCAGGTATTTTTAGCAGCTGTCAGAGGCAAATTTACCTTGTTCCTTCCTCCAGGAGGGTGTGTGGCTGTGGAGCGATGGATCAAGTTTAAACTTCACGCAGTGGGCTCATGGGCAGCCAAACAACAGTGGAGATGAAGACTGTGTGGAGATACTCTGGCGATGTATGAAATTATTATATCTTGACTCACTGATTAGTGTTTGTCAGGAAGCTGAAGGCGAAAAAAACATATTTTCCTTTTATACATTTGTTCTGTTTACTGAAAGAATTAAATAATATTTAAATGTGATGTGATCAGTTCGTGCATTTCAGAAAGCTCAGTTTGACTTTGACACATCTTATTGGTTTGTTTGTTTGTTTTTTTTAATCTTCTGTCATTTTTAACCTCTGCCAACAGCAAGCACCTGGTATGATTCGAAGTGCACACATAGCAGGCCTTTTATATGCGCCAAGAGACTGTGATGTGCTGCCATATCAGCTGTGAAGACATGAAGACATGACTCCACCACAGCTGGAAGCTCAACTGCCAGTTACTATTCACTTCAAAAATCAATCAGTTTTGGGTTTTTTTTCCTCAATTTAACAATGTTTATTACTAAAGAATCATTCTGACTTTTTTCATGCTTTCTCATATACGCTCTGAGATGACTGTTCTAATTAACATCTGGACCAAAAGTTGCTGTGGAAAAAGTTACTGATATGAAACAAATCTATGGAGGCCCTTTTTTGTGTTGCCTTGCTATAGTTTGCATTACTCTGCAAACTGTTTTGGGTTCTCACAGTAAATTTTGCATTTTCTTGCAACACTTTACTACTTCCATTCCTGGCACAGTATGGTGCCCCAGTATGGATAATCTTGTTTAATCTCACTTTGAACTGGGCATTAATTCTGCTGATATAGCACTGCTGCTCAACAGGTATAATTATGTGATTATAGTGAAAGAAAACTAAAACACATTCGCAGATCAAGAGAGCAGCTGACCGGAAATAGACACACGGCTCAGAGGGAACAGAAGTAGAAAAGTTAGTGTGAGGATCTTGCAAAAAAACAACTCACCTTGACCCTTTGAAGGCTCCATACAAACATATTTCTCACTGGTCTACCACTTCTTAAAAACCCCAAGGTAACAAAAACTAAGCAACTCATATCACTATAATAAGCTGCTTCAGATAACAAGGTTACCAGGTGCAGGTTTTGGACTTCAGCACTGGGCTCGAATGAATCTCACCAGCCGCGCACAATGTGAAAGTTCTGCTGCCCACCTTCCAGTTTCTGGTCTTTCTAGATAATTCTTGCCAATATCATATTATCTATCAATCAACCAATCGATAATAATCATCATTAAATAAACATTACTGCAAGCGTTGACATCTGTTGTGTTACATGGTGATGTGTTTTGGTTATGTAACTGATGTTTTTAGTGGGGGCTGCCACTGATGGTTCACAAATCCTCGTTTATGACACGGTAGCTCCAAACATTGGAGCTAAGAGATAGGAAGAAAACAAAAAACAACAACAAAATATTGCTTCAATACATTACAACACTCCAATAATTTTTAACGACACTTCAAATACCCTTTGTATTTCATGTTAAAGCTTAAATCTGAAAATGAATTCACTTTGCTGTTCAATAGAGTGCTATAATGTAAGTAAGCATGTTTAACCTGAAATAATTATTCACTCTCCATACAACAAATCATGGACAACTTCCTCCCATATTCAAATATACTGCAGTCAATGCAAAACACATTTTATTCCTCTTAATATCAAACTTAACTCAACCAAAGAATAGCAGTGACAGCAAGATTTTCCATGTATTGTGTCTAATATACCAACTTAACAAGCCTACTCAATAAAGTCTGGAAATTTTACCAAGGAAAAGCACATGATGTAACTCAGTCAGTAAAGTAGTAAAAAAAATGTCGATTATTTACAGTTTTCAAACATCACAAAGTGCGGGAAGATGGAACTGAATGGTTGTGCCAAATAAATGAAATCAATTAATCAAAACCAGGCCTGACTGGACTAAATCCTGGAAAAAATATTAAAGAAAAAGGCCTGACTAACTAATCTAAAAAACAAAGACTTCAGCAAAACATACAAAGAGGCACTAACCACGACTCCTGGTGTGTCCAGACAGAGTTTCTCTACATGTGTGAGAATGTATAGGGCACCACCAATTTACATACAGTTTCCATTCACCCCCCATTCCCCCACCCCCTTCCCCATATACTTTTTCCAGTGTTATGCATTCTTGTGTTTGCCTCTGGTCCCTATTGTAACATTGTATTATATCCATTGCTTTGAAGTTTGTGTTGTTGGGGACTTCTCTGCGATTAACCTCTAAAATAAAATTTAAAAAATTTAATTACATTAAAAAAAAGTACACTCTGCATCCTAAAGTGTGAGGACAGTTCTAGACAGGATTCAGTTGCTCAGTATTTCAGCAAATGTGACACACTGATTGGTGATCTCATTGCTTTAAGGTGATAAAACAAAGACCAAATCATCAAAATCATCATCAAAAACAACAAAATAACATAATTACACTCCAAATGTTCCTGCTGTGGTGTTGTGCTTGACAAGAGGCATCAGTTTATGATCAGTTAGGCATAACTTTGGGAACCAATAGCAGGACTATATTGTCCTGCTATTGGTTCCCAAACTGCTATTGGTTGGTTCTGCTATTAATTGCTAATCCCGCAATTAAATTCCAGATTATAGCGATTCCATTGAATCCATCAAACTTAACTCAACCAAAGAATAGCAGCGACAGCAAGATTTTCTATGTATTGTGTCTAATATACCAACTTAACAAGCCTTCACATGCAGGGCTACTCAATAAAGTCTGGAAATTTTACCAAGGAAAAGCACATGATGTAACTCAGTCAGTAAAGTAGTAAAAAAAACTGTCAATTATTTACAGTTTATGAACAGCACAAGGTCCTCCAAGTTGGGGAAGATAGAACTGAGTGAATATTAAAGAAAAAGGCTTGACTAACTTATCTAAAAAACCAAGTCTTCAGCAAAACATACAAAGAGGCACTAACCACGACTCCTGGTGTGTCCAGACAGTTTCTCTACATGTGTGAGAATGTATAGGGCACCACCACCAGTTTCTAACCTCCCACCACATCCCTTTTTACTAAGTAAAAAAAAAATGTACACAACGAAGAACTACAAGGATGTAAATACTACCCGCGCAGATGTGTTTTTTAGATTGCCTGCTGGCATCTCAGGGTGTCACATGAGGACTTCCAGAGTTTGATAGAAATATGCTTAATATAATAAAGGTGTTATGATTTTGATGTGGCTTTTGCAACTGACAGCTCACCAAATGGAAGAGCAAAAGTTGTCGAGGGAACAGAGGGAACAGGCCCAGTCATCCACATTCAAATCCAAACTCCTATTACCCCTGCCTCCAACACATTAACACATAAATAACACAAAAATGAATAAAAAATAAAACAAATATTTAAATATTTATATTTTTTCCAAAGTTATGCATTCCTGTGTTTGCCTCTGGTCTCTATTGTCACATTGCATTTTATGCATTGCTTTGAAGTTTGTTTTGTTAGGAACTCCTCTATGATTAACCTCTAAAATAAAAATACATTCTACATCCTAAAGTTCTGATGCATGACCAAATCATCAACATCATCATCAAAAACAACAAAATAACATATTTACACTCCAAATGTTCCTGCTGTGTTGTTGTGCTCGACAAGAGGCATCAGTTTTAGAGTTCTCATCGGGCCTGGAAATTAAGACCCGACCCGACCCGGGCGCGACTGGGCCAGCCCGAGGCCCGACCCGACCCGACTAATTAGCCGAACTTTAGGCCCGACAGCCCGATAAAGCCCGAAAAAAAATCGCCAAATTCGCCATTATTTAGCAGAGCCGGTCGGCCGCGGCACCGGGGCACCATCAGTCGGTATCAGGTGGGCCGGCCGCGGCACCGGCCAGCATCAGGCAGCTCACCTGTCAGATCCGGCAGACCTGACGGGTGGGCGCGGTATCGGACGGTGCCGCGGCCGGCCAGCCTGATGCCGACTGATGGTGCCGCGGCATGTGCGGGTCAATACGGTAGTCTAGAAAACTGGAGATTTTTTTTTTTCTCGTGCGCCCCCAAGTAGATTGCGCCCTGGGCAGTTGCACTGCCCATAGCAAAAACCGTCCCTGCTGCCGAGTCTGCCAGCACAGCAGGATACTGCTGCAACTCTCTCTCACTTGTTTGCGCTGCGCTCGCACAGCTGGTTGTCTGTCTGTCACTGAAAGTTTAGCCTCCAAATCCAATCCAGTCTGTCACTCTCTCCACCAGTCACATAAAAATGAAACGTCATAATCAATAACAGAACACATAATTCTATTTTTTTTATTTAAAAAAAAAAAAAAAAAAAAAAAAATCCCCCACAGAACCCGAAGCCCGACCCGACCCGCCCAATTCACGTAAATTTTAGGCCCGACCCGACCCGAAAATGTCGGGTCGGGTCGGGTCGGGTCGGGTCGGGTCGGGTTCGGGCAGAATATGAGAACTCTAATCAGTTTATGATCAGTTAGGCATAACCTTGGGAACTAATAACAGGACAATAGAAAGTGTACACAAGGAGGAACTACAAGGGAGTAGATACCGCAAATAAATCCAGTGATAAGATTAAATTCCCGATTAAAGCGATTCCATTGAAATTAGTTTTATCATGGCGAGTACCTCCTCAGCAACAGTAGATATTGCAAATAAATTCCACAGCAATTAAACTCCTGATTCCTGAGTGTGGGGGTGTGGGGGTGTGGCAGACAGGAGACTATAAACTGCACCTGTCCAACCTGTGCAGCACAACCTCAGCAGCACCTTCAACATCTGTTTCTCAGCCTGAAGAAGCAACTTCTCCAACCGGTGAGTCGCATGCCTGACAAAATTATTGCTAAACTGAGGAGATTAATTAATTAATGAATTTATGGTGACATCAGTCCTATCAGACAAAAGTGGAAAATTACCAAGACTTACCAAGTCAAGACACTGGGTTGCCATTAATTTGAAATATTTTGAGCTTTTAAAAGCATTGAAAACAGCAACAAAAGTTATCAGTCAACATCATGGCCTCATTTTCTCCCCAGAATCATGAGCAAGAACTCCATCAGCACCAATGAGGAGCTTCATAAGGGCGATTACCTCCTCAGCAACAACGGCAACTATAAAGCAGTCTTCCAGGTGAGGAAAAGACACTAAAAATCATACTGCACCAACCAGCAATACCTTCTGACTTCCAAAGTCTCTAAACATACAGTCACAAGAGCTGCCAAGATCAAATTAGAGAAGGAATTTGTGAAGATCCTGATGATGCAGCATGAACCTTCAAAAGTGGATCAGTGAAACCACTTCAGACCTGTACAAATAGTAAATATGCAAATGTTGTGATGCAGCTCAGAGCAGCAATAAAGAATACCAACAGTGTGTTGTTTACTTTTAATGAGTCTGCTTTGCTTGTTTTCTGTTTAAAGTTTGAGTAGAGATTGTCATTTCTCCTTTTTGGGATTTTTTTTTTTTTTTTACTTCATTGAAACTCTGTTAACGAGCTCCTCATTCACCAACCACAGAACGACGGCAACTTCATCATCTACCAATGGGCTCCCAAGTGGGCGACAGATACCAACGACGATGGAGGAAATCGAGTCATCATGCAGGATGACGGCAACCTGGCTATCTACACTGATGCTAATAAAGTGGTGTGGGACAATAAAATCCACCAGCCTCAGGATCAAATGATGCGGCTGACCTTGACTGATGATGGTCGGCTGGTTGTGACTAGAAGTGGTGTCAAGATTTGGTCGTCCTAAGGTTGGGCCTGAGGTCATGAGATGTACAAGCAACAATGTTTTGTGCTCCTATCTTTAAAACACACTTTTGGAACGCTCATCATGTGTGTGTTCTAATAAACTTGATGACTTACTAATGCATTTTTATTTGTTGGTCCTGTTGTCAAACAAGTCAAACACAGCTTTGGACATGGACGGCACGATTTTTGACTTGAGCCTAAAAACTTCAGCAGAAGAAACAAACCAGAACCTTGATCCTGATTGCAGTTTATATTTTGATCAACCCACCTGATAACTTGTCCAGTGCTCTTACTTCAGAAATCAAACTAAAATACAGCCTGCACCTTCTTTGAACAATAAAGAAAAGGTCATCAAAGATTTTTTGGCGAGCTTTGCATCGGCAGGTCGTTTGCTGAGCAACACCATGAGACTGAGAAATGCCATGTTCACTGCACTGAACCTTTAAGAACACATGAGGGTGCTGCAGGTCACTGACAATAAGACATTTAACCCAAACTACATTTATAGAAAGATTTCAAAGGACGAGCCGGTGAGACAGGACGGTACAGGCAGTAGTCATGTTCATGTACTGTCACTGCATACACTTTTATACAAAGGGGAGCAAAAAAACAAAACAAAACAAAACAAAACAAAACAAAACAAAAAACTGAGACAACCAGAAAAAAACAGCAAAATCTCTCTCACCCAAGTTACTTATTATACAGACAGAAAAATAAGCTCTTCAAATCAAACAAATAGCTGCATTATTTAAATACATCAGACTTCATAACGAGCTTGGTCCACCCAGTACTTAGGGAAGAGGGAAAGAAAAACAGGAGGACAAGAAAACCACACAGGCACCGGGCCCCTGTTTGACACATAACACACAGTTAGCCATGCACATGTCCCGGGCAAGTGGTAATAAACATGGTAACAACATTTAGAAGTTAAGGAAAATGTAAGCTTGACCAACAGTCCCAACTAGAGGTGCACCAGATCACAAATCTCTCTCTCTTAAACAAAGAATTTGGTCTTAGCAAATAGAAATCAAACCCGTTTATTTGCATACAGAGCAGGAAAGTGCTCTGTAGTGGAGACACTTTCTAACGGCAGGTGTGAGTGGACAGACTCGGAGCTGTCCACTTGTGATGGGATCACCAAAGATGCATCTTCATGGCAGGTGGAAACGGGACCTCTGACTTCTTTCCTCAAGCAGCCAGGTGACTGTGTCTCAGTGAAGCGTCAGCAGCAGGGTTGTGATGCGCGTGCTCGCCACTGAATGAGCAGCTTGTGTTGGCAAGTCTCATGAGTGTCAGAGCATCAGAGCATTGTGTTGCCTCTGATAAGGCTCTCTGCTCTCAAACCTTTCCTGAGAAGCCACACAGGAAACTCTGGTCTCTATTGTAACATTGCATTTTATTCATTGCTTTTAAGTTTGTTTTGTTGAGAACTCCTATATGATCAACCTCAAAAATAAAAAATAATAAAATAAATGAAATAAAAACACATTCTACAACCTAAAGTGTGAGCACAGTTCTGATGCATGACCAAATCATCAAAATCATCATCAAAAACGAAAAAATAACATATTTACACTCCAAATGTTCCTGCTGTGGTGTTGTCCTGGCAAAATAAATTCCACAGCGATTAAAGCAATTCCACTGAATTCCCCAATCCACCCCCCACCACACACACACACACACACACACACACATCCCCACAGTATTTGAGGGTGTGGGGGTCCCTCCTTTTGGCAGGAGACTATGAACTGATATGAACTGATCAGTCCTATCAGGGAAAAGTGGAAAATTACCAAGACTTACCAAGTCAAGACACATTTCAACAAACAATGGAAATACAAGGAAAAGGTTTTGTTCTACTCGCTGTTGCATTTGTAGAAAAATCGCTGCAAAACTGAAACTGGACACTTCTCTGCATTTTTCATCTTAAAACCAGTACTCTTTCACTCTGAAATATTCTGAGCTTTTAAAAGGATTGAAAACAGCAACAAAAGTTATCAGTGAACATCATGGCCTTATTTTCTCCCCAGAATCATGAGCAAGAACTCCATCAGCACCAACCAGGAGCTTTATCGGGGCAATTACCTCCTCAGCAACAACAGCAAGTATAAAACAATCTTCCAGGTGAGGAAAAGACACTAAAAATCATACCGCACCAACCAGCAATACCTTCTGACTCCCAAAGGCTCTAAACACACAGTCACAAGAGCTGCCAAGATCAAATTAGAGAAGGAATTTGTGGGGATCCTGATGATGCAGCATGAACCTTCAAAAGTGGATCAGTGAAACCACTTCAGACCTGTACAATTAGTAAATATGAGAATGTTGTAATGCAGCTCAGAGCAGCAATAAAAACTACCAGCAGTGTGTTGTTTGCTTTGAATAAGTCTGCTTTGCTTGTTTTGTGTTTAAATTTTGAGTAGAGATTGTCATTTTTCCTTGTTTTGATTTTGAACTTTGTGAACCTGCAGTAATTTTAAAGTCTGTTAACGAGCTCCTCATTCACCAACCACAGGATGACGGCAACTTCATCATCTACAAATGAGCTCCCAAGTGGGCGACAGATACCGACGGCTCCGGAGGAAATCGAGTCGTCATGCAGGGGGACGACAACCTGGTTATCTACACCAACACTGATAAACCGGTGTGGGATCCAACTGTGCGGCTGACCTTGACTGATGAAGGTCGGCTGGTTGTGACCAGAAGTGGCATCGAGATTTGGTCTTCCTCAGGTTGGGCCTGAGGTCATGAGATGTACAAGCAACAATGTTTTGTGCTCCTATCTTTAAAACACACTTTTGGAACACTCATCATGTGTGTGTTCTATTAAACTTGATGACTTACTAATGCATTTTTATTTGTTGGTCCTGTTGTCAAACAAGTCAAACACAGCTTTGGACATGGACAGTACTATTTTTGACTTGAGCCTAAAAACTTCAGCAGAAGAAACAAACCAGAACCTTGATCCTGATTCCAGTTTATATTTTGATCAACCCACCTGATAACCTGTCCAGTGCTCTTACTTCAGAAATCTAACTAAAATACAGCCTGCACCTTCTTTGAACAATAAAGAAAAGGTCATCAAAGATTTGTTGGCTAGCTTTGCATCGGCAGGTCGTTTGCTGAGCAGCACCATGAGACTGAGAAATGCCATGTTCACTGCACTGAACCTTTAAGAACACACGAGGGCGCTGCAGGTCACTGACAATAAGACATTTAACCCAAAATGCATGTATAGACAGATTTCAAAGGATGAGCCGGTGAGACAGGACGGTACAGGCAGTAGTCATGTTCATTTACTGTCACTGCATACACTTTTATACAAAGGGGAGCAAAAAAACAAAACAAAACAAAAAAACAGAAAACTGAGACAAACAGAAAAAAACAGCAAAAATCTCTTTCACCCAAGTTACTTATTATACAGACAGAGAAATAAGCTCTTCAAATCAAACAAATTGCTGCATTATTTAAATACATTTGACTTGATTACAAGCTTGGTACACCCGGTTCCACTGTTACTTAGGTTGGCACGTAGAGACACACACAGCAACACATTAAAAAATAAAATAAAATAATGACAGGTCGATATTGAAGAATCTATACAAGGTCCTGCTTTTGGGTTCATCTCTCTCTCTGAAGTTACAATCAATCAAATCTCATAATCAGATGTCTATAAAGGAAACTAAACTAAGATTACAAACACTCCAGGCCCTGAATCAGCTCCTACATCAGAGGTGAAAATGACTGTTTACCTTAATCACATGTTTCAGGTTTCTCTGTACGTTGCTGTAACTTTTAAGACAGAAAAATGTCTCAGGCAGAAAACTGAAAGTTAAATGTTTGGGAGGCCGTTGGTGTTGAACGCCTGCCTGTGGAAAGAGAACGAGAAACACTCGCCCCTCTCTCAGCATACCTCGATTATAGAGCCACAGGAACATCACTTAAAGGAAAACTCCGACGTTTGGGGTAAAATCCCCTTTTCCTGACTTCCCCAGACTGAGACACGATGTTGGACACCATTTTCACCTCTGTGCGTCCACTGGTTCATTTCCTATGGGTGGCATTTCATGTTAGCTTAGCATAAAGACTTGAGGTCTATAGGAGTCGTTAGCCCGGCTACGTCAAAGTGGAAAAATAAACCTTACAGCAGCTCTGAAGCTGTCTGATTCAGTGTGCCTCTGGTCTCTACTGTCACATTGCATTATATCCATTGCTTTGAAGTTTGTTTTGTGGTAAACTCCTCTATGATTTACCTCTAAAATAAAATAATAAAATACAATACAATACAATAAAAATACATTCTACATCCTAAAGTGTGAGCACAGTTCTAATGCATGACCAGATCATCAAAATCATCATCAAAAATGACAAAAAAACATATTTACACTCCAAATGTTCCTGCTGTGTTGTTGTGCTCGACAAGAGGCATCAGTTTATGAGGCGTAACTTTGGGAACCAATAACATGACAATATAAAGTGTACACAACAAGGTGAATCGCATGCCTGACAAAATTATTGCTAAACTGAGGAAATTAATATAATAATAATAATAATAAGGAAAAGGTTTTGTTCTACTCGCTGTTGCATTTGTAGAAAAAATGCTGCAAAACTGTGACACTTGAGGTTTCTTTGCATTTTTGATCTTAAAACCACTCTGTCTCACTCACGCTGGTTTGCCATTATTTTGAAATATTCTGAGCTTTTGAAAGAATTGAAAACAACAACAAAAGTTATCAGAGAACATCATGGTTTCATTTTCTCCCCAGAATCATGAGCAAGAACTCCATCAGCACCAATGAGGAGCTTTATCAGGGCGATTACCTCCTCAGCAACAACGGCAAGTATAAAGCAGTCTTCCAGGTGAGGATAAGACACCAAAAATCATACCGCACCAACCAGCAATACCTTCTGACTCCCAAAGGCTCTAAACATACAGTCACAAGAGCTGCCATGATCAAATTAGAGAAGGAATTTGTGGGGATCCTGATGATGCAGCATGAACCTTCAAAAGTGGATCAGTGAAACCACTTCAGACCTGTACAATTAGTAAATATGAAAATGTTGTGATGCAGCTCAGAGCAGCAATAAAAACTACCAGCAGTGTGTTGTTTACTTTGAATAAGTCTACTTTGCTCGTTTTGTGTTTAAATTTTGAGTAGAGATTGTCATTTTTCCTTTCTTTGGATTTTGAACTTTGTGAACCTACAGTAATTTTAACGTCTGTTAACAAGCTCCTCATTCACCAACCACAGGACGACAGCAACTTCGTCATCTACCAATGGGCTCCCAAGTCGTCAACAAATACCGACGGTTCTGTAGGAAATTGAGTCATCATGGAGGAGGACAGCAACCTGGTTATCTACACCAACACTGATACAGTGGTGTGGGAAAGTAACACCCACCAGCCTCATGATCCAAGGACGCAGCTGGCCTTGACTGATGAAGGTCAGCTGATTGTGACCAGAAGTGGTGTCAAGATTTGGTCATCCTAAGGTTGGGCCTGAGGTCATGAGATGTACAAGCAACAATGTTTTGTGCTCCTGTCTTTAAAACACACTTTTATAACACTCATCATGTGTGTTCTATTAAACTTGATGACTTACTAATGCATTTTTATTTGTTGGTCCTGTTGTCAAACAAGTCAAACACAGCTTTGGACATGGACGGTATTATTTTGGACTTGAGCCTAAAAACTTCCTGATCCTTGATCCTGATTCCAGTTTATATTTTAATCAACCCACCTGATAACTTGTCCAGTGCTCTCACTTCAGAAATCGAACTAAAATACAGCCTGCACCTTCTTTGAACAATAAAGAAAAGGTCATCAAAGATTTTTTGGCGAGCTTTGCATCGGCAGGTCGTTTGCTGAGAGACGGAGACTGAGAAATGCCATGTTCACTGCACTGAACCTTTAAGAACACATGAGGGCGCTGCAGGTCACTGACAATATGACAGTGAACCAAAACTACATGTATAGACAGATTTCAAAGGACCAGCCAGTGAGACAGGACGGTACAGGCAGTAGTCATGTTCATTTACTGTCACTGCATACAGTTTTATACAAAGGGGAGCAAAAAAAAAAAATAAAATAAACATAAAACTGAGACAAACAGAAAAAACAGCAAAAATCTCTCACCCAAGTTACTTATTATACAAACAGAAAAATAAGCTCTTCAAATCAAACAAATAGCTGCATTATTTAAATACATCAGACTTGATAATGAGCTTGGTACACCCGGTACTTAGGGAAGAGGGAAAGAAAAACAGGAGGACAAGAAAACCACACAGGCACTGGGCCTCTGTTTGGCACATAACACAACCCTAACCCATGCACATGTCACGGGCATTTGGTAATAAACATGTTAACAGCATTTAGAAGTTAAGGAAAATGTAAAATTTAAAAAAAAAAAAAAAAAAAAAAAAAAACAGATCCCAAATCTATCTCTCTCTTTCTCTAAAACTAGGTATATCTAATAGCATTCAGAAGTTAAGGAAAATGGAAAATTGACAGAAACCAAATCTCTCTCTCTCTCTCTCTCTCTCTCCCTCTCTCTCTCTCTCTCTCTCTCTCTCTCTCTCTCTCTCTCTCTCTCTCTCTCTCTCTCTCTCTCTCTCTCTCTCTCTCTCTCTCTCAGTATTTGGCCTTAGCAACTAGAAACCATTCCCATTTATTTGCATACAGGGCATCTACAGAAGGAATATGCTTCACATTTCTGCAAATCTTTCACTGTCTTCACACCTATCCATCACCGCATTAAAGTGCTCCACATTAGCTTTCCTAAAAGCAGCAGTTTTTTTGTCCTCATTTGTGATGATCTATTTGGACTTTTTTTCAAATACCTGAAATGAATTAGGTTATGGATCTGTATGGCTACCAGACATCTGTTTTGACCTGAATACTGAACTTTGTCTCGACAGATGACATCAGCCTTTCTTTTTGCTTTGGGCCTCTGTTTGGCCAGCGTACTGGTGACTGGAGGTTGGTTGGCATCTCTGGTGTTTTTAAGTGAAATATGACTACATTGCATGTTTAACACACACACACACACACACACACACAAAGATGGTCACCTTGCAGGTTGCCTGTTTTGGCTGCAAACCTAAATGAAATTATGCACACTTTAGAAAAAACCGTTCACGTCATCTTCCTCTGAATTTTTGACATCCAAGACTGACCTTCATTTTGTGTGTGTATTTCTAACAATAAAATTTCACTCTAGCACGTGAAGAGCCCTGCTGTCCTTTTGGTTGGACCAAGTTTGGCTCTCACTGTTTCAACTTCAACTATTACTCAAAGACTTGGGCCGACGCAGAGGTAGACTCCCCTCAATTTGTTGAGCTAAGTCTCTCTATCTCCCGTTGTCTGTGTTCCTCTCTCCTCAAAGTCACTCCTGTCATCTGATGGGCTTCCCCTGGCCTCCATGGTTTTATTCATATTGTTACCGGGCGCACAGCAGGCAGCCTTTACCTAGCTTTCAGGAAGCCCTCACTGCCCTCACTAGGCCCACACTGATTTTGCAGCATAAATAACAATGACTATAACCATTTTTAACTTATTTAGTGACCACCTCCAATAGAGTGCTATAATGTAAGCAAGCATGTTTAACTTGAAATATTCATTCACTCTCCATGCAACAAATCATGGAAAACTTCCTCCTATATTCAAATATACTGCAGTCAATGCAAAACACATTTTATTCCTCTTAATAGCAAACTTAACTCAACCAAAGAATAGCAGTGACAGCAAGATTTTCCATGTATTGTGCCTCATATACCAACTTAGCAAGCCTACACAGACAGGGCTACTCAATAAACTCAAAAAAATTTACCAAGGAAAAACACATAATGTAACTCAGTCAGTAAAGTCGTAAAAATGTTAATTATTTACAGTTTACAAACAGCACAAAGTCTTCCAAGTGGGGGAAGATGAAACTGAATGGTTGTGCCAAATAAATGAAATCAATTTATCAAAACCAGGCCTGACTGGACAAAATCCTGAAAACAATATTAAAGAAAAAGGCCTGACTAACTTATCTAAAAAACAAGGGCTTCAGCAAAACATACAAAGAGGCACTAACCACGACTCCTGGTGTGTCTAGACAGAGTTTCTCTACATGTGTGAAAATGTATAGGGCACCATCAACTCACCTACAGTTTCCAACCTTCCACCACATCCCTTTTTACTAAGTTACTCAGCTGACGACAAAAGTGTACACAACAAGGAACTACACGGAAGTATATACCGCAAATAAATCCAGCGACTAAATTCCCGATTAAAGCGATTCTACTGTTAAAATAAATAATAATATATATACACTACTCACAAAAAGTTAGGGATATTTGGCTTTTGGGTGAAATTTATGGAAAATATAAAAAGTTCATTCTACAGTGATATTATATCATGAAAGTAGGGCATTTAAGTAGAAGCATACACTGGTGATTTCCTCATCTCAAACAATTTCTTGAAACAAAAGCCAACAACAGTGGTGGATATACCACAACAAAAAATGTCAGTGTCAATAACTTGTCATGTGCCTTGAGCATCAATTACAACTTGACAACAACGTCTCATGCTGTTCAAACGTCGACTTATTGTCTGCTGAGGCATGGCATCCCGCTCTTCTTGAAGGGCGGCCCTCAGGACATTGAGGTTCTGGGGTACAGAGCTCCGAGCCTCTACGCGGCGACTCAGCTGATCCCATAGGTTTTCTATGGGATGCAGGTCTGAGAAAGTGCAGGCCACTCCATTTGAGGTACCCCAGTCTCCAGCAGCCGTTCCCTAATGATACGACCTCGATGAGCTGGAGCATCAAACACCTGATGTGAATTTTGCTGTTAAACTCCTTGTTAGAAAACAGCAACTTGTGCAAAAAGTACTGAAACATTGAACAGTTGGACATGTGCATTCAAAAGTTTACAGAAGGTAACATTAAGTTCACCTGTAAAGGTTATAATGCATTTTAGGTTCATCCTGAAATTTCACCCGAAAGATGAATATCCCTAACTTTTGGTGAATCTCATCGAGAGAATGCCAAGAGTGTGCAAAGCAGTAATCAGAGCAAAGGGTGGCTATTTTGAAGAAACTAGAATATAAAACATGTTTTCAGTTATTTCACCTTTTTTTTGTTAAGTACATAACTCCACATGTGTTCATTCATAGTTTTGATTCCTTCAGTGAGAATCTACAATGTAAATAGTCATGAAAATAAAGAAAACATATTGAATGAGAAGGTGTGTCCAAACTTTTGGCCTGTACTGTATATAAATATAAAGAAATTAAAAAAAAAAAAAAAAATTAAATTACATAAAAAAAAAAAAAAATACACTTTGCATCCTAAAGTGTGAGCCCAGTATTTCAGCAAATGTGACACACTGATTGGTGCTCACATTGTTTTAAGGTGATAAAACAAAGATCAAATCATCAAAATCATCATCAAAAACGACAAAACAACATATTTACACTCTAAATGTTTCTGCTGTTGTGTTGTGGTTGAAAACAGGCATCAGTTTATGGTCAGTTAGCCATAACTTTGGGAAACAATAGCAGGACAATAGAAAGTGTACACAAGGAGGAACTACAACGAAGTAGATACTGCAAATAAACCCAACGACTTAATTCATGATTAAAGTGATTCCATTGAACCCCCCTCCTCCCCGGCGGATGTGTGTTTTAGATTACCTGCTGGGACATCTCAGGGTGTCACATGAGGACTTCCAGAGTTTGAAAGAAATATGCTTAATATAATAAAGGTGTTATGATTTTGATGTGGCTTTTGTGACTGACAGTTCACCAAATGGAAGTGCAGAAGTAGTCGAGGGAACAGAGGCATCCACATCCACATTCAAATCCAAACCTCAATTACCTCTGCCTCCAACACATAAGCACATAAATGACACAGAAATGAATAAAAAATAAAACAAGGCATTCTTGTGTTTGCCTCTGGTCTCTATTGTAACATTGGATTTTATTCATTGCTCTGATTCACAACTCTGATGTGATCAACCTCTAAAATAAAATAAAGTAATAAAATAAACAATATAAAAACATATTCTACATCCTAAAGTGTGAGCACAGTTCTGATGCATGACCAAATCCTCAAAATCATCATAAAAATGACAAAATAACATATTTACACTCTAAATGTTCCTGCTGTGGTGTTGTCCTTGCAAAATAAATTCCACAGCGATTAAAGCGATTCCACTGAATTCCCCCATCCATCCCCCACCACACACACACACACACACACACACACACACATCCCCACAGTATTTGAGGGTGTGGGGGTCCATCCTTTTGGCAGGAGACTATGAAAAACAGCTGCAAAACTGTGACACTTGAGGCTTCTCTGCATTTTTCATCTTAAAACCATTACAATCTCACTCACGCTGAGTTTCCATTTTGAAATATTCTGAGCTTTTAAAAGCATTGAAAACAGCAACAAAAGTTATCAGTGAACATCATGGCCTCATTTTCTCCCCAGAATCATGAGCAAGAACTCACTCAGCACCAACCAGGAGCTTTATCAGGGCGATTACCTCCTCAGCAACAACGGCAACTATAAAGCAATCTTCCAGGTGAGGAAGTGTGTTCTTTACTTTGAATAAGTCTGCTTTGCTTGTTTTGTGTTTAAAGTTTGAGTTTTAGTCATTTCTCATTTTCTGGATTTTTTTTTTTTTTTTTTTTTTTTTTACTTCATTCCAACTCTGTGAACCTGCAATAATTTTAAAGTCTGTTAACGAGCTCCTCATTCACCAACCACAGGACAACGGCAACTTCGTCATCTACAAATGGGCTCAGCAGTGGGAAACAAATACCAGCGGATTAGGAGGAAATCGAGTCGTCATGCAGGGGGATGGCAACCTGGTTATGTACACCAGCTCTGATAAACCAGTGTGGGACAGTAAAATCTGCAACCGTGAGGATCCAAGGATGAGGCTGGCGTTGACTGATGAAGGTCGGCTGGTTGTGAACAGAAACGGTCACAACATTTGGTAGTCGTCCTAAGGTTGGGCCTGAGGTCATGAGATGTACAAGCAACAATGTTTTGTGCTCCTGTCTTTAAACACACTTTTATAACACTCATCATGTGTGTGTTCTATTAAACTTGGTGACTTACTAATGCATTTTTATTTGTTGGTTCTGTTGTCAAACAAGTCAAACACAGCTTTGGACATGGACGGTACTATTTTTGACTTGAGCCTAAAAACTTAAGCAGAAGAAGCAAACCAGTACCTTGATCCTGATTCCACTTTATATTTTGATCAACCCACCTGATAACTTGTCCAGTGCTCTCACTTCAGAAATTGAACTAAAATACAGCCTGCACCTTCTTTGAACAATAAAGAAAAGGTCATCAAAGATTTTTTGGCTAGCTTTGCATCAGCAGGTTGTTTGCTGAGCAGCACCATGAGACTGAGAAATGCCATGTTCTCTATCGTATCGAGACTATCTCTCCACCCAGTTACATATTCCATGTGTACGGGGACTGACCCACAGGGGTCAGGTGACGTGGATAATTCTTTAAGACAAACCACCTGTTAGGTGGCTAATCACAGCATAAAAGCACCTGTGCGCCACGCCCTCACTGATCATTTTGATTCCACGAGAGCAGGTTGACGTGTGTGTATGTTCGTTTCGTGAGGAGACAGCCTTTGCCACTTACCGTGTGTAAGAGAGAGTGTGACTTTGCCTCTCGGGGTGGCTGTTTTCTCTACAAAGCTGTATCAGGGCTTCTGCGGAAACCGGAGCGGTGGAGGCAGAGGTCCGCTGTTTGCCGTGCTGTCGGCATCCAGGTAGTTTCCACCAGCCGCTTAACACGAGCAACGTTACCTGGCGTATTACTCTGACGAGGGGTTAACGCGCCATAGGTACGGAGGTTAGCCGAACCCGGAGCGGGGGAGGCAGCCGCCCATCGTTGCCGTGCTGCCAGCATTCAGTTAAAAGGGTTGCCGGTCAAAACAAACAAAAAAAAAAATCGAAGTGTTTAGAAGTGTGTAGCAGGCGACTCCTCTGCGTTTGTACTCTCGCGTGACTTCACACAACTCCCACGAGATTTGAAAACATGGCAAGTCAAGCGGGCCACAATTGTGTAGGCTGTGGGGTGCAAATGCCCATAGAGGACGGCCATGATAGGTGTCTGCTGTGTCTTGGACAGAACCACGCCTCTTTGGCGAGAGTTAATCCGTCCTCCTGCATGAATTGTTTTATTTTGCCAGCACGGTCCTTAGAGGCCAGTTACTGTGTTTTTGTTAAGCGTAAGCAGCCTGCTCAACCCACTGTTTCCCAGCAGGTTAAACGCCTCAGGAGGGCGGAATTTGGGGTTGGGTCAGTAAAACCCCTTACTGTTCCCCCACTCAGGTCTCTTCTGGGTAATCCGAGGACTGAGGCTGAGAGCTGGGTTGAAGACCAGGAGGAGGCTGAAGAGGTGGATGTTATGGGGGTTAACTCTTCAAACAGCGATCTCCCTCCAGGGCAAGGGGAGGCTGGCCCTGAGCTGGAGGAGGGGGAATGGGGTAGAGAGCTCTGCCAATTTACGGCGCTTATTGAAAGGGCAGCCCAGGCTTTGGGGGTTGACTCCATGACAAGCCAGGGCTCTGCCCCATCACGTTTTGATGATGGCTGTGATACACAGCCTGCCCCTTTTCTGGTGCCTCTTCTCTCAGATGTGGAGGAGTTGATGCAAGCTTCGTTTGCAAGACCCTCTGCACTTAAATTTTCCCAGTCCTGTCGGAGGTTTTCTGCCATGCAAGATAAGGAGAAGGTTGGATGTGCTGCCCTGCCACAGTTAGACCAGGCCATTGCAGCTCTCATGTTCCCGTCCAGCTCTGTGTTGGGGAAACCTAGCTGTCCAACTAGGGGATGCAGAATGTTGGACGCTTTGCTGGCTAAGGTGCATAGGACTATGGCAGTCCAAGCACAGCTGGCTAATACTGGGTCCATATTGGCACTGTATCAACGCTTACTGGCACGTGAGCTGGATGTCAGGCACAGTGCAGATCTTGTCTCTGAGCTGCAGCTCGTTTCATCGGCCATGGCACAGCTGATGAAAGAGCAGGCAGCAGCTGCAGGGAAGGGGATAGCGTCTCTCTGGGTGACTCGGTGCCAGTTGTGGCTATCCCAGTCTGGATTGCAACCAGAGGACCAGAGCAGTCTGTTGAAGCTGCCGGTTGATCCATCAGCCATGTTTGGTCCAGGAGCAAATGTCATGTTGCAACAGGCCCAGGAAGTACGTCGCTGCGCTCGGGAAGTCTCCTGTGCACTGGTCAGACGTCGCAGGTGGCAGGGGGCTGGACAGTTGTCCAGGGCCCCTACACAGACTCAAGGGCCAAGCTGGGACTCTGGTGACCTGAGGGCTACCATCGAGGCTCAGCGTAGTAGAGGTAGGGGCAGAGGCAAGCAGAGCATGGCGGCTCAGGGCAAGAAGCAGCCCAAGCCCCCGTCTCGCCCCTGACGCCATGCCAGATCCAGCCTGCTCCTACCCGGCTCAGGCACGTCTTGCAGCTTGGAAGGCGCTGGGTGTGAGCCCTTGGGTGCTCTCAACCATGACTCAGGGGTATCAGTTTGCCCGTCGACCTCCTACCTCATGGACCCCAACGGTCCTCACGGTAGTGAATCCACAGCACAAGACTATGCTCCAGGCCGAGGTCTCCATTCTGCTGGAGAAAGGGGCCATCAGTAGAGTTCTCATCGGGCCTGAAAATTAAGACCCGACCCGACCCGGGCCGGACTGGGCCAGCCCGAGGCCCGACCCGACCCGACTAATTAGCCGAACTTTAGGCCCGACAGCCCGATAAAGCCCGAAAAAAAAAAAATAATAATAATAATAAAAATCGCCAAATTCGCCATTATTTAGCAGAGCCGGTCGGCCGCGGCACCGGGGCACCATCAGTCCGTATCAAGCGGGCCGGCCGCGGCACTGGCCAGCATCAGGCAGCTCACCTGTCAGATCCGGCAGACCTGACGGGTGGGCGCGGTATCGGACGGTGCCGCGGCCGGCCCGCCTGATGCCGACTGATGGTGCCGCGGCATGTGCGGGTCAATACGGTAGTCTAGAAAACTGGAGATTTTTTTTTTCCCCCGTGCGCCCCCAGTTGCACTGCCCATAGCAGAAACCGTCCCTGCTGCCGAGTCTGCCAGCACAGCGGGATACTGCTGCAACTCTCTCTCACTTGTTTGCGCTGCGCTCGCACAGCTGGTTGTCTGTCTGTCACTGAAAGTTTAGCCTCCAAATCCAATCCAGTCTCTCACTCTCTCCACCAGTCACATAAAAATGAAACGTCATAATCAATAACACAACACATAATTCTATTTTTTATTTAAAAAAAAAAAAAAAAAAAAAAAAAATCCCCCACAGAACCCGAAGCCCGACCCGACCCGCCCAATTCACGTAAATTTTAGGCCCGACCCGACCCGAAAATGTCGGGTCGGGTCGGGTCGGGTCGGGTTCGGGCAGAATATGAGAACTCTAGCCATCAGAGAGGTGCCGCGAGGCCACAGGCAGGCTGAGTTTTACTCCCGGTATTTTCTCGTCCCAAAAAAGGACGGGGGACTCGGTCCCATTTTAGACCTCCGGGGACTCAACAAATATCTGCGCCGTCTGCCTTGCAGGATGTTGACAGTACCAAGGGTGAGACAGTCCATCTGCAAAGGGGATTGGTTTGTCGCAGTAGACTTAAAGGACGCGTACTTCCAGATTCCTATCTGGAAAGGGCACTGGCGTTTTCTCCGGTTTGCGTTTGACGGCCGGACATACGAGTTTCGTGTTCTGCCTTTCGGAATCTCCTTGGCTCCCCGCACCTTCACCAGGTGTATGGAGGCAGTCCTGTCACCTCTGAGACAGAGGGGGATCAGGATTCTGAATTATTTAGACGACTGGCTCCTGTGTGCACATTCGGAGGACCAATGTCGGGCCCATTTAGCCCTACTCCTAGAGCACCTACAACACCTCGGCCTGCGTCTCAATCGAGACAAGAGCCGGCTGGAGCCTTCACAGAGGACGCAGTTCCTGTGCCTAGTGGTGGATTCCCAGACTGCGCTGATGACACTGACACAGGAGAGACAGCTATCCCTGGAAGCGTGCCTCTCATACTTCAAGCTGGGGGCCCGAGTTACATGGAGGCTGTGTCTCCGCCTCCTAGGGCTCATGGTATCGACAGCCCAGACTGTTCCATTGGCCCTCTTACACGTGCGCCCAGTGCAGAGGTGTCTTCTGGGCCTAGGGCTGAGCCCCAAAAGTCATCTACAATCTACTGTGCTCGTCACCAGAAGGTTACGGTTAGCCCTCCGTTGGTGGGAGAACAGGGAGAATATTGGCAGGGGGAGTACGTTAGGGCCGATGATACATCGCCATCTGGTAGCCACAGATGCTTCACTGACAGGCTGGGGAGCAGTGTTCAGAGGGAGCGGTGTAAGCGGCTGCTGGCGCGGCCATTACATGGAGCAGCACATCAACATTCTGGAGCTGAAGGCAGTCAACCTTGCTCTCCGCCATTTCCTCCCATACATTCAGGGCCAACAAGTTCTGGTAAGGACAGACAGTGTGGCGGCAGCAACTTACATCAACAGGCAGGGCGGCTTGGGTTCCCCTCACCTCTGCAAGCTGGCACATCAGCTGTGGCTGTGGGCATACCCGAGGTTTCAATCCCTAAGGGCGGTGCATGTGCAGGGGCTGGACAATGTAGCAGCGGATCGGTTGTCCAGGGGAGGTCCGGACCCCGGAGGGTGGAGACTACACCCTCAGGTGGTCACGAACCTGTGCCAGCGGTACGGGCGAGCGACAGTCGACCTTTTCGCATCGCGGGAATCCACCCACTGTCCCCTGTTTTTCTCCCTAGGGAGAGACAACCCCTTCCTCGGGATTAGACGCCATGGCTCATCCATGGCCATGCGCCCTGCTCTATGCTTTTCCCCCGTTCAGCCTCCTTCAAACCCTCCTACGGAGAGTTCGGATGGAGGAGGTGAGGCTTGTCCTGGTGGCCCCATTTTGGCCTCACATGACATGGTTCTCGGACATCCCACCACTGTTGGATGGGACTCCATGGGAACTCCCACTGCGGCCGGACTTGCTGTCACAGGCGCAGGGAACTCTGGCTCATCCCTTCGCCCAGGGACTGAGGCTCTGGGCCTGGCCTCTGAGAGGACCGAGCTGTTAGCCATGGGACTATCACAGTCAGTGGTACAGACACTGCAGGGAGCTCGCGCGCTGTATGTGCACAGATGTATTTGTGGCATGGTGCAGGGAACATCAAGCGGACCCTCTCTCATGCTCAGCCCCTGAGATTCTGCAGTTCCTGCAAGGGCTCTTAGATGCAGAGAAGTCACCTTCCACGCTCAGAGGAATGGTGGCTGCGGTCAAGGCAGCTCGAGTTGGGAAGTACAAATTGCCAGAGGATGTGTCCAACCTGATTTCTCAGTTCCTTAAGGGGGCTAGGAGACGTGTCGGCCGTTGTAGTAGGCCACCTCTCCCACCCTGGGATTTGGAGTTGGTCCTAGGGGCTTTGGAAAGGGCCCCGTTTGAGCCTCTGAATTCAGTGGACCTGAAGTGGCTGTCAATTAAGACTGCCCTCCTGCTGGCTCTGGCCTCTGCCAAGAGGGTCGGGGAACTGCAGGCTCTCTCAGTGCATGGGGACCTGTGCAGGTTCCTGCCAGAGGAAGCAGGGGTGGTCTTGCAGCCAAATCCTGCATTCCTCCCAAAGGTCTTTTCCGACTGTCCACTGAATAGAGAGGTGGTTGAACTTCGGTCTCTCTACTTCTCGCAGATGGAGAATGGAGAGCGCAGGCACTCGCTAGTGTGCCCTGTTCGGGCACTCAGGGTTTATGTGCTCAGGACACAGGCACTTAGGAAAACAGACCAATTGTTTGTCTGCTTTAAGGCGGAACGGCTGGGTCAGCCATTGTCAAAAGCCCGTCTTTCCCACTGGATTGTGGATGCTATCCAGCAGGCATATGTGGGTACAGGCGCACCATTCCCTTCAGGTGTAAGGGCCCACTCTACCCGGGGAATGGCGACATCCTGGGCATTATGGCGCGGTGCGTCTATAAGTGAGATCTGCACAGCTGCCACTTGGTCTGTCCCTTCCACTTTTGCTTGGTTCTACCAACTTAATGTGGCTGCAAGCATGTCCTTGGGAGAGCGGGTGCTTGGTGTAGCCCAACAGTAGTGCCGTAGGTTTGTTTCTTTCCTCGCCGGTCAGCCTGGAGTGGGCTGATCGGGTGGCCTCTTCACCCCTAGCTGAGCCTTGGCGTCTTGAGGGGCTGGGCTGGCCTGGTAGCGTCTGGCGCCAGGTCTTGAGGCAACAGTACAATGCGTCTTGCAATGACTGTTTACGGGGGAGGGGGGGGGGGGGGGGGGGGTATATTCGTTCGCCTTGATATTGGTGTTTTCTTTTTGTATAGCACTCCTGTGGGGGTGATTTATGTTAGAGCACTTCTGGTGGCGGCAACATCTCATTCGAACGACACTCTGCTCTATCCCCTCACGGTGTGTCTTAAAGTGTCCCCGTACATATGGAATATGTAACTGGGTGGAGAGATAGTCTCGATACGATAGAGAACGGTCGGTTACACATGTGTAACCATGGTTCTCTGAGTGAACAACAAGAGGAGAAGTGACTCTAGATCACGTGTACTCCAACATCAAGCACGGATACAGAGCCATGCCCCTCCCCCACCTCGGACAATCAGACCATCTATCCCTGCTGTTAATCCCTGCATACACCCCCCTCAGACGCAGATCCAGGCCCACCACAAAGACTGTAACAACTTGGCCTGGAAATGCACTCAGTAAACTCCAGGACTGCCTCCAATACACAGACTGGGACGTCTTTGAACACCAGGACCTGGAAATGTTCACAGGGACAGTTCTGGATTACATCAAGTTCTGCATGGGAACTGTTTCTGTGGACAAAACCATCCAGGTTTTCCCGAACCAGAAACCCTGGATGACCAACCAGGTCCGCTCACTCCTCAAGGCCCGCGACTCAGGTCAGCTCAGCCTGAGCTGACCTGAGGAAAGGAATTAAAAAAGCCAAAGCGGACTACAAGGAGAAGATGGAGTCCCACCTCGCCAGCAACAGACCACAGAAAGTGTGGCAGGGCATCAAGTGCATCACCAACTACCGCGGCTGTGATGTGACGGCAGACCTGAGTGAGTCTCTGGCAGAGGAGCTGAACTGCTTCTTTGCCCGCTTTACACCACCTAGGCAACACTCACCTGCTCCAGCCCCACCCCCACCCACATCAGTTTCCAGCACCCCCCCACCCTCACCCACATCAGACCCCAGCACCCCCCACTCATTCTCGAGGAGCAGGAGGTGAGACGTGTGCTCCAGGCAGTGAACCCCAGGAAAGCTCCCGGCCCAGATGGAGTACCTGGCATGGTACTCAGAGCTTGCGCCCACCAGCTGTCCCACATCTTCTGCAGGATTTTCAACCTCTCACTGGCCCAGGCGATCATTCCCACCTGCCTGAAATCAGCCACAATAATCCCCATCCCCAAGAAATCACCCACAACCAGCCTCAACGATTACCGCCCCGTTGCCCTCACCCCGGTAATAATGAAGTGTTTTGAGAGACTGGTTCTCCAGCACATCAAGGACTATCTCCCCCCCACACTTGACCCCCACCAGTTTGCCTACCGGGCGAACAGACACTACAGAGGACGCCAACACCATAACTCTGCATGCTGTGTTGAGCCACCTGGAACAGCAGCAGAGCTATGCCAGATTGCTCTTCGTCGACTACAGCTCGGCCTTCAATAACATCATCCTGGACATTCTGATCACAAAGCTGGACACACTCGGCCTCCCCCCCCTCACATGCAGCTGGATTATGGACTTTTTGACCAACAGGCCCCAGAATGTGAGACTCGGCCCCCACCTCTCCTCCACACGCACTCTGAGCATCGGCTCACCACAGGGCTGTGTTCTGAGCCCCCTCCTGTACTGTCTTTACACCTACGACTGCAGTCCGGCCCACAGGGACAACATGATCGTCAAATTCGCGGACGACACCACAGTGGTCGGGCTGATCTCAAACGGAGACGAGGCAGCCTACAGAGAGGAGGTCCAGAGACTGACAACCTGGTGCTCAGTAAATAACCTGGCTCTGAACACCAGGAAGACAAAAGAGATCATCGTGGACTTCAGGAGGACGAAAAGTGATCACCTCCCCCTCTACATCAACGGTGAGGGCGTGGAGAGGGTCCATGACTTCAGGTTCCTGGGAGTCCAGATCTCCGGTGATTTGACCTGGACTACAAACACCTCAGCCATCATCAAAAAGGCTCAGCAACGCTTACACTTCCTGAGAGTCCTCAGGAGGAACAACGTGGCCCGGAAACTGCTGCTGGCCTTCTACCGCTCCTCCATCGAGAGCCTGCTGACGTACTGCCTGACCACCTGGTACGGGAGCTGCACTGCTGCAGACAGAGAGAGGCTACACAGGACAGTCAAAGCAGCACAGAGGATTATCGGCTGTCCTCTCCCCTCCCTGATGGACCTCTACAACTCCCGGTGCGTCAGCAGAGCTCTCAGCATCATCCAGGACTCTTCCCACCCCGCCTTCCAGATGTTTGAGCTGCTACCTTCTGGGAGGCGATACAGATGCATCAGGGCACAGACAAACAGACTAAAAAATAGTTTCTTCCCCAGAGCCATCATCTCCCTCAATAACAATCTGTAACCAGTACAGTCTATATCCAGTCTATCCTATGTGCAATACATTACACTGTACCTCACTACTACGCACTTTATTTTTATACTGTTATGATTCTGTGAATCTGGTACCTGTATATTTTTTATATATTTTATATTTTGTATTATTGTGTTATATTTTCCTGCACTGAAATTGGAGTTGCTGCAATTTCATTCTACTATTGTAAAATGACAAAAAAGGGCATTCTGATTCTGATTCTGATTCTGAAGGTATGAACAGGTGAATGTATAAACAGATTTCAAAGGATTAGACAGTGAGACGGGACGGTACAGGCAGTAGTCATGTTCATTTACTGTCACTGCATACACTTTTATACAAAGGGCAGCAAAAAAACAAAACAAAACAAAACAAGAAACTGAGACAAACAAATAAAAAACAGCAAAAATCTCTTTCACCCAGGTTACTTATTATACAGACAGAAAAACACTCTCTTGAAATCAAACAAATATCTGCATTATTTAAATACATCAGGCCTGATAACGAGCTTGGTAAACCCAGTACTTAGGGAAGAGGGAAAGAAAAACAGGAGGACAAGAAAACCACACAGGCACTGGGCCCCTGCTTGACACATAAAACACAGTTAGTGTAACCCAGGTAATAATTCCCACTCTCGCGGTAGTTGTTGTTTATCTCGCAGGATGGTCACCTGGGCCAATGGCCCTATCATCCTTTATTTTTGCTGGCGACGTCATGTGGTCACATGGGTCGGCGCGGCCAATCGCGTGTTGTTATTAAGCTGCCGTAGCTCACTCTCAGACAGAGCAGCGGGGGAGGCTGCATGAGAGATGAGCTACAGGTGAGTTTAAACCATTTTCGCCACGTTTTCTTATTTAAATTACGATCAGTTCCTTGTTTGGAATTGTTTGTAGCCACTAGCGTTAGCCCGGTGGCGCCATTCTTTCTAATAGATGCGGTTAGCATCCTCATTTAACTGCCTGCTTCTCTAAAATACAATGAATTAATTCAATGACTTTGATTGTATTTATCATGTTTGGTTGTCATGTTGTTGAATAACATTGCAGATGTCATTGGTGACCCATGAACAATATAATACTGCTAAATTATGAACTTTTGCAATTTGCTATAGTGCAACTAGTGCTATGTAAGAACTAGTACTGCTAGTATGGATTGTGTGTGCACACTGGATTTATTTATTTTGATGTATATTGTAATTTATGGGAACTGTGGTCCTGTTCTTCAGGCCAGGTTTATTGATGATGATGGCGAGCTAATGGACCAGGCATAGAGCCTATGGACTGGCAGACTTGCTGAAGAGTCGCACCCCTCTTGCCAGGCTGGTAGGGGGCTCCTTGTAGCCCACAAACACATTCTCTCCCCACTCGCTTTGCCCATTTGCCCACAACCATACATACACATTCCCCTGCAGCAACATCGTTCAACAAATGGACTATATCAGACCCAGACGTGGGTTTTCATGAACTGTGGGTGGGTCATTGGGGTTGTGAATTGTGTTTTTGATATTTTGGAATGTATTTGTGTGTGTCATGGCCATTCTTATTTCCTTGTGTATATAGATCCTCTCACTGTACAGAATTGCACTTTATAATTGCACTTTGTCACTTATTATTGTAATACATGGTGTCATTTAAGCAACCCTCAGTCTCCTGTCTACTCTCTCCTAGAGCGTATCCTGGTCTTCTGATCACTAGCCATTGTAATGCTCTAACTGTGTCATATCGTATAGACATGATTAACCATTACCACAGTGTTTTCTTAGTCTTTGCAGTTTTTGCCTAAAATTTAATTGACACAGTTGCTACGTTAGCCATGCACATGTCACGGGCAAGTGGTAATAAACATGATAACAGCATTTAGAAGTTAAGGAAAATGTAAGCTTGACCAACAGTCCCAACTAGAGGTGCACCAGATCACAAATCTCTCTCTCTAAAACTAAGTATTTGGTCTTAGCAAATAGAAATCAAACCCGTTTATTTGCATACAGAGCAGGAAAGTGAGTTTGAGTCTCAAGTGGGCAGTGGAGATGCAGGTGGAGACACTTTCTAACAGCAGGTGTGAGCGGACGGACTTGGAGCTGTCTGCTTGTGATGGGATCACCAAAGATGCATCTTCATGCAGGTGGAAACAGGGCCTCTGACTTCTTTCCTGAAGCAGTCAGGTGATTGTGTTTCAGTGAAGCGTCAGCAGCAGGGTTGTGATGCACGTGCTCGCCACTGAATGAGCAGTTTGTGTTGGCAAGTCTCATGAGTGTCAGAGCGTCAGAGCATTGCGCTGCCTCTGATAAGGCTCTCTGCTCTCAAACCTTTCCTGAGCAGCCACACAGGAAACTCTGGTCTCTATTGTAACATTGCATTTTATTCACTGCTTTTAAGTTTGTTTTGTTGAGAACTCCTATATGATCAACCTCAAAAATAAAAAATAATAAAATAAATGAAATAAAAACACGTTCTACATCCTAAAGTGTGAGCACAGTTCTGATGCATGACCACATCATCAAAATCATCATCAAAAACGACAAAATAACATATTTACACTCCAAATGTTCCTGCTGTGGTGTTGTCCTGGCAAAATAAATTCCACAGCGATTAAAGCGATTCCACTGAATTCCCCCCTCCACCCCCCCACCACACACACACACACACAGTATTTGAGGGTGTGGGGGTCCCTCCTTTTGGCAGGAGACTATGAACTGATCAGTCCTGTGAGGGAAAAGTGGAAAATTACCAAGACTTACCAAGTCAAGGCACATTTCAACAAACAATGGAAATACAAGGAAAAGGTTTTGTTGTACTCGCTGTTTCATTTGAAGAAAAACAGCTGCAAAACTGACACTGGAGACGTCTCTGCATTTTTCATCTTAAAACCAGTACTCTTTCACTCTGAAATATTCTGAACTTTCAAAAGCATTGAAAACAGCAACAAAAGTTATCAGTGAACATCATTGCCTCATTTTCTCCCCAGAACCATGAGCTAGACCTCCATCAGCACCAACCAGGAGCTTTATCAGGGCGATTACCTCCTCAGCAACAACAGCAAGTATAAAACAATCTTCCAGGTGAGGATAAGAAACCAAAAATCATACCGCACCAACCAGCAATACCTTCTGACTCCCAAAGGCTCTAAACATACAGTCACAAGAGCTGCCATGATCAAATTAGAGAAGGAATTTGTGGGGATCCTGATGATGCAGCATGAACCTTCAAAAGTGGATCAGTGAAATCATTTCAGACCTGTACAATTAGTAAATATGAAAATGTTGTGATGCAGCTCAGAGCAGCAATAAAGAATATCAACAGTGTGTTGTTTACTTTGAATAAGTCTGCTTTGCTCGTTATGTGTTTAAAGTTTGAGTAGAGATTGTCATTTCTCCTTTTTTAAATTTTGCACTTTGTGAACCTGCAGTCATTTTAATGTCTGTTAACGACCTCCTCATTCACCAACTACAGGGCGACAGCAACTTTGTCATCTACCAATGGGCTCAGCAGTGGGGAACAAATACCAACAGATCAGGAGGAAATTGAGTCGTCATGAAGGATGACGGCAACCTGGTTATCTACACCAGCACTGATAAATCGGTGTGGGACAATAAAACCCACCAGCCTCAGGATCCAAGGACGCGGCTGACCTTGACTGATGATGGTCGGCTGATTGTGACCAGCAGTGGTGTCCAGATTTGGTCATCCTAAGGTTGGGCCTGACGTCTTGAGATGTCCGCTTGTGATGGGATCACCAAAGATGCATCTTCATGGCAGGTGGAAACAGGGCCTCTGACTTCTTTCCTCAAGCAGCCAGGTGATTGTGTTTCAGTGAAGCGTCACCAGTAGGGTTGTGATGCACGTGCTCGCCACTGAACGAGCAGCTAGAGAGCCACACAGGGAACTCCACACCATGAGGGAAAGAAACAGATTCCCCCTTCAAGGTTGTCCTTGGTGGACTTCCAGAGTTTGAAAGAAATATGCTTAATGTAATAAAGGTGTTATGATTTTGATGTGGCTTTTGCGACTGACAGCTCACCAAATGGAAGTGCAAAAGTCGTCGAGGGAACAGAGGCCCAATCATCCACATTCAAATCCAAACTCCTATAACCCCTGCCTCCAACACGTAAACACATAAACAACACAGAAATGAATAAGAAATAAAACAGATATTTAAATATATTTTTCCAGTGTTATGCATTCCTGTGTTTGCCTCTGGTCTCTATTGTAACATTGCTTTTTATCCATTGCTTTGAAGCTTGTTTTGTTGAGAACTCTAAATAACCTCTAAATAATAATAATAATAATAATAATAATAATAATAAAATAAAAACACATTCTACATCCTTAAGTGTGAGCACAGTTCTGATGCATGACCAAATCATCACAATCATCTTCAGAAAACAACAAAAAAACATATTTACACTCCAAATGTTCCTGCTGTGTTGTTGTGCTCAACAAGAGGCATCAGTTTATGAGGCGTAACTTTGGGAACCAATAACAGGACAATATAAAGTGTACACAACGAGGAACTACAAGGGAGTACATACTGCAAATAAATTCCTCAGCGATTAAATTCCTGATTGAAGCAATTCCACTGAATCCCCCCCCACACAGACACACCCCCACACTCCCTCAGGAGTGTGGGGGTGTGGCAGATGGGAGACTATAAACAGTATCTGTCCAACCTGTGCAGCACAACCTCAGCAGCTACTTCAACATCTGTTTCTCAGCCTGAAGAAGCAACTTCTCCAACCGGTGAGTCGCATGCCTGACAAAATTATTGCTAAACTGAGGAGATTAATTAATAAATGAGTTTATGGTGAGATCAGTCCTATCAGGGAAAAGTGGGAAATTACCAAGACTTACCAAGTCAAGGCACTGGGTTTCCATTATTTTGAAATATGTAAATATGTAAAAATATATAAATCTGAGCTTTTAAAAGCATTGAAAACAGCAACAAAAGTTATCAGTGAACATCATGGCCTCATTTTCTCCCCAGAATCATGAGCAAGAATTCCATCAGCACCAATGAGGAGCTTTATAAAGGCGATTACCTCCTCAGCAACAACGGCAACTATAAAGCAGTCTTCCAGGTGAGGAAAAGACACCAAAAATCATACTGCACCAACCAGCAATACCTTCTGACTTCCAAAGGCTCTGAACATACAGTCACAAGAGCTGCCATGATCAAATTAGAGAAGGAATTTGTGGTGATCCTGATGATGCAGCATGAACCTTCAAAAGTGGATCAGTGAAACAACTTTAGACCTGTACAATTAGTAAATATGCAAATGTTGTGATGCAGCTCAGAGCAGCAATAAAGACTACCAGCAGTGTGTTGTTTACTTTGAATAAGTCTGCTTTGCTTGTTTTGTGATTAAAGTTTGAGTTGAGATTGTCATTTCTCCTTTTTTGGATTTTTTTTTACTTCATTGCAACTTTGTGAACCTACAGTAATTTCCAAGTCTGTTAACAAGCTCCTCATTCACCAACCACAGGGCGACAGCAACTTCGTCATCTACCAATGGGCTCCCACTTGGGCAACAAATACCAACGGCTCTGGAGGAAATCGAGTCGTCATGCAGGGGGACGGCAACCTGGTTATCTACACCAGCTCTGATAAACCGGTGTGGGAGAGTAAATCCCGCAAACCTGAGGATTCAACTGTGCGGCTGACCATGACTGATGAAGGTCAGCTGGTTGTGACCAGAGACGGTGTCCAGATTTGGTCGTCCAAAGTTTCAGCCTGAGGTCATGAGATGTACAAGCAACAATGTTTTGTGCTCCTATCTTTAAAACACGTTTGTAACGCTCATCATGTGTGTGTTCTATTAAACTTGATGACTTACTAATGCACTTTTATTTGTTGGTCCTGTTGTCAAACAAGTCAAACACAGCTTTAGACATGGACGGTACGATTTTGGACTAGAGCCTAAAAACTTAAGCAGAAGAAACAAACCAGAACCTTGATCCTGATTCCAGTTTATATTTTGATCAACCCACCTGATAACCTGTCCAGTGATCTCACTTCAGAAATCGAACTAAAATACAGCCTGCACCTACTTTGAACAATAAAGAAAAGGTCATCAAAGATTTTTTGGCTAGCTTTGCATCGGCAGGTCGTTTGCTGAGCAACACCATGAGACTGAGAAATGCCATGTTCACTGCACTGAACCTTTAAGAACACACGAGGGCGCTGCAGGTCACTGACAATAAGATTTAACCCAAACTACATGTATAGACAGATTTCAAAGGATGAGACGGTGAGACAGGACGGTACAGGCAGTAGTCATGTTCATTTACTGTCACTGCATACACTTTTATACAAAGGGGAGCAAAAAACAAAACAAAACAAAAAAACAGAAAACTGAGACAAAAAAAAAAACAGCAAAAATCTCTTTCACCCAAGTTACTTATTATACAGACAGAAAAATAAGCTCTTCAAATCAAACAAATAGCTGCATTATTTAAATACATTTGACTTGATTACAAGCTTGGTACACCCAGTTCCACTGTTACTTAGGTTGGCACGTAGAGACACACACAGCAACACATTAAAAAAATAAAATAATGACAGGTCGATACTGAAGAATCTATACAAGGTCCTGCTTTTGGGTTCATCTCTCTCTCTGAAGTTACAATCAATCAAATCTCATAATCAGATGTCTATAAAGGAAACTAAACTAAGATTACAAACACTCCAGGCCCTGAATCAGCTCCTGCATCAGAGGTGAAAATGACTGTTTTACTTTAATCACATGTTTCAGGTTTCTCTGTACGTTGCTGTAACTTGTAAGACAGAAAGCCGTCTCAGGCAGAAAACTGAAAGTTAAATGTTTGGGAGGCCGTTGGTGTTGAACGCCTGCCTGCGGAAAGAGAACGAGAAACACTCGCCCCTCTCTCAGCATCCCTCGATTATAGAGCCACAGGAACATCACTTTAAGGAAAACTCCGACATTTTGGGTAAAATCCCCTTTTCCTGACTTTCCCAGACTGAGACACGATGTTGGACACCATTTTCACCTCTGTGCGTCCAGTGGTTCATTTCCTATGGGTGGCATTTCATGTTAGCTTAGCATAAAGACTTGAGGTCTATAGGAGTCGTTAGCCTGGCTACGTCAAAGTGGAAAAATAAACCTTACAGCAGCTCTGAAGCTGTCTGATTCACACAGCGTATCGTGTAGATTTGAAAAACACATCTTGGGTTTTAAGAGTAGTGAATGTCAGCCATGTGTGGATCACTGCCATGGACGGAAAGATAAATGTGTTCAGTGGTTACACCATTTAACTTCTCCAGAAACAACTTTTTTTAAATTTTTATTTTAATTGCAACACGTGTATTTCATATATACATGATCCACTTTGTACAGAAGACAGCTTCAGAGCTGCTGTAAGGTTTATTTTTTCACTTTGACAGAGCTAAGTTTAAAAACACATGAAATGCTACCCACAGGAAATGAACCTGAAATGAACCTGTCAGTCTGACTCTGGGTACGTCAGAAAAAGGCAATATTGCCCAAAAGGCTAGAGTATTCCTTTAAACCACTGCTCCACAACCTTTTAGATCACATTTTGTTATATTGAATGTTTACATACACAACAATTAATCATCTTTAACATTATTCTAAAGGTTATATGATACAACAGAGGCAGGGCAACACAAACCTTCAAGTTTCTGTCGAGTCCACCAACTACTGAGGGTGATTTTTCCCTTAATTTCAAAATGGCGCTCACACATTATTGGATTGGATTCAGTGAAATGAGGCGTCTGCATTCAAATCACTTGACCACCCATTGGCCACACAGCAACTTGCAGATTTCTTTTGCTTGAGAAGGTTTTTTTTAGGAGTTTCCTTACAGTCTGACAGACACCGTTCCTCAACATCAGAGCTACTAAAAGTTGGTTTGGAGGGAAAGTGATGAGCTGAATGGAGCTGCACAGCGACAGCAAACTCCCTTTGAATTTCCACCAGACCGACGGAGAGACGAATCTCGTCTCCGCGACTAAAAACAGACAGGAGTGTAGACGGACAGACCAAACCAATCCTACATCAAACAATGAATCAACATAAAAAAAAAACAACAACATAGCGACCCAGATCTACATATTTGTTTAAAGAAAGAAAAAAACAAAACAATAGAAATTAAAACTAGCAGTGTTGAGCTTTCTCAGGTCTAAGTGGACAGAACAGCACTGTGTATCGGGAGACGACGGGTATCACTTCACGGTGGCCTTATTCCAGTGGATTAATCCATAGATTTATCAATATATCAGTGTGGTGACGCCACAGCGTGTAAATCTCTCCATCACATGACGCACACACACACTGGAGTGAATCTGCAGAGTGTAGCAGCTGCACAGGAAGTGCAAAGTTAAAACACTGGAATAAAACCAAGTGAGCTGTTACCCTGTTATATTGATTTTGTTTTCCACACAGCTAGATCCTACCCAGAAACAACCTCCGGCAGCCCCCACCTATGGCGATTAATTCCTGAGATATATATATTTTTTTATTATTATTTGTTGTCAAGAAATACTATTAATTTAGAGACCAGATAACTGTGAGGGTATTTGCTTCTAGATTATTCTACCAGCTCTCTCTCTCTTGGAGAAGGTGTTCGCTGGTGAAACGGTGATCATGGTTAGTGAAAGTCAGGATGCAGAAGTCTCAGCCCTGATAATCACATCTATATTACATTATATCTATATCAGAGTGTAAGAGGGCTCTGCAGCACACCGTCAGGAGCTGAGGGTTGTTTACTGGACAAGACTGAGACCGCCTCGACTTCACAGCCGTTACTCATGGTGGAATTTCTCCTCCTGATCCTTTTCCCTGGTTGTGTGTGTGGCTGCTGGCGTGCAGCCTCGGTCTTCCTGGGCCTCCTTCAAAAGGCTCTGCACGGCGCCCCCTGCAGGCGTGGCCGTCACACCGCGGTGCAGCAGCGGTTCTGGAAGAGCTGCTCGATGACCGAGGAGTCGGCCAGCGTGGAGACGTCGCCCAGGTCCCGGTCGTTACGGGCGATCTTACGCAGCACCCGCCGCATGATCTTACCTGGAGGGGAGGGGCGGGGCAGGAAGGAGAGAGGAAAAAGGAGGGAAATGAAGGAGGGAGATGAGAGTGAAAGGGAGTAAGAATACAGTAAGGTGGGCTGAACAAAATTACCTTTTTTTCCATTTAAAAAATATTTAGAAAATAGTTACTTTATGGGAGACGTTTTTTGTTGTTGGAAAGAAATACTGAATTCTAAAATAAATATGCATCTTAAAAAAAAAAAATGAATGTACAAAAAAATAAAGGCATTTTTACAGAAAAAAGGTTAAAAAAAAATAAAGGGATGCGCTGAACAAAGTTCCCTTTTTTCCTTTTCAAAAATATTTAAAAATAATCACTTAATGAGGATTTTTGTTGTTGCCATTGGAAAGTAAAGTAAAGTAAAGTAAAGTAAAGTAAAGTAAAGACTGCTCATCACAGTGTGTCTGAGTCGGCTGGGATGAACTGTACCAGATCTGGTCTTGGGGAGTCCCGGAGCGTTCTGGATGTAGTCCGGTGTGGCGATGGCACCGATCTTCTCCCTCACTGTTGACAGCACACACACACACACACACACACACACACACACACACACACACACAGAGTCACAAACCCATTTTCCACACAGTGACAGGAGTGTGTAATAACAGCATGTCACCCGGCTTCGGCAGCTGACCATCGAATAATTTCTTTACTCTTTGTTTATGGAGGGCTGGTCCTTTTTATTTTTTCATCCTAACAAACCTGTCGGGGTCGAGGCTCAATTCTCTACCCACCCTGTTTTTTGAGCTCAGCCTCCAGCGAGCAGCTGTACGCCACTCCGTCGGTCAGCGTTACGAAGCAGTACAGGCTCTCTCCTTTGACGGCGTGAGGTCTGCCCACCACGGCCGCCTCCGCCACCGCCTCGTGCTCCACCAGAGCCGACTCCACCTCCGCCGTGCTCAGCAAGTGTCCTGCAGGAGGAAGGAGAGAGGAGAGAGGAGGTGCTTAACATCTAAAAACCAACGTCGATGTTTCTGTCCCTGAGGAGTTTGTCCAGTGGACACACACACACACACACACACTTGCCCACATTATCAGGTCTACCTGTCCAGTCTAATGCAGTTCAGGTGAGCAGCTCTGCCATAAATTCTCCCTTTTAATAAAGTTTATAATGTTCAGTTTGTTCTGACATTGTGGAGAATGTGTCAGTTTAATTCTGTGTTTATTACTGAGGCTGTGGTTTGCAGAGGTCTTGCACTGGACTACATTATACTGAGAGGTGTTTCCGATTTTTTGTCCTCCCTATTTATTTAACATGAGGGGGACAGAATAGTGGAAACACCTCTCAGTAAAATGCAGTCCAGTCCAACAGCAGCACTAACTATGAGCTCAATGCCAAACAAGTGCGCCGCCCTTTCGCCAAGGTGACACACAATCCCACCTCACACTCAAGACACCGACATGCACCAAAGCATGGTTAATCTCCATATAAGGCACGTTTCTGAGTCACTGTGCACATCGGCCAATCAGAGGTCTTACCTGAGACGTTCAGCATGTCGTCGATCCTCCCTGTGATCCAATAGTAGCCGTCCTCGTCTCTACGGCAACCTGACCGATAAACAAGTCGAGACAAATAATTTTTTTTATGCCTCAAAAAAAAAAAAAAAAAAACATCAAAATTTTCCAGTTTCAGAACCAAACACACACACACACACAAAACATCATCTATATATTACAATGATATTTGCAGTACCATTCACACAAAGATGAGGGGAAACATAAAAAAAAAAAAACAAATACATTCCCGTAATAAAAAGCCTTAAAGTAAAGGAAGGGAGAAGGGAAAAAAAGAATTAAGTAAAATTAAAATAAATTAATTATCCTAACTGGAATATTATGAGGGACCACAAGTAGAGCGAGTGACAATAATGGGGTTAAAAAAAAAAAAAGGAGAGAGAGGGGCAATGAAAAAGAAACAAACTAACAAATATATAAGTCAAATAAGTCAATACATTAATAAGATTGAGTTTCCACCAAGGGCATCCAGTTTCACTTGACATAACAGAGATCCTTCAACATCCAAAATACAAATTTGCTCTGATAATTATGTGAATACATCATATACTGCTCGAGATTTACATCGGATATTTTCTCAGTTTGGAAATATAGTAAATAATGTCAATGTGTTTAACTGTGCGAACACAAAGCAAAGCAGTCTTTCCTTTATTTAATAAGACAATTAAAAATGGATACATGTGTGGAGCCTATCCACCGCTCTGTTGTTAAAGGGATATTTCACTCATTATGTAAAATGTTGCATGCGCTGCCTCCAACCTCTGACAAATAAAGTTTTATAAGCCGTTCATCGGGGACGGAGGGCAGCACATGGTGAGTGCGTCATACGAAAATGATGCATTATGGGTGAAGTATCCCTTAAAGGTTTTTAACGAACAAGATCAGACAATTTAGGAAACTAAAAAACAAACACTAAAACCTCGTTTGGTTTAATTTCTTCTTGATTCTTTTCCTTGTTGACCAAGTTTTTATTTCATTTCATTTTTAGGCAGAGGGAATATCCAGAGCGTGACAAAACGTGAATCAAACTCTTTTTCAACTTGCACTGCATGAGAATAAAAACGCACTACGGTCTGTTCATGTTTTTCTCATGTGTGTTGAAGCGGTTAGAACATCTTTCCTCGCCCGGTCTCTTACCGTCTCCAGTGACGTAGTACCCCGGGAACTTCCTGAAGTAGGTGGTCTCAAACCGCTGGTGGTTCCCGTACACGGTCCTCATGACGCCGGGCCACGGCTGCTTGAAGACCTGCCGCACAAAAGAGGAGGAGGAGGAAGATGGAGGTGAACAACTTCTTCCTCTTTTTCTGGTGATAAAATAAAATTAACATCTGCTGCTGTGACAAAAACTCTGCAACACACTCAGGATTTCATCAATGTCGCCGCTCTGACTGGTTCTTTATCGATGCTCTTCTTTTTCATTTCTAAAAACTCCATTGAAAACAACATATATATATATTTCTAGGATTTCCTTCTTACTAAATCCCATTTTTATAACAAAAACTATTTTTAATTTTTGTTCCTTCATAAGTTTTTTTCTCATTAATTTGTGACTTTAATCTCAGAATTTGTGACATCATAATCTCCTAATTTTCTTTTTTCCTCAAAAATTTGTGAGTTTTCTCAGAAATGTAGCACTTTAATCTCAGAGAATATCAAAGTTTTTTCTCACAAATTTTACAACTTCTAAAATTCTGAGTTTTTTTTCTTTTTCTCAGATTTTCTGAGAAAAGCAGCTGATTTCTGACTCTGCTTGTTTAAATGAAGCACAGGTGATCAAACTCCTGACCAGGTATCCTTCGCTCGGCCCCTCCAGCTCCTCTCCCGACTCGTTCAGGATGGCCGGCACCACTCCGAAGAACGGGAACGTCTGAGGGAAAGAAAAAAAAAAATCACAGGTTGCAGGTGTTTTTTTTTCCATAATGGAATTCAAATTATAATAACAATAATACTAGAAGATACAATCAAGTTCATCCTCTTTTTAAATAATCATCCTCTGCAGAATACAACCGGCAAACTTAAAGACCATCCGAGACGCACTGTTTCATTGAAAAAATATTTAACACTATATTTTATTTGTATAGTGCTTTTCTTGGTACTCAAAGACACTTTGTAGTAAAAAAAAAATAAAAATACATCAAATAAACAATATTATGAAGAAAAAAATGAAGCAGATAAATTAAAACAAGTAGAGAATTTAATAAAAACAACACAATTTTAAAAACACAGTCAGTTAAAAGGACTGAGGGAGTCAGATGGTCATATTAAGCAGCTTGAGAACACACTTGACGGTGATTTATTTAGTTTCATTTTAGTGTCGAAGGAAGAGAAATTCAGTTTGGACAGTTTGGACAGTAAGTCTGTGAATGTAAAGCTGTATGAAGTTAAATCTACTAACAAATTATTTTCTAAGGTGGGGTTCTTTCAAGGAGATCTGTGGTCTGAAGTGTATTCATTAGGAAATCCTTCACATGCCCAAATTAAAAAAAAAAATCTAGATAAACGAATGGAGGACCATCACTGTTTGAAAATAATTAAATTGGTAATACCAAAAAAAAAAAAAAAAAAAAAAAAAAAAGAGGGTTTTCGACTGAGGCCTGACAGACTTTAGCATTCAGTGTGTATTCAAGCTGCAGGGAAACACTCCAGATGAAAACACCACCTGAAGAAATTCTATGTGTCATCTCCGAGTGTGTGAGTGTGTGTATGTGTGTGTGTGTGTGTGTGTGTGTGTGTGTGTGTGTGTGTGTGTGTACTCACAGCAGATCCAGGCTTCATGGGTGTGGCGGCAGGCAGGGGAGTCAACACATGGCCACCCTGAGAGACAAGAAAACAGACAGTGAAAAAACAGTGAAAATGAATACATAAATAAAATAAATAAAATGTATGATGACCTGATATTCCTGTTTGCCATGTCCTGGTAAAACTTTTTAATGTTAAGTTTATGGTTTCAGCTCATCTTTTAAGTGCTTCTATTACAGTCAGTCATGTTTACAGGGTTCCCACACTTCATTGCCAATGAAATTCTCAAATTTTTCTATAGCCACATAGCAAATGTAATGAGCAACCTTGAAAATGATGGGGTGGATTTGTATGACAAATACAGTGCAGATACGACTCGACTGTTTTTGTAGCTTTCAGAGCCGATTTAGAGGAAATAAAAAATATCTCAACTGTTCTGCCCTCTCAGCTGGTAGCTTGACTAAAAAAAAATTATTTTCCAAAACATTTCCAGGTGTGTTTTTTTTGCACATAGCATCCAGACACTAAAACAAGCTCACATCACACACACGCTTTTTTTTTTTTTTTTTAATACATGTATGTGTGTATATATATACATTTTAAAATGTGTCAACATGTATGTATAACATGAATATGCGCAAACAAAAAAAATTTTTTACCTTCTGAATTATTTTGATACTTGTAAATAGTGTTTCTATATCAAATGGTAACTGTGACTATTCTGATTGAAAATCAACATTATGCATCATATATACAGCTGTGCATCGTTATTGCTGCTGCCATAAGATGCTCTCTAACATCAGATTTCCCTCCGCGACAAAGCAACTCCCCTCCTCAAGTGACTCATGCCATCCCTCGCTCTGGGAAAGCATTACTCCTCATCTCGACAACACAACACACACTGAACCAGCTTCCCTGAGCCTGTGTGAGATTATGAACAATTTAACCACAAGGGGGCAGCAGAGCCAAGAGACTGATGGGATTTATAAATAATGATTATGGCGGAGTCTCTATGTGTCCTTTCTGTAAGTCAGGAAGGAATGAATTTCCCTGATTTTGCCCCCCGAGGCGCCTGGATGTTTAAGACTTTAATGCTCCAGAGCGCGGTGGTGCTTTTGGTCTTCAACCAGCCCAAAACACCTCACGGCCCTCCGCTGCTCATATCCCTCCACCGGCTCCCAGCTGCTGCTCCCTGACTCTCGTCTACAGAGCAGCAACCAAACCTGCTCCTACCTCCCTGGACTCCCTCTTCCAGGTTTACTCTCCCTCCTGCCCCCTGCGACGCCTGGTGCCTCCAGCACAACAAGGCCCTAAATCAGCAGCTGGACTCTTCTCCTCTGTGGTTCCTTGGTGATGGAACGAGCTAGCAAACTCCATTCGATCTGCAGAGTCCCTCTCAGTCTTTAAGAGAAGGCTAAAAACCCAGCTCTTCAGGGAACACCTGCTCACCTGATGGACTGTGTGCTCCAAAAAAATTATGCCTCTAAGCTTTCTTCCTTCCTCTATGCTCTTTATGCTCTCTATACATCCCCTCTCTGCTCTGCCTTGTAGCTCCTCTGTCCTCTGGACCAGAACCAGAGCTTTATGGCTCTTGATGTCGTCGTTCTCTCCTGAATTGATCTTTGCTTGTTGGTGTATAAAAATCTCATATGTACATCGTTTTGGATGAAAGCCTCTGCCAGATGTGAATGTGGATAATAAAGACTACCGCATAAAATAAAATTTACAGTTTCTGTCTGCCAGAACGTGTCGACGATGGGACATCTCTTCTCTCCCACCACGGTGTAGTACCACTGCCAGGCCTCGGGGTTGATGGGCTCGCCGACGGTACCCAACACCTTCAGAGACTGTCGCTTGTACCTGGAGAGAGAGAGAGAGAGAGAGAGAGAGAGAGAGACAGAGAGAGAGAGGGAGAGAGACAGACAGAGAGAGAGAGAGAGAGAGAAAGAGAGAGAACGAGAGAGAGACAAGTGAGTGCAATTTTCATTTCCAGTGAAGTGAAGAATAAAATGTGAACAGACTACATTCTCTCAATATCGGGGATGCTTGCAAAATTAAAAAGATTAACCAAAGGTAAGAATTTATACATCTAAAATTGTTTAAGCTTTCCTTTCAAGCGCAGAAAATCGGAATAAGCATCACAAATACTTTACTCTTTTATATATAGGTATTAGTAATGTTATAAGGAATAGAAAAAGAAATAGAAAAATATGTGCAAGATAATGTTGCAAAAAAGAAAGCAGGTGCATTACGTAGAAATATGTGAATTAATCTAACAACAATGTAACAATAAATACAGAAATAAGAAATTGAGAAAAAATAAGAAAAACAGCTTGGAGGCCTGGAGATCTGCATAAATGTTAACACAAAGCCACACCTGCTGCATCTGACAGATTTTTTTTTTTTTTTAGAAGCAACTCAAAAAATTTAGAGTTGCAGAAACTGAAAACCCAAACAAGATGGAGTCATTTATTTTTCTCTGAAATTTAAATGGGAAAAAGTGAAGAAAAAGCAACAAGAAAACAGGGCAGTAGAAAGAGCGAGATTTACTGGACAAAAGAAAAAAAAAGTGGTGAGAAAACAGAAAAATTAAAATGAGAGAAAGAGAGCAGAGAGAGAGGGAAAGCAGCTCCATTAAGTGAATTATGATGTACTGAATTTGAAAAGACGAAGGGAAAAAGCATCTTTAAATATCCTCAGCTTTTACATTTGATTGAGCTGGGAAAAGCGCCTCACTAAGGAAAAGAAAAGATGCAATAAATAGTGACAGAGACTGTGACACTGTTTACACACTGTATCAACTAATTTCATTGCATGTCATGTTTTTATTAACTGAAACCTGGAAACACCAACACCTGGCTTAATTCATTCTGATTACAAAGGAGGGAACGGAGAGACTCACTTCTGTACCGGCTCGCTGCCGTACTTCATCAGCAGTCGGATGGCGGTGGGAGCCGTGTAGAACTTGCTCACGTGATATTTGTCCACAATCTCCCACATGCGGCTCACGTCGGGGTAAGTGGGCAGGCCCTCAAACTGGAAAACACATCAGGAGAAATCGACAGAATCAGTGGGAGTGGGAAGGTGGAGGCAAAGCAAACAGCAGATATGAAACTCAAGGTGAACCGGGCGTTAAGGAGGGTTGGGTCTGAAGCTGATTTCAGCTCGGTTTCCTGACCCTGTCATGTTTTAGTTGGTTCTCACTGTATTTCACGAATTCAAATGCATCAAGACCTCACAGGCTGGTCGGACCTAAACTACTGACAATTAAATGCTGAGTTTCTGTGGCCACTGCTTTACCCTCTCCTGCCACAAGGAGGAGCCTGTACTTCACTGAGCCTGCTCACACCACTGCCATCAGCGAGGGAGGTGATGCAAATCCTGACCCGGACTCACAGCTTCATCTAAACGTGCTGGATCTGGCCTTGTCATTTTGTACAAACCACAAATGCACCAAGAGCACAAGCAGCACGCCATCATAATGGACAAAATACAGCTGCTGACTGCTCTGCTTGTTCTTGAAGAGGAGGACCGACAGTCTCTTCCAGGGATACTCAAGTGGTTCAGGCCAGGGGCGGCTGGATAACATGAGCTATTATTGATTTCTTTCCTTTCAAATCATATATATCCCAATCATCTGTCCTGATGTGACTAACATGACGACTGGCCACGACAGCAGAAACTTCTTTCCCATTTAACCCGCTGAAACCATTATATATTCTGACTTAAATTGCATAAAAAACAAGGAAATTATCTGATAATTAGCAAACAACCCCCCTGCCCCCCGTTGCTCGGACTGTCGCTCAGCTGTTCCCAAGTGCAATTTCATAACATCTTTGCCAAGCAGTCATGTTCCTGGTGCATGTCTAAGAAATACTGTCTTGATAACCTTCGGTGACTCAACAGCACGAGTACAGGACAGCCCAGGGTACTGCTGTAAAAGTCGGACACTGACACGATAAAAAGTGGGAGGGTTTTGTGAACTGTGGACGGCTCATAGGACGGCTGCTAATCTCCTGTTGTGGCGGTGTGAGGTGGCGCTATGAACGTTCACCCGCCTCAGTGACTCAAATTCTCCGCCTCAATGTAAAGTCCAGTGCAGAGACTAAAACTGAGCACCTTTACAAGAGCAAAGAATAAAAATGGAACAAACTCAACTCAGGTTTTTGTTTTTTTTTAACATTTCGTAGTCTGTCCCTGCAGTTTGTCTGGGTCCATCAGCCAATGACAGGTAAACTGAGAAAATTTACCAGCCAATAGCATTTGTTACGGGCCATGAAACTGCATCATGTATTATTTACATGATGCATTGGCCCCGTGGCCTCAACTTACCCCAGTTCTTCCAAAATACAAACAACACCATCACCCAGTCAACAGCGGTTAATTTGCTCCCCAGAGAACTGAGCAACCAGGAGAATCCAACCAAGTTTGTAGGCTGAGAAAAACTGGCCTCAGCTTAAGTTTTCTTCAAGCTCACCTTGGATGTCACATTTCCACACCTTCTTCTCATTTCCCTACCGCTATGACTGAATCACATGAACAGCTGTTCTGCCTGGCAACTCCAAAAACAGGAGACAAGTTGATGACAGCCACTCAAAGTGCTCTACAAACTTTATGTGAAAGACTACAGGACATAAACGCTTCAAATGACATCACTTCACTCCGGATCTTTAAAAATCAGAGGCGTAATGTGCTTTTGGGTTTGTCTGTACACTACCTATCAATGGGTTTTTAGCTTTTCTTGACGTTATTTACATGAAATTATAGAATAGATGGGGCTGAAGAGGTGATTTGAATATGTGGCTCAAAGCACTGAAGGGGCTCTTGTGACCCTTGTGACAACAACCGCTGTATCTATTGCTGGGATCTGAAGTAAGCTCTGAAGCATATTTTTTTGTTGATTGTTGATTAATGCTTCCTCTTGAGCGCCAGCCAGCCAGATAACTCATGTTAATTAGATGTTTATAAGCGTAAAGACACCAGTTCCACCGCTCACCAGGACACTGGTGGCGCCGTTGGCCAGCGGGCCGTAGGTGATGTAGGAGTGGCCCGTGATCCAGCCGATGTCTGCCGTGCACCAGTACACGTCGTCAGGCTGGTAGTCAAACACCAGCTTGAAGGTGGTGGCGGCGTACAGCATGTAGCCGCCGACCATGTGAAGAACGCCCTGAAGGAGAGAGGAGAGAGAGAGAGAGAAAGAAAGAGAGAGAGAGAGAGAGAGAGAGAGAGAGAGAGAGAGAGAGAGAGAGATTTAAAGAATGAATCAGACAGACGAGAGAGACAGATAGAGGATGCTTTTTCATGATTTGGACCCCCAAGTTGACCTTTAATAACCCACAGACACTCATCTAACCCCCAGTGTTTCAGCTCCAGGGACACCCAGGAGTCCTCGAATTGTTCAACTTTACACAATCATTTACTTCACAATTTTACAATACAAACACATTTTTGCGAGATTATTCTGACAGTACGGTTTCATCTCACTACTTTGAATCTAATTGAAAGTGTGAAATCTAGCATGAAATCTAAACCATTTAACAACAAGGATCTGCAGCTTCATCAAAGTCAAGACCAATTTATCATTTTACTTCTGTCAGATCGGTACCTGCCCCGTTTTTTTTTTTCCATTAAATATCATATATAGATGTCTCCATGTCTTTCCTCTCTGTTATCAAAGAAGTTACAACACTCGCTTTGTTCATTTTCAAACATTTCACTAGTCCAGTAGAGTTCTTTTCTTTGCATAGTAATTTTCAATTTAGTGTGTGTGTGTGTTCGTGTGCGTGTGCGTGTGCGTGTGCGTGTGCGTGTGCGTGTGCGTGTGCGTGTGTGTGTGTGTGTGTGTGTGTGTGTGATGTACCTTCGGTTTGCCGGTGGAGCCGCTGGTGTACAGGATGAAGAGCGGGTCTTCAGAGTCGCACCACTCCGGCTCACACACGCCACACAACAGAGTGAACCAACACAAGTCGACCTCCGGGTTCCATGGGACCTGCAACACACACACACACACACACACACACAAACGGAGACACGCAGGCACACACATGAACAGTCAAATACACAGAGGCAGCAGGGCACACACACATTCACACACAAACAAAAGTACAGGCACGCACATACCGACATAAAGACAAATTTATGCATACACACAACACGACACACACACACACACACACACACACACACACACAACACACAACACACAAAATGATGACCAAAGTTACAATAAAATCACCGATAACAGAACGAGAGGCAACATCGTAACTTTGCGGCACTACAGGAGGCATTTAGAAACGACAAACAAACATCTCTACGTTCTAAAACACAAAGCAAAAAAAAAAAAAGAGAGAGAGAGAGAGAGGGGGGGGTTAGTCTGACAAAAACAAAACAAACAAACAAAAAAATCATGCCTCTCAAACTAGCTAGAAGAGAGCAAAACAAAGAGGTGAAAAGAGCTCTAGAAGGGCTCTAGAAGCATTGCAGTCTGAGTGAGGGTGAATAATACGCAGTTAGAAAAGTTACAAACAGGGTCGGTGTTGTAACTTATTCCATGTGCAGGTCAATCAGAACCGGGTCAGTTACTACTTGATGCACAAAGAGATCAACACACAAAAAATAACTATTTATCAAAGGGATGGAGGATGGGGGAAATACAGGGAAACTTTAAATCGCCTTTAGAAATGCCTGAAAATCCTTGGACTGGTGTATAGAGAGAGAGCAATAGAAAGAGAGATAGAGAAAGAGAGCAATATATAGACAAATGAGTAGAGATGCAGGTAGACATACAGAGAGGTGACAAATTTGAAGAAAAAGCAACATAAAGTGTCTTAGTGAGGCGATCAACACCCTCTGGAGCACGATTCTTCCAAAACATATTCCTTCTTTTGGTGTTTTTATAATTCTTATACTTAGAACTGCACCTTATTACACTTGATAGTTACATTCACACACCTACACACATATTATCCCTCAACATTACGTCATGCTGACGTACAAATCACAAGAAAAGTTAGATATGAAGGCTTGGACCTTTGCTGTAGAGCGACATTGAGTAACCCGACCACCTAAAATGTTATCACTGATTCTTGAGAATTTGGATAAATCACGTCCCACTAAGAAAAATGCTATTTCTGCTGGAAATTTACAACATTTTAATGAATAAAAAGAATCAAGGGCATAATCAGGGGGTCCTTTGCACATTTGTAAGGTTCTTTTATAGGTTTATTTTTTATTTGTATTAATTTAATGATTATATGTTGGCCCATGGCCTACAAAACCAGTTGTCCTCGGATAGGAGATAATCATTTCAACTTGATTAAAACAACAAAAAGTAATCATTTCATTGAATAATATCTTTACCACATGAAAGAGTACATCATAATATGTATTAAAAACTACAAACAATGGGTTTTGAACAATATTTACTATTATTTTGTGGTTGCTCAAAATGTGTCCCAGATATTCGTCACCACCGTCAGATATGTATTTAAAAAATAATAATTAAACTACAAGGTCAATTACATTCCTGAGGAGCCCTTTTCAAACCTTCAGCTCTACTGCATGCTTCAAGAGCGCTCAGGCTTCTGGAAGTTTGCTATTTTCTCTTAAATCTCTTCATATTTTGGGACACTGCTACTGTCATAACCATAAATTGTCAACACCGTCACTTTTGTAAAAAAAATATTAAATTAGATTATGGAATAAATGTATACTTTTTAAGAAGAGGTCTGATGCAGGTAGCAACAGGGCGAAAACAAGCTGGCTAATGTGAACAACTCATGCTTATCATGTGAAAGAGCAGGTTTTTGTCACCACCGTCAGACGTCACCACCGTCAGGTTTTCTGTGTGACGGTGATGACAAATGATGAAAAATGCTCATAACAGTGCTCAGGATTGTTATTTTTTGTACAAAATAGTTAAATAAAGTTGTTGAGCAAGAAGCCATTGACTTGAGTGGTATAAATTTTGGAAATGTATGTTTTAATGAGGCCACTGTCACCACCGTCAGATTAGTGTCACCACCGTCAGATGCAGTTAAATTGGTTTTAAATGAATATGCTTACAATATGTTTCTTTGGTGCTGTTGAGTTATTAAAGTAATAGTCTCTTTACAGTTTTTTTTGATTGCTTGAACTCATTTTGCAAATGCTTTGCTCACTGTGCCAAAACTCTAAACACAACACAAATAAGACACAACACCTGGAAATAAACCATTCACATTCATGGCAAACTGAAACTCAGTCATCAAAACTTAAAAATCCTTTGTCAAAATGCAACTCTGATAACAAAAGGATACACATTTCTATAATATGAACACACTTTCACAGCAGCAAGCAACACAACAATATACTTAACACAAACACTGCAGTTTTTACTGCTTTTCATTTATTTCTTCAAAAAGAAGTCTGCAAAGCTCAAAACAGAAATTAAGCACATTTTTCACAGTAACAACTGTTTGCAAAATAACCAAAAAATAAAAATAAATAAGAAAGGTGTAAACTCAAAACTGAATACAGTATAGAGTATATTGTACTTTACAGTACAGTTTTTTCAATCACTTTTTCCAGTATAATGAAACTGGGATCCACTTTGCCATCATCTTCACCTCCAAACCACAGCAGAAGTTTTCTTTTGCAAATGTGTTCATACCTTTTCATTGGATTCACACATTTTTCACACTCTTTTGCACCTGCATCTCTATGAAATCACTAGTGCACCTGCATCACTGCCCTTTCCACAAATCACCAATCACCAATCAATCAGTATGCACCTAAAAAAAAGGGGCCTATAAATTGTATTCTGTATTTTTTTCAACTCCTTTGAGTTTTTCTGTGTAATACTGTATGTGAATTACAGTATTTCAGTTTTTGCCATAAATACAGTAAAAATTTCACTTCAAAGTCTTTCTGAGTTTGGATGCAGTTCTTTACTGTAAGTTCACATTTGAATGTGTAGCTCACAGGAGAACCTTGTTCAAACTGATAGCTGTATTTTGTATTCTGCTGTCAGCTGGGTTACAGTACAGTAGAGCTGATTGAAGGAATCTACTGATTTGGGCAGAAGTTGAGTTGTTTGAGGGAAATATTGGCTTTTGCTACTTGCTTTACAATATGTAACTATGTAAATTGTCAAAAAAATATGACTGCATACACACAAGAAAAAGTAAGGTTGAACCTGCTCAGACTGAAAAGGGTGTGTTGCATTTTGGTGTTGAATATGAAGTGAGTGAGTGGCTGGATTAGTTGCATTGGGCGCTGACAAAATGTGCTTTTGCTGCATGTTTGAAAGGTTTTGTCATGGTAAAAGCCTTTTGACAAACATAAATAAACATACATGCATAAATAAATATACATGCATAGTATGTAAAGCAAAAATAAAACAATATAACAAAATCAAACTACGTACAGCTACAAAATCTCATCCACATCGCATACGATGTCTTCCTGTGCCTCTTTCTCTCACCGCCTCCACGCAAAGTCCTCAACATGGCTGACATGGGGCCTGTTTGTAGTGCTTCGGCCCTGACTGATTGGTGTTCAGTTTTCTAAGTAAGTGCTTTCATGTGTGTGTCTCGGGTTATCTAATTACCCGATGTGTTTTGTATTTTGAACATAAGTGTTTTCCCAATTGTAACCACATGCTTTCATTTTTGAGCGAGGTGTCTTCTGTAGGAAATAGTGTCTAGTGTTAAGGAGGAAGTGTGTTGTAGAATTGCAAACACAGTTTAAAGCAGCACATGTGTCTAAGGTATGGCCACGCTGTGTTTAAGGTTTAGTTCCAATGACTTCAAGTTTTGTCACATTGGTTTAAGTGTATGTTCTTAGTGTGTAAGCAATCGAAAAAAACTGTAATACAAAAATATGTTTTTCAAATAAAAAAATAAAAACATTACGGTGACGGTGTTGACAAAAACAAAGTAGCCTAATAACTGGAAAAACCTATTTTATGAAAAAAATGCAAAATGAGGAGGTTGCACCGGTACATTGCCGAACAGCCAAGACCTTGGCCTATAATGATATACCTTCAGATTTTGTAATTTAACGGACTTTTTTTTTTTTTTTTTCAAAATTAAAACCTGTTTTATCCAAATTCCCAAGAATCAGTGATGTATAAGTTTTGTGTCTGTTTGAAAACACTGTCCAGATAGGCATGATATTTTTGAAATGCAACTTTGTCTTTCTGTTTTAGCATTTTGTCCACACGAAAATAGCATTTTTGTCATTAAAGACAGGAGCACAAAACATTGTTGCTTGTACATATCATGACCTCAGGCTGAACCTTAGGACGAGGTCCAAATGATTTGACCGTTTCTGGTCACAATCAGCTGACCTTCATCAGTCAAGGCCAGCCGCATCCTTGGATCCTGATGGCCGTGGGTTTTACTGTCCCACACCGCTTTATCAGAGCTGGTGTAGATCACAAGGTTGCCGTCCCCCTGCATGACGACTCGATTTCCTCCGGAGCCACTGGTATTGGTTGCCCACTTGGGAGCCCATTTGTAGATGATGAAGTTTCCGTCATCCTGTGGTTGGTGAATGAGGCGCTCGTTAAAAGACTTTGAAATTACTGCAGGTTCACAGAGTTGTAATGAAGTAAAAAGAAATCCAAAAAAGGAGAAATGACAATCTCTACTCTGTAAACTGTAAACACAAAAGGAGAAAAGCAGACTTATTCAAAGTAAACAACACACTGCTGGTAGTTTTTATTGCTGCTCTGAGCTGCATCACAACATTTTCATATTTACTAATTGTACAGGTCTGAAGTGGTTTCACTGATCCACTTTTGAAGGTTCATGCTGCATCATCAGGATCCCCACAAATTCCTTCTCTAATTTGATCTTGGCAGCTCTTGTGACTGTGTGTTTAGAGCCTTTGGGAGTCAGAAGGTATTGCTGGTTGGTGCAGTATGATTTTTGGTTTCTTATCCTCACCTGGAAGATTGCTTTATAGTTGCCGTTGTTGCTGAGGAGGTAATCGCCCTGATGAAGCTCCTGGTTGGTGCTGATGGAGTTCTAGCTCATGATTCTGGGGAGAAAATGAGGCCATCATGTTCACTGATAACCTTTGTTGCTGTTTTCAATCCTTTTAAAAGCTCAGAATATTGGAAAGAGTACTTGTTTTAAGATGAAAAATGCAGAGACGTCTCCAGTGTCAGTTTTGCAGCTGTTTTTCTTCAAATGAAACAGCGAGTAGAACAAAACCTTTTCCTTGTATTTCCATTGTTTGTTGAAATGTGTCTTGACTTGGTAAGTCTTGGTAATTTTCCACTTTTCCCTGATAAGACTGATCAGTTCATATCAGTTCATAGTCTCCTGCCAAAAGGAGGGACCCCCACACCCTCAAATACTGTGAAGATGTGTGTGTGTGTGTGTGTGTGTGTGTGTGTGTGTGTGTGTGTGTGTGTGTGTGTGTGTGTGTGTGGTGGGGGGTGGATGGGGGAATTCAGTGGAATCGCTTTAATTGCTGTGGAATTTATTTTGCAAGGACAACACCACAGCAGGAACATTTGAAGTGTAAATATGTTATTTTTTCGTTTTTGATGATGATTTTGATGATTTGGTCATGCATCAGAACTGTGCTCACACTTTAGGTTGTAGAATGTGTTTTTATTTCATTTATTTTATTATTTTTTATTTTTGAGGTTGATCATATAGGAGTTCTCAACAAAACAAACTTAAAAGCAGTGAATATAGTGCAATGTTACAATAGAGACCAGAGTTTCCTGTGTGGCTGCTCAGGAAAGGTTTGAGAGCAGAGAGCCTTATCAGAGGCAGCGCAACGCTCTGACGCTCTGACACTCATGAGACTTGCCAACACAAGCTGCTCATTCAGTGGCGAGCACGCGCATCACAACCCTGCTGCTGACGCTTCACTGAGACACAATCACCTGGCTGCTTCAGGAAAGAAGTCAGAGGCCCTGTTTCCACCTGCCATGAAGATGCATCTTTGGTGATCCCATCACAAGCGGACAGCTCCGAGTCCGTCTGTTCACACCTGCTGTTAGAAAGTGTCTCCACTACAGAGCACTTTCCTGCTCTGTATGCAAATAAACGAGTTTGATTTCTATTTGCTAAGACCAAATTCTTTGTTTAAGAGAGAGATTTGTGATCTGGTGCACCTCTAGTTGGGACTGTTGGTCAAGCTTACACTTCCCTTAACTTCTAAATGCTGTTAACATGTTTATTACCACTTGCCCATGACATGTGCATGGCTAACTGTGTGTTATGTGTCAAACAGGGGCCCAGTGCCTGTGTGGTTTTCTTGTCCTCCTGTTTTTCTTTCCCTCTTCCCTAAGTACTGGGTGTACCAAGTTCGTTATGAAGTCTGATGTATTTAAATAATGCAGCTATTTGTTTGATTTGAAGAGCTTATTTTTCTGTCTGTATAATAAGTAACTTGGGTGAAAGAGAATCCGTGTATCATTCGTTCTTTCTATTTTCAATTGCCAATCAAAAATTTAAAAAATGAAAAAGTGACTGGTTATTTTGTTATTTGTTTTTTTAATCTAACACCAAAATCCAAAATATGCCTGGTTTTTCATAGTTCAAGTTTAGGCTCGGATCAAAAATACGAAATGGAAAAACGGGAATCAGGACTGAATTTGATTTTATTATTTCATTGGTCCGGTTTACGTGACCCAGAAGTTTGGTAATGAGCGGTAGCAGCAGATCACAGCAGCCAGGTGCATTCAGTCCGGCCACCTTGATCACGGCCACCATGGATAGTTATTAGTACGTGTTGTTTCGAGGACCAAAGCGTGTGACTCTGAAAGAAGAGGACATGACAATTTTTTCTGAAATTTTTGATTGGCAATTGAAAATAGAAAGAACGAATGATACACGGATTAAAGAGATTTTTGCTGTTTTTTACTGGTTGTCTCAGTTTTTTGTTTTGTTTTGTTTTGTTTTGTTTTGTTTTGTTGCTGCCCTTTGTATAAAAGTGTATGCAGTGACAGTAAATGAACATGACTACTGCCTGTACCGTCCTGTCTCACCGGCTCATCCTTTGAAATCTGTCTATACATGCATTTTGGGTTAAATGTCATATTGTCAGTGACCTGCAGCGCCCTCGTGTGTTCTTAAAGGTTCAGTGCAGTGAAAATGGCATTTCTCAGTCTCATGGTGCTGCGTAGCAAACGACCTGCCGATGCAAAGCTAGCCAAAAAATCTTTGATGACCTTTTCTTTATTGTTCAAAGAAGGTGCAGGCTGTATTTTAGTTTGATTTCTGAAGTAAGAGCACTGGACAAGTTATCAGGTGGGTTGATCAAAATATAAACTGCAATCAGGATCAAGGTTCTGGTTTGTTTCTTCTGCTTAAGTTTTTAGGCTCAAGTCCAAAATCGTATCCATGTCCAAAGCTGTGTTTGACTTGTTTGACAACAGGACCAACAAATAAAAATGAATTAGTAAGTCATCAAGTTTAATACAGCACACATGATGAGCGTTCCAAAAGTGTGTTTTAAAGACAGGAGCACAAAACATTGTTGCTTGTACATCTCATGAGCTCAGGCCCAACCTTAGGATGACGTCCAAATGATTTGACCGTTTCTGGTCACAACCAGCTGACCTTCATCAGTCAAGGCCAGCCGCATCCTTGGATTCTGATCGCCGTGGGTGTCACTGCCCCACACTGGTTTATCAGAGCTGGTGTAGATCACAAGGTTGCCGTCCTCCTGCATGATGACTCGATATCCTCCGGAGCCACTGGTATTTGTGTCCCACTTGTGAGCCCATTGGTAGATGACAAAGTTGCTGTCGTCCTGTGGTTGGTGAATGAGGAGCTCGTTAACAGACTTTAAAATTACTGCAGGTTCACAGAGTTGCAATGAGAAATGCGAAATCATAATGACAATCTCTACTAAAACTTTAAATACAAAACAAGCAAAGCACACTTATTCAGTAAAGATCACACTGGTGGTAGTCTTCATTGCTGCTCTGAGCTGCGTCACAACATTTTCATGTTTACTAATTGTACAGGTCTGAAGTGGTTTCACTGATCCACTTTTGAAGGTTCATGCTGCATCATCAGGATCCCCACAAATTCCTTCTCTAATTTGATCATGGCAGCTCTTGTGACTGTGTGTTCAGAGCCTTTGGGAGTCAGAAGGTATTGCTGGTTGGTGCGGTATGATTTTTGGTTTCTTATCCTCACCTGGAAGATTGCTTTATAGTTGCCGTTGTTGCTGAGGAGGTAATCGCCCTGATGAAGCTCCTGGTTGGTGCTGATGGAGTTCTTGCTCATGATTCTGGGGAGAAAATGAGGCCATGATGTTCAGTGATAACTTTTGTTGCTTTTTTCAATTCTTTTAAAAGCTCAGAATATTGCAAATTAATGGCAACCCAGTGTCTTGACTTGGTAAGTCTTGGTAATTTTCCACTTTTCCCTGATAGGACTGATGTCACCATAAATTCATTTATTAATTAATTTCCTCAGTTTAGCAATAATTTTGTCAGGCATGCGACTCACCGGTTGGAGAAGTTCCCTCTTCCGGCTGAGAAACAGATGTTGAAGGAGCTGCTGAGGTTGTGCTGCACAGGTTGGACAGATACTGTTTATAGTCTCCTGTCTGCCACACCCCCACACTTCCTCAGGAGTGTGGGGGTGTGGGGGCGGGAACTCAGTGGAATCGTTTTAATCAGGAATTTGATCGCTGTGGAGTTTATTTGTATTATCTACTTTTTTGTAATTCCTCCTTTTGTACACTTTATATTTTCCTGCTGTTGTTTCCCAAAGTTATGCTTAACTGATCATAAACTGATGCCTGTTTTCCAGCAAAACACCACAGCAGGAACATTTGTAGTGTAAATATGTTTTTTTTTTTTTTTTTTTGTCCTTTTTGATGATAATTTTGATGATTTGGTCATGCATCGAACTGTGCTCACACTTTAGGATGTAGAATGTATTTTTATTTTATTTTATTTTATTTTTTTAAATTTTATTTTAGAGGTTAATCATAGAGGAGTTGTCAACAAAACAAACTTCAAAGCTATGGATAAAATGCAATGTTACAATAGAGACCAGAGGCAACCACAGGAATGCATAACATTGGAAAAAAATAACGTGCACTTTACCCGGCACTGTGCAATGTTTAAAATACCTTAAAATCCGACAACGCCACCCTTTGGTTTAAAAGAGGTAAGGGTCCTCTCGTTAAAATACATAGGCCGACACAGGTTCAAACACAAATTTAAAAGAGCAAATTGTCATTAAAACGACAGAGTGGAAGTTACACAAGTTTTTAATAAATAATTAAAAACCCTGACACATGGCAAAAAAAAAAAAAAAAAAAAAAATGATAACAAAAAACAATCCTATTTAGTATAGCGCCAAACTAACTGACAACAGAAATTAAACCAACGATGTTAAAACTGAAATACTAAAATCAATAAATAATTATAACTGCTGCGCTGCAATGGTCGGGGCCGGGCAATTTTAGGTAATTCTGAGTAACAAATGGAGAATAGGAAGATGAAAGGAAAGGCGGCATTCTAATGTGCGTTTTGCATCAGTTTAGGCTTGAACTCTTTCTGGCATGAAGGACAATGCTCTATTTCAGGCAGATTTCAAACCACTGTAATAAATAAATAAATAAATAAATAAATAAATAAATAAATAAAAATCAGTCATCAAGACAAAAATCTGAAAATACACATATTGCATCTAGACAGCATGGAGATGTTGGTAATTTGTTTTTAACAATGATTGATTTGCTCCATAAGTGAAAAACTGATGAAAAACTGAAATGCCATTCTTGCATTGACTCCAATTGTTCACATGAGAGCAAAATTCAAAATGCTGTCAAAAATTGAGTTTTTGAGATAAAATTCTGAAATTTGCCACACATCATCTACCATGACTCGAAAATTTTGTAATTTTTTTTTTTTTTCATGAACATTGAAGATTTATTTAACAAGAATTTGCAAGTGTATGTTTACAGTACTGTTTACAGTCAAACATTTTGATGCACTGTAGGCTCAATTTTGGAGAAATCAAAAATCTGAGAAACAACGTTTATGTAGGAGAGTCTGAAGATGCTCTGTAGCAAGTTTGCTGACATTTGAGCAAAAAATGTGGGAACAGATAGGTTTAATAAGTTTTACAGTTTTTGAAAAAAAAAAAACAAAACAGTGATGGATTTCATAATTTGCAATAAGTTTAAATGTACAAAAGTTTCTTCAGTATTGGGGCTACATTTTGGTGAAAGTTGCAAGTTTATTGGCTTGTGTTTGCAGCTGAGTTAATCTGGCATGAGACTAGATAGTCTAGTTGGAAAAGGGGGGTCCACGCGCATAGGGTGGGTTTTTTTATCGGGACCTGTTTTTTCTTAATTGTTGAAGGGTGTATTTTAAGAATCTGCCAGGTACCAGGCTGAAGTTATGTCCCATGGGCTACATTTTTAACCCTTTCTTACAAAACCCTGGTACCAAAGCCGAAAATGGAAAAAAATAGAAAATAGCATAACTTTTGAACCATACATGCTACAGGGACAAATGAACACAGTTTTCCAAACAAGTTTGGCCAAATGAATGCATTAAAATGGTTATTAGAAAGATTCAAGCACATCCTGACTCCTGACATCCTGACAAAAACAACAGTAGAATTTACTGTACATGTTTTCTAAGATGTTGACAGATACGCCATGAAATGTGTGGGTTATGGCAATGGCCAAAGTAGAACTATACAGCAGTACAGAGACAGGATACCATTTAGCCTAAAAGCATATTTAATAAAGCCAAAGAGTTTCCTTGGCAACACAAAGTTGCGTATGATGACACAGTCCACCACAGTGACAAAGGGCAGTGCACTGAAGCTGCCTTGCCACATTTGCATCTTCCACAACATCCCTTTTTGCAACCGCAGTGGAGGAGGTCGCAACATGCCAGGCTTGCTTCTGGTAGTGTGGTCCAGTCAACTTCCCATCCACCTGTCAGAATCAGAATCAACTTTGTTGTCACATGACACATTTTACAGGTGTAAAAAAGTGGGTTAAATTATTCATTCATTCATGCCTGTGTCCTTCCTCTTCCACCCCGAGTCACCTGGGGAGGGGAGTTCAGGGACTGCAACCATCGCCTCTCCCTGTGCTGATTACCTGTTTCTCAGTGGCAAGGGATGTAACACAAGTTGCCAGGAGAGAGAACAGCTCAACTTTGTTCTCATCAATATGTAGATACTCCGTCCAATTTCTAGGAATGGCACTGGATGGCTCAACACGTTGACAAATTCCCTTCCCTCTCTTCTGCGTGTAATCAGCACTCATCATGCTGAAGTCATCTGTACTCAGCCCCAAGATACATCAGGTCTTGCACCATGCACACACGAGGAGGCTGAAACACGCATCATACTACACCTGGAAGATGCTGTGAAGAAGTGTATGACAGCCTCCCTATATGCACAGCTGACACACATGTGCTGGTACTGGCAGTGATGGCAGCCCGACACCTGAATGCCCACAAAGAGGGCAGCCTACCAAGCTGGTCACTGCTGGGGACAGGCCATGGTTGCAGTCCTTGAACTCAGGACACAGGCAGGTGAATGAATGAATGAATGAATAATTTAACCCACTTTTTTACACCTGTAAAATGTGTCATGTGACAACAAAGTTGATTCTGATTCTGACAGGTGGATGGGAAGTTGACTGGACCACACTACCAGAAGCAAGCCTGGCATGTCGCAACCTCCTCCACTGTGGTTGCAAAAAGGGATGTTGTGGAAGATGCATTTGTGCCAAGGCAGCTTCAGCGCACTGCCCTTTGTCACTGTGGTGGACTGTGTCATCATACGCAGCTTTGTGTTCTCACACTTTCTTTCCTCTTTGGCTGTATTAAATATGCCTTTAGGCTAAATGGTATCCTGTCTCTGTACTGCTGTCAGACTAGTGCGGACTAGAAAGACCGATGCACATGAACTGATGAAGCCCCTTGGATAAGAGGTGAAACGTCTTCCTAGTCCAGTTGCCTATGATTCAATTTGCCCAAAGAGAACGATGACCTGGATAAATGAGAATATCCATAGACATGTACTGCTGTATAGTTCCACTTTGGCCATTGCCATAACCCACACATTTCATGCCGTATCTGTCAACATCTTAGAAAACATGTACAGTATACTCTACCGAAATAGATATTTTGATGTTTTTTACTACTATTTAATAAACTGAATGCCAGAAATATGTAGTTAGGTAGTTGCTACCGTGTTGTAAATAGTACCGCTGCATTCCTCATCCTTGAAAATGTAGGATTAGCCACCAGGATCAAGATCCTAGGTGGTGTAGAACCCGAGTTACAGGTAAAATCACAGCAGGTAGCAGCCATTTTGAAAAATGGTTGACACAAATCAGCGATGGCCGTATAGGCAAAAATGATCCTTAGGGCATGATCTAACAGTGTGCCAGATTTCATGCTCGTATTGTAAAGTGCACGATTTTTTGCATAGGCACCAGACTATTAGTAAATCATCAAGTTTAATAGAACACACACATGATGAGCGTTATAAAATTGTGTATTAAAGACAGCAGCACAAAACATTGTTGCTTGTACATCTCATGACCTCAGGCCGAACCTTAGGTCGACGTCCAAATGTTGCGACCATTTCTGCTCACAACCAGCTGACCTTCATCAGTCAAGGTCAGCTGCATCCTTGGATCCTGACCGTCTTGGGTGTGAGTGTCTCACACTGGTGTATCAGAGCTGGTGTAGATCACCAGGTTGCCGTCCCCTGCATGACGACTCGATTTTCTCCGGAGCCGTTGGTATTTGTTGCCCACTTGGGAGCCCATTTGTAGATGACAGATAGTGTTTTTAGTCTCCTGTCAAAAGGAGGGGGTGGGAGGATGGGGTGGAGGGGTGAAAGGGTGGGGGTGGGGCGGCTGGGTTTCAATGGAATCGCTTTACTTGGAATTTAGTCACTGGGGAATTTAGTTGCACTATCTACCTCCTTGTAGTTTCTCGTTGTGTACATTTACAGTCAGGTCCATAAGTATTTGGACAGTGATACAATATTCATGATTTTGTCCTTGCACACCACCAACAGTGGATTTGAAATGGAGTAATCAATATCAGTCAAAGTCAAAGTCAGCTTTATTGTCAATGCCTGCCTGTGGTCTCCTGGTCAGGAAGTCTAGCAGCCAGTTGCACAGCGAGGTGTTCAGCCCCAGCCAGTCCAGTTTGGGAACAAGCTGTTGGGGGATGATTGTTTTGAATGATGAACTGAAATCAATGAACAGCATTCTGACATGTGAGTTTTTTGAGTCCAGATGTGTGAGGGCTGAGTGGAGGGCAGTGATATAAGTGCAGACTTTCAGCTTTAATTTAAGGGGTTGAACAAAAATATGGCATCACCCTTTTAGGAATTACAGACAGTTTTATACATTGCCATCCCATTTCCAGAGGCTCAAAAGTAATTGGACAAACTATACATAACATACATAACAATAATTACAAGGATTATATTCAATATCTAGAAAGAAGAAAGAAGAAAATGAGGCCATGATGTTCACTGATAACAACTCTTTTTTTATTATTATTTTTCAAATGCAACAGTGAGTAGAGCAAAACCTTTTCCTTGGTTTGTTGAAATGTGCCTTGACTTGGTAAGTCTTGGTAATTTTCCACATTTCCCTGATAGGACTGATCTGTTTGTTGTCTCCTGCAAAAAGGAGGGGGAAGGGGGAATTCAATGGAATCGCTTTACTTGGGAATGTAATCACTGGGGAATTTAGTTGCAGTATCTACCTCCTTGTAGTTTCTTGTTGTGTACATTTACAGTCAGGTCCATAAGTAATTGGACAGTGACACAATATTCATAATTTTGTCCTCGCACACCACCAACAGTGGATTTGAAATGGAGTAATCAATATGTGATTGAAGTGCAGACTTTCAGCTTTAATTTAACGGGTTGAACAAAAATATAGCATCAACCTTTTAGGAATTACAGTATACATACATGACTATAATTACAAGGATTATATTCAATAGCTTGTCGAAACCTCACTGGCAAGACACCATGTTCCTGACAAGATCTGCAACCTCATCATGGACTATTACAATGATTTCAGCACGTGAGTCTCCTCAGGCCAAGTAACATCTGCCTGGCATCGCCTTGAGAAGGGCATAATAACTGGCTGCATGATCTCAGTACCACTCTTCCCACTGGCCATGAACATGATTGTTAAGGCTGCCGAGGTGGAATGCAGAGGGCCCAAGTCAAAATCTGGGACTAGGCAGCCCCCCATAAGAGCCTTTATGGACGACTTAACAGCGATGACAACATCTGTTCCAGGGTGCAGGTGGCTTCTTCAGGGGCTTGAACAGCTCATCTCTTGGGCAAGGATGAGTTTTAAGCCCGCTAAGTCCAGGTCTTTGGTCCTGAAGAAGGGTAAAGTGACCGACCAGTTCCGCTTTGCCCTGGGAGGGAGCAAAATTCCATCAGTGACCCAAAAAACCTGTCAAGAGCCTGGGCAAGGCCTTTGACAGCTCCCTGAAGGACTCGGCAGCCATACAACAATCCAAGAGTGACCTGGCTACCTGGCTCACAGCCATTGACAAGTTTAAAGTTACCCACTTTAGAGAGGTGTCGATGTACAGGGACTCCGCAGACATCAAAGTTGCATCAGCAGGAATCCTCGTGAAGATGGGAGGAAGTGACAGGCACAAGAGGCTGTCACCAGAGTTGAGCCGCGACTGAGGCACAAGACGCTGGTGGGCTCTGTGGCAATAGGGTGAGCAGGTCTTGGTTGCTTTCCCAAACCGCGTTACAACCTGGCCTGGAGAAAGGAAACTCAGCAACTGGTTCCGGACGAGATTCGAACGAAGGTGGAGGAAGAAAGACGCAGCAGGATGGTTGGCATGTCCAAGCAAGGGACATGGACCAGCTGGGAGCATGCAGAATCCCGCAAAATCACCTGGGTCAACGTATTCTCATGAAACGGTTCGCATGATATCGTACGAAAAATAATGCACAAATTTCCGTGCATTTTCCTACGAATTTCCAGCAGCACGAGCGATCAGCGCGCCTGCGCGAGCCCCGAAGCGAGAGCCTTAAGAAAAATGGCGGACATTCCTTTTATTCTCAGTGGAAAATGCAATATTTTAAGAGAGCTTATGCATTCAAATGCGTTTTGATTACATTTCTAGCAGGAAATGTGCATTTTATTTCCAAAATCTTCGTTCAGTTAGTGTATATAATGTTTACTTTATTAGTTATTACGAAGATTCTTTCAGGTTTCTATCGTTGCTATGGCTGTTGCTATGGACGCTGCTACCACTGTCGCTGATGTAGCTTCCGCTCGCCGTGGAAATCTGGGGAGGGAGGCGTGGGGTTAACCTGCTCTCACAGAAATCCGTGAAATGAGCATGACCTCCTAATAACGCATTGCGTGCTCCTCGCATGTAACCTGTTTTAATCGATTTCTATGGTTTTAATTCCGTGTGATCACCACACAAACGATGTTCACTGGAAGTCGGCGATATTCCGTGACGTCACGCTGTGGGTGTTAGTTCATAGATCCCGGAAGTGCAAATTTAATCGATATTCCGGAAAAAGGTCTGATTATTAGCCATAACGTTGTAACCATCCAAGGCAGACTTACCACGAGCTATGAGGATGTGTAACGATGGCATGTGCTTCAGCCGAGTCCACAAGTCCCGTATAATATCAACTTTATTTTAAGAAAACACGTTTTATTTGCGATGTCATATCACGGAGAAGCACTACATTACCCATAATCCTAGTGTTTATCAGCGACGTAGCTGATTTGACTTTCATCAATAAAGTCAATAAAGTGTAATAAAGTGCATGAAAGTTGATAATATGCTGATATTTTACGCCATTGAACACAACCCTTTCAGTCAGCGAAACAGAGCGGGTGGAAAAACCACGGAAACACGTCAAAATAGCACTAACGATTTATATAGTCTATATATATATTTTTTTTTTCACATAACACATCTTTACTCGTGGTATAAACATAGGCTACATGTTAAGGTTATGCTTTTGCTGTTGAAAAACTACAGTATGTATGGTTTTTAAACCTAAATTCACAATGTTTATCCTAACCCGGAAGAGGGGTACCAGAACTACAATTCGTGCAGAGTTGCAACACACAGAGGTGTCCTGCGCCATAGATTTTGTAGTTCTAATATGTTATGTCTATTATGTGATGTTGTGATCACTAATTTTTCAGTCTTTATTATAGTTTTTGGGTGTGGAAAGAACGCCTGTTTGGTCAGATTTTATTTATTTTTTTCTTAAGACAGTGAAATCATGTTTTTTCCATGTTTTGACACTAGTCAGTGGCGCCCCCTATTGGTTTGCCATCGGACATGATAGTAGAGGTCAAGAGCTTTCCAAAAATGTTGACCCCATGTCTGTGCCATTTTTTGTTGCTGCACTGTAAGCCTTGAGATATCCCTTTAGAGGGATATCTCATTTCTCATTGTCATTCTCATTCTCATCATTCTCATTCTAAGTTCTCACAACACCTACCTCTGTGTTTTTGACATCTATCTATCTATCTATCTATCTATCTATCTATCTATCTATCTATCTATCTATATATCTATCTATCTATCTGTCTATCTATCTATCTATCTATCTATCTATCTATCTATCTGTGAGAAAGTGAGAGAGAGAGAGAGAGACAGAGAAAGAGAGAGGGTGAGAGCTGGTAGAATAAAGCAAAAGCCCTCGCAGTAATCTGGTTGCTCTCAGCAGTTTTTCATCTCTAAATCAATAATATTTCTTGACAACAAATTAAAAAAAAAAAAAAAAATCTCAGGAATTAATCGCCATAGGTTGCAGTGTTTTCCAGTGGCCAGCTGGGCTGCCGGAGGTTGTTTCTGGGTAGGATCTAGCTTTCTGGAAAACAAAATCAATATAACAGGGTAACAGCTCACTTGGTTTTATTCCAGTGTTTTAACTTTGCACTTCCTGTGCAGCTGCTACACTCTGCAGATTCACTCCAGTGTGTGTGTGCGTCATGTGATAGAGAGATTTACACGCTGTGGCGTTACAACACTGATATATTGATAAATCTATGGATTAATCCACTGAAATAAGGCCACTGTGAAGTGATACCCGTTGTCTCCCTATAGTTCATATAAGAAGCCAGCGGCTGCCCTCTCTCCATGCCACAGTGCTGTTCTGTCCACTTAGCCAGAGCTGAGAAAGCTCAACACTGCTAGCTTTAATTTTTTTCTTTCTTTAAACAAATATGTAGATCTGGGTCGCTATGTTGTTTTTTTTATGTTGATTCATTGTTTGATGTAGGATTGGTTTGGTCTGTCCATCTACACTCCTGTCTGTTTTTAGTCGCCGAGACGAGATTCGTCTCTCCGTCGGTCTGGTGGAAATTCAAAGGGAGTTTGCTGTCGCTGTGCAGCTCCATTCAGCTCATCACTTTCCCTCCAAACCAACTTTTTGTAGCTCTGATGTTGAGGAACGGTGTCTGTCAGACTGTAAGGAAACTCCTAAAAAAATCTTCTCAAGCAAAAGAAATCTGCACGTTGCTGTGTGGCCAGTGGGTGGTCAAGTGATTTGAACGCAGACGCCTCATTTCACTGAATCCAATCCAATAATGTGTGAGCGCCATTTTGAAATTAGGGAAAAATCACCCTCAGTAGTTGGTGGACTCGACAGAAACTTGAAGGTTTGTGTTGCCCTGCCTCTGTTGTATCATATAACCTTTAGAATAATGTTAAAGATGATTAACTGTTGTGTATGTAAACGTTCAATATAACAAAATGTGATCTAAAAGGTTGTGGAGCAGTGGTTTAAAGGAATACTCCAGCCTTTTGGGCAATATTGCCTTTTTCTGACGTACCCAGACTGAGACGAGATGTTTGGGAGCGTTTCAGGTTCATTTCCTGTGGGTAGCATTTCATGTGTTTTTAAACTTAGCTCTGTCAAAGTGAAAAAATAAACCTTACAGCAACTCTGAAGCTGTCTTATTTACAAAGTGGATCATGTGTTTATGAAATACACGTGTTGTAATTAAAATAAAAATTTAAAAAAAGAGTTGTTTCTGGAGGAGTTGTTTCTGGAGAAGTGTTTCTGAACGGTGGAACCACTGAACACATTCATCTTTCCGTCCATGGCAGTGATCCACACACGGCTGACATTCACTACTCTTTTAAAACCCAAGATGTGTTTTTCAAATCCACACGATATGCTGTGTGAATCAGACAGCTTCAGAGCTGCTGTAAAGTTTATTTTTCCACTTTGACGGAGCCAGGCTAACGACTCCTATAGACCTCAAGTCTTTATGCTAAGCTCACATGAAATGCCACCCTCACATAGGAAATGAACCAGTGGACGCAGAGGTGAAAATGGTGTCCAACATCGTGTCTCAGTCTGGGGAAGTCAGGAAAAGAGGATTTTACCCCAAACATCAGAGTTTTCCCTTAAGTGATGTTCCTGTGGCTCCATAATCGAGGGATGCTGAGAGAGGGGCGAGTGTTTCTCATTCTCTTTCCACAGGCAGGCGTTCAACACCAACGGCCTCCCAAACATTTAACTTTCAGTTTTCTGCCTGAGACGGCTTTCTTTGTCTTACAAGTTACAGCAACGTACAGAGAAACCTGAAACATGTGATTAAGGTAAAACAGTCATTTTCACCTCTGATGTAGGAGCTGATTCAGGGCCTGGAGTGTTTGTAATCTTAGTTTAGTTTCCTTTATAGACATCTGATTATGAGATTTGATTGATTGTAACTTCAGAGAGAGAGATGAACCCAAAAGCAGGACCTTGTATAGATTCTTCAGTATAGACCTGTCATTATTTTATTTTATTTTTTAATGTGTTGCTGTGTGTGTCTCTACGTGCCAACCTAAGTAACAGTGGAACTGGGTGTACCAAGCTTGTAATCAAGTCAAATGTATTTAAATAATGCAGCTATTTGTTTGATTTGAAGAGCTTATTTTTCTGTCTGTATAATAAGTAACTTGGGTGAGAGATTTTTGCTGTTTTTTTGTTTGTCTCAGTTTTTTTTTTTTTTTTGCTCCCCTTTGTATAAAAGTGTATGCAGTGACAGTAAATGAAGATGACTACTGCCTGTACCGTCCTGTCTCACTGGCTCATCCTTTGAAATCTGTCTATACATGGAGTTTGTGTTAAATGTCATATTGTCAGTGACCTGCAGCGCCCTCGTGTGTTCTTAAAGGTTCAGTGCAGTGAACATGGCATTTCTCAGTCTCATTTCTTTCTCTCTCAATATAAACTAGAATCAGGATCAAGGTTCTGGTTTGTTTCTTCTGCTGAAGTTTTTAGGCTCAAGTCAAAAATAGTACCATCCATGTCCAAAGCTGTGTTTGACTTGTTTGACAGCAGGACCAACAAATAAAAATACATTAGTAAGTCATCAAGTTTATTAGAACACACACATGATGAGTGTTACAAAAGTGTGCTTTAAAGACAGGAGCACAAAACATTGTTGCTTGTCCATCTCATGACCTCAGGCCCAACCTTAGGATGACCAAATCTCGACACCACTTCTGGTCACAATCAGCTGACCTTCATCAGTCAAGGTCAGCCGCATCATTTGATCCTGAGGCTGGTGGATTTTATTGTCCCACACCACTTTATTAGCGTCAGCGTAGATAGCCAGGTTGCCGTCATCCTGCATGACAACTCGATTTCCTCCGCTGTTACTTGTTGCCCACTGCTTAACCCATTTGTAGATGGCAAAGGTGCCATCAACCTGTGGTGGTGAATGAGGAGCTCGTTAACAGACTTGGAAATTACTGCAGGTTCACAAAGTTGCAATGAAGTAAAAAAAAAAAAAATCCAAAAAAGGAGAAATGACAATCTCCACTCAAACTTTAAACACATAACGAGCAAAGTAGACTTATTCAAAGTAAACAACACACTGCTGGTATTCTTTATTGCTGCTCTGAGCTGCATCACAACATTTTCATATTTACTAATTGTACAGGTCTGAAGTGGTTTCACTGATCCACTTTTGAAGGTTCATGCTGCATCATCAGGATTACCACAAATTCCTTCTCTAATTTGATCATGGCAGCTCTTGTGACTGTATGTTTAGAGCCTTTGGGAGTCAGAAGGTATTGCTGGTTGGTGCAGTATGATTTTTGGTGTCTTTTCCTCACCTGGAAGACTGCTTTATAGTTGCCGTTGTTGCTGAGGAGGTAATCGCCCTTAAAAAGCTCCTCATTGGTGCTGATGGAGTTCTTGCTCATGATTCTGGGGAGAAAATGAGGCCATGATGTTTACTGATAACTTTTGTTGCTGTTTTCAATGCTTTTAAAAGCTCAGAATATTTCAAAGTGATGGCAAACCAGTGTAAGTGAGAGACTAATGATTTCAAGATGAAAAATGCAGAGGCCTCCAGTGTCAGTTTTGCAGCGATTTTTCTACAAATGCAACAGCGAGTAGAACAAAACCTTTTCCTTGGATTTCCACTGTTTGTTGAAATGTGCCTTGACTTGGTAAATCTTGGTAATTTTCCACTTTATCCTGATAGGACTGATGTCACCATAAATTCATTTGTTAATTAATCTCCTCAGTTTAGCAATAATTTTGTCAGGCATGCGACTCACCGGTTGGAGAAGTTGCTTCTTCAGGCTGAGAAACAGATGCTGAAGGAGCTGCTGAGGTTGTGCTGCACAGGTTGGACAGGTGCTTTTTATAGTCTCCTGTCAAAAGGATAGGGTGGGAGGGGATGACCTTGCCAGGTATGAACTCAATTGCTGGGGAATTTATTTGCAGTATCTACTTCCTTGTAGTTCCTCATTGTGTACACTTTCTATTGTCCTGCTATTGTTCCCCAAGATTATACAAGGATACAAGGATACAAGGAAGTTTATTTGTCATTATACAACAGGTTGAATAATGAAATTAAAGTGTGGTTCCCTCTTGATTGATTAATTGATTGATTGTGTAGAAAATAGAATTATTAAGCCTGGAGGAGTTCAGATGGTGCATTTAGTAGTCTCACAGCCTGAGGGAAGAAGCTGCTCTGTAGTCTGGTGGTACGGCAGCGAACGGCCACTTCTGTATCTTTTGCCTGACGGCAGCAGGGTGAACAGGCTGTGGCTGGGGTGGGTGTTGTCTTTTAGGATCCTTTTGGCTCTGCGCAGGCACCTCACCTCCCCAGTATCAGTGATATTGGGGAGGTACATTATGCCTAACTGATCATAAACTGATGCTTCTTATCAAGCACAACAGCACAGCAGGAACATTTGGAGTGTAAATATGTTGTTTTGTTGTTTTTGATGATGATTTTGATGATTTGGTCTTTTATCACCTTAAAACAATATGAGCACCAATCAGTGTGTCACATTTGCTGAAATACTGTGCTCACACTTTAGGATGCAAAGTGTATTTTTTTTTTTTTATGTAATTTATTTTTTTTTATTTCTTTATATTTACATATATTTATTTTATTATTTATTTTAACAGTGGAATCGCTTTAATCAGGAATTTAGTCGCTGGATTTATTTGCGGTATCTACTTCCTTGTAGTTCCTTGTTGTGTACACTTTTGTTGTCAACTGAGTAACTTAGTAAAAAGGGATGTGGTGGGAGGTTGGAAACTGTAGGTGAGTTGATGGTGCCCTATACATTTTCACACATGTAGAGAAACTCTGTCTAGACACACCAGGAGTCGTGGTTAGTGCCTCTTTGTATGTTTTGCTGAAGCCCTTGTTTTTAGATAAGTTAGTCAGGCCTTTTTCTTTAATATTGTTTTCAGCATTTAGTCCCGTCAGGCCGGCCTGGTTTTGATTAGTTGATTTATTTGGTACGACCATTCAGTTCCATTTTCCCCCACTTTCAAGACCTTGTGCTGTTCATAAACTGTAAATAATTTCCATTTGTTACTACTTTACTGACTGAGTTACATTATATGCTTCTCTTTGGTAAAATTTCCAGGGTTTATTGAGTAGCCCTGTCTGTGTAGGCTTGCTAAGTTGGTATATGAGGCACAATACATGGAAAATATTGCTGTCACTGCTATTCTTTGGTTGAGTTAAGTTTGCTATTAAGAGGAATAAAATGTGTTTTGCATTGACTGCAGTATATTTGAATATAGGAGGAAGTTTTCCATGATTTGTTGCATGGAGAGTGAATGAATATTTCAGGTTAAACATGCTTGCTTACATTATCGCACTCTATTGGAGGTGGTCACTAAATAAGTTAAAAATGGTTATAGTCATTGTCATTTTATGATTTACTTATATAACTTTGACCTCTGACCTCCAGATGTGTGAATGAAAATGGGTTCTCTGGGCAGCCACGGCTCTCCCCTTTGCAGACATGCCCACCTTCTGCTAATCCCATGCAGTTTGGGCCACAAAGCCTGCAGTCCACATGTGTTCTTGTGGCCTGTTGTAAAATGGTGTGTTTGTGCAGACTGGGGCCTAAACAGTCTTGGAGCTGCATCAGTTGGCTTTGACTGGAAAGCTGAGACTCTTGTGGATTGAATGAGCCACATTTGATTGCGGTGTGATGATGTTTGCCCCCATAGCCATTTCACTGCAGTCAGAGCATTTTTTCAAATTTGTTATCACTCTATAAAACGACCTATAGTGACCTCTAGGATAATCACAGCCTCATCAAACTTTATGATGAATCTCAATAGTTGTAGAATCGCAATACATATAGAATCGGCACACAAGTATCGTGACAGTATCGACGCGGGAGATAAACACATCGCCCCGGCCCGACTGGATTATTGCCATAGTCTCCTTGTCTTTGTCTCAGTCTCTTACCCATTCTTTTTCTGTTTGTCTCATTGATTTGTTTTTTCAACTCAGTCTTAATGGAGTGCAGGTTGGCAGAAGCCAAACTTGGACAAATGTCAAGTCAGTTACAATTAACAGCAAGCGATGAACTGTAGAGTGTATTTATAGGGAGCATTTCCTCCTTTAGTTTAGTTTCTAAATCAGGTGAAATCAGTCCTAATTTAAACTCTGGTGGCATCAAATAAGATGCAGATTTCATTTAAACATGCAGTACAGATAGAAACACACCTTTCTTATGATGTAGACCTCACATAATAATTTCCATCATTTAAATTTTGAAAGATTATTTTACTGTTCTTCTTCACTCCCTTGATGATTTTTTTCTGTTTATTGGCAGATTTCCAGCAGCTTCATTAGGCCAAGCACCACCAGCAGACTTTTGTCATTACACACCACAGGTTGTGTGTCATCTTTTAAAATGTATTTTGCCTTTACTATGTACTATGCTACATTAAAAAACCAACACATTTGTCAAAGTTGTCACGAGCATCACGTGGCAGCTGCTCCCTGTAACACTAGTCATGCACTTGAATAGGGAAGCTGAAGGTTATTTTCCTGTCAGCCCATTTTCCTCCCACTGCCTTCTGGTAAAGGTGATAATCTGATATTTTTCACAAAGAAAGTTATTCAGGTTTTGCAAAGAGGAAAGCAAACTGGTCTTCTCATCTTTATCGCCTGAAAATGCCAACTGTGGGTCAAACAAGAGGTTCAGATTTCCTTCAACTGGCCATAGGAGAGTGTTGTTTCTGGGAGGGTACGCAGCTTCAGTACTGTCCGGTTAATTAATCCAATTAACAGACTGCTGCAGCCCAGATGTGCAAAGGAGTGCTTCAGCAAGTCCTTTCTGCCGGAGGCTATCAGACTTTATAACACAAATGTTGCCTACAGAACTGTGTAGTGAATTGAATTTTATTTGTGTGTTAGCTGTGTTTTTAACAAAAAAAGGTGAAATAACTGAAAACATGTTTTATATTCTAGTTTCTTCAAAACAGCCACCCTTTGCTCTGATTACTGCTTTGCACACTCTTGGCATTCTCTGGATGAGCTTCAAGAGGTAGTCACCTGAAATGGTTTTCACTTCACAGGTGTGCCTTATCAGGGTTAATTAGTGGAATTTCTTGCTTTATCAATGGGGTTGGGACCATCAGTTGTGTTGTGCAGAAGTCAGGTTACTACACAGCCGACAGCCCTATTGGACAACTGTTAAAATTCATATTATGACAAGAACCAATCAGCTAACTAAAGAAAAACGAGTGGCCATCATTACTTTAAGAAATGAAGGTCAGTCAGTCCGGAAAATTGCAAAAACTTTAAATGTGTCCCCAAGTGGAGTCGCAAAAACCATCAAGCGCTACAACGAAACTGGCACACATGAGGACCGACCCAGGAAAGGAAGACCAAGAGTCACCTCTGCTTCTGAGGACAAGTTCATCCGAGTCACCAGCCTCAGAAATCGCAAGTTAACAGCAGCTCAGATCAGAGACCAGATAAATGCCACACAGAGTTCTAGCAGCAGACCCATCTCTAGAACAACTGTTAAGAGGAGACTGCACAAATCAGGCCTTCATGGTCAAATAGCTGCTAGGAAACCACTGCTAAGGAGAGGCAACAAGCAGAAGAGATTTGTTTGGGCCAAGAAACACAAGGAATGGACATTAGACCAGTGGAAATCTGTGCTTTGGTCTGATGAGTCCAAATTTGAGATCTTTGGTTCCAACCGCCGTGTCTTTGTGAGACACAGAAAAGGTGAACGGATGGATTCCACATGCCTGGTTCCCACTGTGAAGCATGGAGGAGGAGGTGTGATGGTGTGGGGGTGTTTTGCTGGTGACACTGTTGGGGATTTATTCAAAATTGAAGGCACACTGAACCAGCATGGCTACCACAGCATCCTGCAGCGACATGCCATCCCATCCGGTTTGCGTCTAGTTGGACCATCATTTATTTTTCAACAGGACAATGACCCCAAACACACCTCCAGGCTGTGTAAGGGCTATTTGACCAAGAAGGAGAGTGATGGAGTGCTGCGGCAGATGACCTGGTCTCCACAGTCACCTGACCTGAACCCAATCCAGATGGTTTGGGGTGAGCTGGACCGCAGAGTGAAGGCAAAGGGGCCAACAAGTGCTAAACACCTCTGGGAACTCCTTCAAGACTGTTGGAAAACCATTTCAGGTGACTACCTCTTGAAGCTCATCGAGAGAATGCCAAGAGTGTGCAAAGCAGTAATCAGAGCAAAGGGTGGCTATTTTGAAGAAACTAGAATATAAAACATGTTTTCAGTTATTTCACCTTTTTTTGTTAAGTACATAACTCCACGTGTTCATTCATAGTTTTGATTCCTTCAGTTAGAATCTACAATGTAAATAGTCATGAAAATAAAGAAAACGCATTAAATGAGAAGGTGTGTCCAAACTTTTGGCCTGTACTGTATCTATATATATATATATATATACACACACACACACACACACACACACACATATATCTATATATCTATCTATATCTATCTATCTATCTATCTATCTATATATATATATATATATATATATATATATACATACACATACACATATACATATATACATATACATATATATATACATATATATAGATATATAATTGTATTTTTTTTTAATGCTGCCTGGACAAATGAATTTCCCTTCAGGGATTAATAAAGTGTAATCAATCAATCAGTCAATCAATAACTGTGCATGTGCCACTTCTAAAGGGCTATAAAACCTTAACATTTTCTCATTCCCTCTTGCAGTATACTGCCAGGACATTTTACAAAATGTGAATGTGTCTTAAGTTATTGTCATATTACAATATCCGGTAACTATCTTAAAAACCAATGAATGAATGAATGAATGAATGAATGAATGACTGCTTGACTTGAAGAATCTCATGTCGACCAACACTGACCATCACCACCTGCACTGGCACAGACACACATATAGATATTATTAATCTCATCTTACTTTCTTTTGTGTACTTTTATGTAACTTAACAGTGGTCTAAATACACATATTCACACACACACACACACACACACACACACACACACACACACAAATCCATATACGGGCTGGGGGAAGCTATACAGGGGTGGGCTCAGTCCAACCAACATGCATTTTGGCTACCCAATCAAAAGTAATGGAAAAATCTTTGTTCAGCTAATGGAAAAATAGCAGTGTTTCTAACTCCTGATTGGGTGGGCGGCCGACAGCCTGTCTCCAAAGTCACCCACCGCCTCTTTTAATGTGTTCAGGCACAAACACACCGAGCTCTGCTGCACAAGGCCTCACGGTGACTTTTTTTGTTTGTTGTTGAAAATTCACTGATTCTCTTGGTTTGTGTATGCACTGCTGCTAGTGAAAGCTCATAGCATGCAATGTGTCGTTTTTGTTGAGCCTATAAGCAAACCCAGAACTGCCCCTGCCTCTAATGATGCTGCAGGTGCCCTCTAGGGTATCCTCCCAGTGGATGAAACATGATAAAATACCCTCTGAGTCTGGGGCCACATTTCTCAAATCGGGGTACTTGTACCTCCAGTGGTATGCGGAGGTATTACAGGAGTTATGTGAGAAATCTGAAAATAAAAAAATATAAGAGTAAATAATGAGTACATTACAGGATTTGGAAAATATTTATTTTTTTGATAATAGTAAGATTTAAAACATGAAGCAGAACTATACTAGAGGAACCAGTTCAAAAGAAAAAAAGAATGAATCACTGATTTACTGAAAAGAAATCTGACCAGGAGGCATTAAATGCAACTTTTCCCACTCAATTTCTTATTTGTAATGTTAGATTCTTCAAAAAGTCGGTTATTGTTCATTCACTGCATGATAGCTGGTGGTTTTCTGTTGCAGTTTTCTACATAATAGGCCGGGAGCCAGGTCCACCCCTCAGGATGTTTTTTGCTAAGTTTTTTTTCCACTATGATTTCCTGTTATCTTATACCTTGGGCCATCACAAGTTGATACCGACCACTCCCAACTCGGTGACGTTTGGTCTCAGGGGCCAAAAAAAAAAAAAACCCTTTTGGGAAAAGCTCCTGGCGAAATTGTTTAATTGTACATATTAAGGTACTGCAACTGCACAAATAGTCAGAAAACCCTCAAATTTTGCAGGATGTATCCTGACACATGGGGGAAACTACCAGAAAAAGATCCGGGGGTGTCCTGCCTTTCACTTCACAAATATCACCTTCAACATACCCCAAAAGACCAAAAAAAATGTCTGTCCGCCTGAAAACTTACCATCAAAAGTGATCAATTTCAAACATTTCATTATTGTTTCACAACCTAAAATGTTTATTAAAAACTTCACACATTTCTAAGCTTCAATTTAAGTCCAAGGTGACCTTTCCATCTGTAGGATTACAGCTGCTATAAGCAAAGTCACATTACTGCAAGAACACTTGCAGTAATGTTTATTTAATGCTGATTAAACACTTACAGTTGATTGGTTGATTGATAGATAATTTGATATTGGCAGGAATTACCTAGGAAGACCAGAAACTGGAAGGTGGGCAGCAGAACCTAACAAGCCTTTTGGCACGAAACTGTCACTGTGCCAAGCTGAATCTGTTCGCAAATATATTTTCCTTTCATACATTTGTTCTGTTTACTGAAAAAAGCTTATGGGTTTGTTTGTTTGTTTGTTTTTTAATCTTCTGTCATTTTTAACTTCTGCCAACAGCAAACTCCTGGTATGATTTGAAGTGCACACATAGCAGGCCTTTTATATGCGCCAAGAGACTGTGATGTGCTGCCATATCAGCTGTGAAGACATGAAGACATGACTCCACCACAACTGGAAGCTCAACTGCCAGTTACTATTCACTTCAAAAATCAATCAGTTTTAGGTTTTTTTTTATTTTGTTTTTTTTTTTTTTTTCAATTCAACAATGTTAATTACTAATGAATTATTCTGACTTTTTTCATGCTTTTTCATATACGCTCTGAGATTACTGTTCTAACTAACATCTGGACCAAAAGTTGCTGTGGAAAAAGGTTACTGATATGAAACAAATCTATGGAGGCCCTTTTTGTGTTGCCTTGCAATAGTTTGCATTACTCTGCAAACTGTTTTTTGGTTCTCACAGTAAATTTTGCATTTTCTTGCAACACGTTTCTACTTCCATTTCTGGCACAGTATGGTGCCCCAGTATGGATAATCTTGTTTAATTTGACTTTGAACTGGGCATTACTTCTGCTGATATAGTCCTGTTGCCCTACAGGCATGGTTATGTGATTATAGTGAAAGAAAACTAAAACGCATTCGCAGATCAAGAGAGCAGCTGAGTGGAAATAGACACACAGCTCAGGGGGAACAGAACGGAAGTAGAAAAGTTAGTGTGAGGATCTTGCAAAAAAAACAACTTGCCATGACCCTTTGGAGGCTCCATACAAACATATTTCTCACCGGTCTGCCAATAATAAGGTTACCGGGTGCAGGTTTTGGACTTCAGCATGGGGGGTGGGCACAGTTGTTAGGTTCTGCTGCCCACCTTCCAGTTTCTGGTCTTTCTAGATAATTCCTGCCAATATCATTTTATCTATCAATCAACCAATCGATAATAATCATCATTAAATAAACATTACTGCAAGTGTTAACATCTGTTGTGTTACATTGTGATGTGTTATGGTTATGTAACTGATGTTTTTAGTGGGGGCTGCGGCACCGCCGGCTGCATGAAGGTCCATCTCTACCACTGATGGTTCACAAATCTTCATTTATGACACGGTAGCTCCAAACATTGCTGGGAACACTCGCTAAGAGCTAGGAAGAAAACAAAAAACAACAAAATATTGCTTTAATACATTACAACACATCAAATAAGATAAGATAAGATAAGATAAGATAAGATATTCCTTTATTAGTCCCACAGTGGGGAAATTTCAAGCATTACAGCAGCAATTTCAAGCATTACCCTTCGTATTTCATTTTAAAGCTTAAATCTGAAAATGAATTCACTTTGGAAATTTTACCAAAGAGAAGCACATAATGTAACTCAGTCAGTAAAGTAGTAAAAAATGTTAATTATTTACAGTTTATGAACAGCACAAGGTCTTGAAAGTGGGGGAAGATGGAACTGAATGGTCGTGCCAAATAAATCAACTAATCAAAACCAGGCCTGACGGGACTAAATGCTGAAAACAATATTAATGAAAAAGGCCTGACTAACTTATCTAAAAAACAAGGGCTTCAGCAAAACATACAAAGAGGCACTAACCACGACTCCTGGTGTGTCTAGACAGAGTTTCTCTACATGTGTGAAAATGTATAGGGCACCACCAACTCACCTACAGTTTCCAACCTCCCACCACATCCCTTTTTACTAAGTTACTCAGTTGACAACAAAAGTGTACACAACAAGGAACTACAAGGAAGTAGATACCGCAAATAAATCCAGCGACTAAATTCCCGATTAAAGCGATTCCACTGTTAAAATAAATAATAAAATAAGTATATGTAAATATAAAGAAATAAAAAAAAAAGTTAAATTACATAAAAAAAAAATACACTTTGCATCCTAAAGTGTGAGCACAGTATTTCAGCAAATGTGACACACTGATTGGTGCTCACATTGTTTTAAGGTGATAAAAGACCAAATCATCAAAATCATCATCAAAAACAACAAAACAACATATTTACACTCCAAATGTTCCTGCTGTGCTTTTGTGCTTGATAAGAAGCATCAGTTTATGATCAGTTAGGCATAATGTATCTCCCCAATATCACTGATATTGGGGAGGTGAGGTGCCTGCGCAGAGCCAAAAGGATCCTAAAAGACAACATCCACCCCAGCCACAGCCTGTTCACCCTGCTGCCGTCAGGCAAAAGATACAGAAGTATTTGCTGCCGTACCACCAGACTACAGAGCAGCTTCTTCCCTCAGGCTGTGAGACTACTAAATGCACCATCTGAACTCCTCCAGGCTTAATAATTCTATTTTCTACACAATCAATCAATTAGTCAATCAAGAGGGAACCACACTTTAATTTCATTATTCAACCTGTTGTATAATGACAAATAAACTTCCTTGTATCCTTGTATCCTTGTATAATCTTGGGGAACAATAGCAGGACAATAGAAAGTGTACACAATGAGGAACTACAAGGAAGTAGATACTGCAAATAAATTCCCCAGCAATTGAGTTCATACCTGGCAAGGTCATCCCCTCCCACCCTATCCTTTTGACAGGAGACTATAAAAAGCACCTGTCCAACCTGTGCAGCACAACCTCAGCAGCTCCTTCAACATCTGTTTCTCAGCCTGAAGAAGCAACTTCTCCAACCGGTGAGTTGCATGCCTGACAAAATTATTGCTAAACTGAGGAGATTAATTAATAAATGAATTTATGGTGACATCAGTCCTATCAGGGAAAACTGGAAAATTACCAATACTTACCAAGTCAAGGCACATTTCAACAAACAGAGGAAATACAAGGAAAAGGTTTTGTTCTACTCGCTGTTGCATTTGTAGAAAAATCGCTGCAAAACTGTGACATTTTTTATCCTAAAACCATTATTCTCTCACACACACTGGTTTACCATTATTTTGAAATATCCTGAGCTTTTAAAAGCATTGAAAACAGCAACAAAAGTTATCAATCAATCAATCATACTTTAGTGAACATCATGGCCTCATTTTCTCCCCAGAATCATGAGCAAGAACTCACTCAGCACCAACGAGGAGCTTTATCAGGGCGATTACCTCCTCAGCAACAACGGCAAGTATAAAGCAGTCTTCCAGGTGAGGATAAGACACCAAAAATCATACTGCACCAACCAGCAATACCTTCTGACTCCCAAAGGCTCTAAACACACTGTCACAAGAGCTGCCATGATCAAATTAGAGAAGGAATTTGTGGTGATCCTAATGATGCAGCATGAACCTTCAAAAGTGGATCAGTGAAACCACTTCAGACCTGTACAATTAGTAAATATGCAAATGTTGTGATGCAGCTCAGAGCAGCAATAAAGAATATCAACAGTGTGTTGTTTACTTTGAATAAGTCTACTTTGCTTGTTTTGTGTTAAAAGTTTGAGTTGAGATTGTCATTTCTCCTTTTTGAACTTTGAACTTTGTGAAGCTGCAGTAATTTTAATATCTGTTCATGAGCTCCTCATTCACCAACAACAGGACGACGGCAACTTTGTCATCTACGAATCGGCTCCCAAGTGGGAAACAAATACCAACGGCTCCGGAGGATATCGAGTCGTCATGCAGGCGGTCTGCAACCTGGTTATGTACACCAACTCTGATGAACTGGTGTGGGAGAGTTGTACCTGCAACCGTGAGGATCCAACTGTGCGGCTGACCTTGACTGATGATGGTCGGCTGGTTGTGACCAGAAGTGGTGTCAAGATTTGGTCATCCTCAGGTTCAGCCTGAGGTCATGAGATGTACAAGCAACAATGTTTTGTGCTCCTATCTTTAAAACACACTTTTGTATCGCTCATCATGTGTGTGTCCTATTAAACTTGATGACTTACTAATGCATTTTTATTTGTTGGTCCTGTTGTCAAACAAGTCAAACACAGCTTTGGACATGGACGGTACGATTTTTGACTTGAGCCTAAAAACTTGAGCAGAAGAAGCAAACCAGTACCTTGATCCTGATTCTAGTTTATATTGAAAGAGAAAGAAATGAGACCGAGAAATGCCATGTTCACTGCACTGAACCTTTAAGAACACACGAGGGCGCTGCAGGTCACTGACAATATGGCATTTAACCCAAACTACATGTATAGACAGATTTCAAAGGATGAGCCAGTGAGACAGGACGGTACAGGCAGTAGTCATGTTCATTTACTGTCACTGCATACACTTTTATACAAAGGGCAGCAACAAAACAAAACAAAACAAAACAAAACAAAAAAACAGAAAAGTGAGACAAACAGAAAAAAACAGCAAAAATATCTCACCCAAGTTACTTATTATCCAGACAGAAAAATAAGCTGTTCAATTCAAACTAATAGCTGCATTATTTAAATACATTTGACTTGATTACAAGCTTGGTACACCCAGTTCCACTGTTACTTAGGTTGGCACATAGAGACACACACACATTAAAAAAATAAAATAAAATAATGACAGGTCGATACTGAAGAATCTATACAAGGTCCTGCTTTTGGGTTCATCTCTCTCTCTGATGTCACAATCAATCAAATCTCATAATCAGATGTCTATAAAGGAAACTAAACTAAGATTACAAACACTCCAGGCCCTGAATCAGCTCCTACATCAGAGGTGAAAATGACTGTTTTACCTTAATCACATGTTTCAGGTTTCTCTGTACGTTGCTGTAACTTGTAAGACAAAGAAAGCCGTCTCAGGCAGAAAACTGAAAGTTAAATGTTTGGGAGGCCGTTGGTGTTGAACGCCTGCCTGTGGAAAGAGAACGAGAAACACTCGCCCCTCTCTCAGCATCCCTCGATTATGGAGCCACAGGAACATCACTTAAAGGAAAACTCCGACGTTTGGGGTAAAATCCCCTTTTCCTGACTTCCCCAGACTGAGACACGATGTTGGACACCATTTTCACCTCTGCGTCCACTGGTTCATTTCCTATGTGAGGGTGGCATTTCATGTTAGCTTAGCATAAAGACTTGAGGTCTATAGGAGTCGTTAGCCTGGCTCCGTCAAAGTGGAAAAATAAACCTTACAGCAGCTCTGAAGCTGTCTGATTCACACAGCGTATCGTGTGGATTTGAAAAACACATCTTGGGTTTTAAAAGAGTAGTGAATGTCAGCCGTGTGTGGATCACTGCCATGGACGGAAAGATGAATGTGTTCAGCGGTTCCACCGTTTAACTTCTCCAGAAACAACTCTTTTTTTTAATTTTTATTTTAATTGCAACACATGTATTTCATAAACACATGATCCACTTTGTACAGAAGACAGCTTCAGAGTTGCTGTAAGGTTTATTTTTTCACTTTGACAGAGCTAAGTTTAAAACACATGAAATGCCACCCACACGAAATGAACCTGAAACGCTCCCAAACATCTCGTCTCAGTCTGGGTACGTCAGAAAAAGGCAATATTGCCCAAAAGGCTGGAGTATTCCTTTAAACCACTGCTCCACAACCTTTTAGATCACATTTTGTTATATTGAATGTTTACATACACAACAATTAATTATCTTTAACATTATTCTAAAGGTTATATGATACAACCGACTGTAATACCTGCTTAACCTGTTAAAGAAACGTCATGAATGAACGAATGAACAAATGAATGAATGAATGAATGAATAAAAATCTGCAGTTAGGAAAAACAACAACAAAAAAACTTTTGTTTAGATGACATGTATAAAGATGTAATTGGTGGATTTGAGTCACTTCAGTGTGGAAAAACACAAGAACACAAACACAGCACATCATGAACCTGTAGTATTTATTACAGATGATGGTTCAAATTGCTTAAGCCAAATACTGCAAAGACTAATATAGTGCTGACACGGTATCAGTATCAGAAGAATTCACGATCATGATTTGTCCTGATATCTAAAGAGCATTTATAAAAAAAAATAATGAGTAAATAATAACGAAGAGCAGTCAGCAGCTCTGTTTCTGTGCAGTTTTATGCAAGGTTTTAAAATGTCGCAAAACTTTAAAATGCAAGTTGGAGCGAACGAAAAGCCTCTCTGAGAGTCAGAAAAACACACAGCGTCCTTCATAAATGATGCAAACAGCCCTCTGGCCAATCAGGAGCGAGATGCATCGACCCTCCAAGTGTGATGAGAGAGAGGGAGAGAGAGAGAGAGGGAGAGAGAGAGAGAGAGAGAGAGAGAGAGAGAGAGAGACACTATTGAGTGTTTGACCTCAGCAGGACTCTGAACATCCCCTCTGAGCATTTGGACATAAACACTCAGCTGGTCAATAGTCTCTCTCTCTCTCTCTCTCTCTCTCTCTCTCTCTCTCTCTCTCTGACCTTTGCCTTTCAATCTCACAGAGAATATAGATCTCAGATACCAAGAGGACAATTAACAAGATTTACCCCTCCAGTCTTAATGCCCATTGACTCTCTCTCTCTCTCTCTCTCTCTCTCTCTCTCTCTCTCTCATTATGGACTCACACACACACACACACACACACACACAAAAACCTTTGTCTGTTTTGGCTCATTGTTGGAGTTACAGGCTGCTGTGTGAATTTAACTCTCCTTATCCTTTAATGCTCACAGATCATCAGCTGAACTGATAAGGAATAAAAATAAAACCTCCTCCATCTATTGAGTAGAACACAATTAAAATGCTGACTCTGTGCTGTCAGTGTATGTTATACAGCAACTCTTTGGACAACTGTTACTCTTTAAAGGCTGTCATTATCTCAACAACAGTGAAAATAAACCCTCCAATGCTCCAAATTGTCAGTTTTCTTTAATGTGTTTGGAGAAATAACTCATATTTTCAAACTGACCCATCAGGCTCAGTTTAATACAGAAATAGTTTGGTGAAGCAAGATGTTTGCGTGGGTAAAGCTGCTGGCAAAGCCTGCCTCAAATGTGACGTCACTGACTTCTGAGGGTCGTTTCGTTAAAAGTAGATATCAGATCGCTTTGACACTGGCAACGTTCGCTTCAGCAGAAAATAGTCATAATTTTGATATGTAACACATTTATGTTTGTGCAAAAATGTGGGAATGAACACAGAAATAAAGAGCGATTTAATGCAGATTTCCTCAGGAAAAATCCGATTTTAACATGGCGGAGCTGCTCTTGTGAAGCTTGTCATGGGGAAAAGTAGAAGTGTAATTGCTTCGACCCTGATCTCACTAGATTCAACAGAAGATGCAGAAAAAAATAGATGTACATCATGTTTATATTTGTTCAATGAAGTGCTTGGTGTTCTTGAGGGTAGCCGCTAGCAAAATATGCCAACCTGACATCGCTGGCTTTCAACGGTGCTAATGTTCAAAGTAGGCATCGCTTTGTTTCACACTCGGATTGGCTAGCTTCAGAAGAGGGCGCTGAACGTTTTGGTGTATGACGTGTATATTTGGTTCAAATATAATATAATACGCAGGGTTTCCCCCAGAAAACTTGCTAATCCTGGTGGTCGGGCCGCTTTTAACAACATTAACAACAACATAATTTAACAACATGTTAAATTATTATTATTTAAAAAATGTAAATTACTTATCAAACACACCTGTGATAACATAGATTGAAAAATAAGCCAGAGTGATACCTCTTCTCTGAATAGACAAGCGAAGCCAGTGTACTGCTGTTAGCCAGTGAAAACAGAGCAGAGTGGCGACTCTTCATTTTGTTACACAATCTATGTCAGTAGCTGGAAATCTTCTGTGCCTTTGCCAGACATACGTTCATATTCCACTCAAAAACGACATTTCATTCAACTTATGTAAAATCCCGCCATATTCTGCGCAACTTGGTGGGCGTTATCCTGGTAATTTCTGCCCTGATGACGTGCTAACATCCGTGCTAACTCGCACTGGCTCTGCCTCATCATAGAGCCGCGGCTCGGTCGGCTCGCCGGGGATGCACTCCCCTCGGCCTGCGGGTGAACGAGCGGGCTCATCGTCTCCTCCAGTGCTCCTCCGACTTCGGAAAAAGAAAGTGTTCACATATCGACCATAAGATGTCGCCATTGCGCTTTCAACCGTATCACCATGCGGTTAAAAGCTCTATATACCGTCTTTGGTATCACTGTTTCTGGTGCATGAAAAAAAACTATTTAAAATAAATAAACAAGCCACGCTTAGCCTGGCGGGGGGGCAAGAAAAGCCTGGCGGCCCGCCAGGCCTATAAAGCACTGGGGGAAACCCTGATATGTGTACGAGACATTTTTAGTTTGTGGTTGTTGTTAATTTGAACTAGCTAGCTAGCCAAATAGCTAGCTAAGGAAGAAACAAATAAACTGAAAATTGGCATGACAGAACAAGGTGAATAAAAATTAAAAATTAAAAGAGGAAGAAGAGATACTCAGCAGCACTGCTGTCTTACCTTTGATTAATGATATTTGCTTGATGAAACAGAGGTAAGAGCTAAAAATAGCAAGAAAAAAGACAAACAAGTTAGTAAAATATCAGAAGTTTCATCACACACAGAAAAAAACAAGGTGCTAACTGAAACCAAAAATGGTAATTTGGAGCGATGCCATAGAGGAACCATTTTTAGTTCCACCAAGAACCTTGTAGCAAAAGGACCATTGTGAAGATGGTTTTTGAAAGAGTCCTCAAAGGTTCCTCAAAAAATGGCTCCTTTATGAAGGAGAACCATTTTTCAAATGGTTTTTTTGACAACGGTCAGTTTCTCTGAGCGTTTTAAATCAGATGACTGTGTGCAGGTTGAAAACCAACATGAACATGCTGTTGGCCGGTTCTCCACGTTCCTTGTTCCTTCATTGGGTTCCAGATGAGCTATTAAAAATGTTTTCTGATGGTTTATAGAGCGAGACATTAATCCATTCACTGAGGAAATAATCTGCACATTAATCCACAAGGAAAAGAATTGTTAGCTGCTAAATAACTCCAGTAAACATGAAGAACCTTTAGCACTTTAAAGAACCACAGAAAGTGTGTGAGGAAGAATCCCCTAAATACAGAGGTTCTGCAGCTGCTGATGGTTCTCGGTAGAACCACAGAGCATTTTGAAGAACCACTGAAGAACCAGTGTTTTTCTGAGAGCAGCTGATGTACATGTTGAAGAGGAGCATGTTGTTCAGGAAGCTGCACACACACCAAGCCAAGGGTTTGCAGAATGAAGTGCTGAAACACACACACACACACACACACGCACGCACGCACACACACTTATAACTTCTATGGGCAGCAGGTGGGTAAAGAATCGAGACACTGTGCTTTATTATCATTCCAACTTATCTTTAATTTTATTTTTTTTTAATGTTTTTTATTCCACAAATTAAATCCAAAAGATTAATTGAACCGATTGGAGGCTGCTATAAACAATCTCACATATTTTTATTTATCTATTTATTTATTTTTAATCCATAAAACTGCTATCTGTCTTATGGAGTGAAAAAGTCCAATATGAAAGATGAGCTGATAGAGTCCACGTGGGCCACCCATGATGAAATAATCTGTTTTCAGTACCTGAGAAATATCAATTTGAATGAGAATGAGGTGAGAAGATGAGCTGAGGTGATACGAGGTGGAGGATCGGGATCAGAGCACCGCTGCGAGGACAAGATGGATTTCTTTCAGCTCCTCCCCTCTCTGTCTTTCTCATCACGCCTCCATTTTCTCCTCCTTCACCTCCTCCACCGCCATCCCTCCTTCACTTCTAGCTGCAGGTCAATCTGTCTTTCCTCTCCTCTCCTCTCCTTTCCTCCTATCTCCTTTCTTTTCTTTTCATTTAAATTTCGCATCTTCTTTCCTTTCCTCTCCTTTCATTTCCTTCTCTTCTCTTTCCTTTCCTTTCCTTTCCTTTCCTGTCATTTCATTTCATTTTTGCTATCTTGTTTTCTTTTCCTTGCCTTTACTTTCATTTCCTTTCTTCTATCTTGTTTCCTTTCCTTCCCTTGCTTTACTTGTTTCCTTTCCTTTCTACTGTTTTGTTTCCTTTCCATTTCTTTCTCTTAATTTGTGTCCTTTCCCTTCCTTTCCTTTCTCCTATCTTGTTTCATTTTCTTTCCTTGTTTCTTTTCCTCTCTGCTGTTTACTTTAATTTCCTTTCTCCTGTTCCTTTCTTTTCCTTTCTTTTCTTTTCCTTTCTTTTCCTCTCCTTTCCACTCCTTTCCTTTCGTTTCGTTTCCTTTCCTTTCCTTTCCTTTCCTTTCCTTTCTACTACTACTACACCTTTCTACTACCTTTCTACTGTGTTGTTGCCTTTCATTTTATTTCTCCTATCTTGTTTCCCTTCTTTTTTCTTTCCTTGTTTCCTTTACTTTCTCATATCTTGTTTCCTTCCCTTTTCTTTTCTTGTTTCCTATTCTTCCCTTCCTTTTCCTCTCATTTGTTTCTTTTCTTTCCTTTCTACTGTGTTTTTTCCTTTCATTTCCTTTCTCCTATCAGGTTTCCTTCCCTTTTCTTTCCTTGTTTCCTTTCCTTTGCTCCCCTCCCTTTTCCTTTCCTTTGCTTGTTTCTTCTCCTTTCCTTTCTCCTATCTTGTTTCCTTCCCTTCCCTTTCCTTTCTCCTATCTTGTTTCCTTCCCTTTCCTTTTCTTACCTTTATCTCAGTCTTCTCCCTGCCTCTCTCTCCTCTTCAGGTCTTCACTTTTTCTCTCTGTAATTACTTGTCAAAACCTCACAGTCTCCCTGTCCTGAGTGCATGTGAATGTGTGTGTGTGTGTGTGTGTGTGTGTGTGTGTGCGCGCATGTGTATGCATGTGTGCACGTGTGTGTGTGTCTGTGATTTAAAGCAAGATCCTCCAATCCTCTGCTACTGAGCTGTCACCCTGTGACATCTAACCTCCTGCTGGGTGTATTTTTTATGACGGCATCTTTCTGTCTACTTGTGTGTGTGTGTGTGTGTGTGTGTGTGTGTGTGTGTGTGTGTGTGTGAACCTTTAACCTTCAGAGCATGTGTGTATATAGAGCCCGTGACTGCTGAAGCTTTCAGAGTGTCAGGATGTGAAGATTACAGCCTGCATGTTCTCCAGCACTAATTTGTCCCCTGATACACATGCACACACACACACACACACAAACACACACACACACACACACACATGCACACTAATTCATCCCTCTACTCCCACTCTCTTGCTGTCTCTGTCTCTTTCCTAAATGCACACACACACTTTGCCTCACGGTCTCTTGCACACAACCGCACACACACTCTCTAATTTGTCTCTCCAATCTCTCTCTCTCTCTCTCTCTCTCTCTCTCTCACACACACACACACACACACACACACACTAAGTGAATACTCGATTTCCATTATCCTGCGCCTGAGGGGTCTCTGAACAATGGTGAGACCAGAAAATGGATTTCAAAATGACAGAAACGAAAAAAAAAAAAAAAAAAAAAAAACTCTAAAGTGTGACATGAAAATGGCTGCTGTCTGTCTGTGTGTTTGTTTCTCTCTGTTTCAATGTTAGTGCAGCGGCAGTGATGCGGTCATCAGGAAAACACCTCGGTCTGTGTCTGCTGCGCCGGTGCAGGGTGGAGGCCCGCAGCAGAACGTCCACCACGACCACAGAAACCAGCTGATGTTGTTCTTCTAATAAAAAAAATGAGCGAACAAACAGCAATATGTTGTTGCTGCCGTCACTGATATGAGCAGTACAGATAGTAATAGTACGAACTGAACGACAGTTGTGGCACTTTGCTGGCATGTTGGCCTCATAATGAAATATTGGTATCGTTTTGGAATGAGAATTTTTGCTTTTTCAAACTTTTGTTTAAAAGAAAATATTACATAAAAATAAATATGGCATCTGTTGCAAAACCTATGTTGAAGTAGCAGTGTATTTAATGTCTGCATCTGCCAGTGGGCCATCACGATAAGGCATAATAAACTGTTAACTCCACTGCAGGAGATGATTGATATTCTCTGCATTTAGGTGGGAAAAAATTGATGCATATATCGATTTTGGCATTGCCAATTATCCAAAACAGCTGGAAAATATCGGCAAATGAGATGTCAGCAAACAATCCAGTATCACGCATCCTAAGAGGTGACCACTGTAGTAACAGCAGTAATATAGTAGCAGTAATAGTAGGTTTTGTAGTTGTAGCCTAGTAGTAGTACTAGTGATAGTAGTAGTTTAATATTAGTAGCAGTAATAGCATAGGTGAAGTAGTTTTAGCAGCACTACAGCAGCAGCAGCGGGAGTTTGGTAGTAGTGACTGACCCATAGCGAGTTTGTACAGCAGTTTATTACGACCTATAGTTACATTTCAAAGTTAAGCGACCTCTAGTGGTCGTGTAAATAACAACAATCTGGTGTGTCGGGAAGTGAGGTGACGTTTTTTAGTTTAATAAGCCACAAAATCCACTAAATACAGGACTTTCACCCCAGTTTGATTCCCGTGTTAAGTGTATACCATTTTCCTGAACTTAACCAAGTAGTTTTTGGTGCCTACACTTAACCAAACTGTGACTGTTTTGACATGGATGCGCTACGGCTTGAGCGCTACAGCTCGCCGCCTGCCACCAGGAGGGGGCGCTAATTTAGGAAACTCTCCTGTGGGTCATATTGGGGGGTAGGAAGATATGATCTGTGTGGACGTATGGATTGGAGGATTTGTTGTCATAGTACTACAGTAGCAGCAGCAGTTGTAGTAGTAATAGTAACAGCAGTAGTAGTTGTACCAGTAGTAGCAGTATTAGTTGTAATACTTGAAACAATAGCAGTAGTCGCAGTAGTAGTACCAGCAGCAGTAGTACCAGCAGCAATAGTAGTGGCATTAGTTGTAGTGCTTGAAACAGTAGCAGTAGTAGCAGTAGTAGTAATAATAGTAGTAGCAATATTACTTAAAGTACTTGAAACAGTAGCAGTAGCAGCAGTATTATTTCTAGTGCTTGAAACAGTAGCAGCATTAGCAGTAGTAGTACTAGTAGTGGTAGCAGTATTAAATGAAGTGCTTGTAAGAGCACCAGTAGTAGCAGCAGCAGCAGCACCCGTAGTGGTAGTAGTAGTATTAGCAGTATTAGTTGTAGTACTTGAAACAATAGCAGTGATAGCAGTAGTGGTACCAGCACTAGTAGTAGCAATATTACTTGTAGTACTTGAAACAGTGGCAGTAGTAGCAGCAGTAGTAGTAGTGGTTGTTGTTTTTGTAGCAGCAATAGTAATAGCAGTACCAGCAGTAGTAGTAGTACTTTTGGCAGTAGTAATTAGTACTAGTAGCAGCTGTGTACTGAGTCTAATCTGGCTACAATACACTTCTAGAAAATCTAGAAAATCCCTGATTTAATTTTATTATTATTATTATTATTATTATTATTATTATTATTATTTTACATCGCTGCAAATCCCTGACAAAAGCAGCTCTTTTATTTTCAGGGTCTCACTCTGCAACCTGACACCCAATGATGTTCCTATTTTAATTTGTTTTATTTTTTCCCTGTATTACTCATGTTCAGTGTTTAATATTCTCAGCACAGCAGCTGCGGTGAGAATCTCTGAGTGACGTGACTGAGCTCTCCTCTCGCTCGCCGGTCGCACAAGAACAAAAAGCACCAGAAACCCAAAGTAACTCCCAATCCATTTGACACAGTGTCCGTGTGTTTTTCCTTTAATCTGCACGAAGCCAGTAGCTGCTGTTGACACACACACACACACACACACACAGGTTGATGTGTGTGTGTATTTGCTGTTGAGTGTAAGTCACACTGCTGATGTGTGTGTTGAAGCGTGTCTGCTGCCCAAACACCTATTTATCTCTGTCACTTTAGGATACACATGGTGTGTCTGTGTGTGTGTGTGCATGTGTGTGTGTGTGTGTGTGTGTGTATGTGCATGTGTACATGTGTGCAAGTGCATGTGCATGTTTTTTGAAAGCATCCATCATACAGAGTGTGTGTATTTGTCTGCATGCAGTTTGCCTCGGTGTGTGTATGTTTTGACAGGTGTGTGTATGTGTGTGTGTGTGTGTGTGTGTGTGTGTGTGTGTGTGTGTGTGTGTGTGTGTGTGTGAGTGTGTGTGTGTGTGTGTCTGTGTGTGTGGCTTGTAAACAGTGCTCAATCTGTATTTCAGTGCAGCCATCTGTGTGTGTAAACAGTATTACACAGCTACCTGTGTGTGTGTGTGTGTGTGTGTGTGCGCACGTGCGGAAATATGCAATCACACACCGATGTGTGTGTTCAACTGTATGTGTGTATCTGTATCTGTGTCTCTCTCTGTGTGTGTGTGTGTGTGTGTGTGTGTGTGTGTATTTGTGTGATTGTGTGTGTGTATGCAGAAATATAGCAGTCCATAACTCTGTGTGCATGTGTATGTCTGTCTGTATCTATATATATATGTGTGTGTGTGTGTGTGTGTGTGTGTGCCTGTATCTATGTATTTTTCTTTTTGTGTGTCTGTCTTTATCTGTGCTGGCATGGCTATATCTGTGTGTGTGTGTGTGTGTGTGTGTGTGTGTGTGTGTGTGTGTGTGTGTGTGTGTGACTGTGTGACAATGTCGACACTGCAAAGTATCTCTCTCTCTCTCTCTCTCTCTCTCTCTCTCTCTCTCTCTGTTTTTCTCTCTCTCTGCCAGTGTAATTACTGTGTGGAGTTGATAAACTGCCCTCACAGGAGTCACAGTCAGCAGGGAGGAGGAGGAGGAGGAGGAGGAGGAGGGAAAAGAGGAGAGGAGGGGGAGGAGGACGAGTGCAGGAGGTGAGGATTCAGGATTCCGGAGGAGGAGGAAAGAACGAAGGGAGAAGTACAAGACAGAGTGGAGGAGAGAGGAGGACAGGAGAGGAGAGAAAGAGTTGCTGAGGAGAGAGGAGGAGGAAAGGGGAAAGGGTGGAGGAAGGGAGGAAATGAGTGTTTAAGGGCCGGGGAGGAGGAGGAGATGAAGACGAGGGGAGGAGAGAAAAAGAAAGATGAGAGCCATAAAAGAGGAGGAGGAGAGAGAGGGAGGTGTATTGATTCAGTGGTCTGGAAGCAGGGATGTATTTCATTTGGATGGTGCTGGACACACACACGCACACACACACACACACACACACACACACACTTGAATGCACCAATATGCTAGGGCTGCATGCTCATATGTGTGACTCATTCTTGTTTATTTTTTATTTCAACACCATCGCGACTCATATCATCATTCTTCATAAAATCCTCCTTCAGATCTGTTCTTTCCAAACACATGGAGACAAAATGAGGCCACAGAGAAGCACAACAACAATAATAATAATAATAATAATAATAATAATAATAATATGTATTACAAAGAAAAATGAAGTACTGTAAACAATAAGTCAAAAACAAATTGTGAATGAAAGCATTTCAAAGCACCGCAAATACGACTGAAGTACAGAAAACCATTTTTTGAAATACTTTGGGTGCTTTTGTTATATTCGCATCACCTTTCCTTTCGCTGTTCTTTTTTGTACAGGGCTCGTTGTGTTTTTTTTGCATTTCTTCTTTTTCTTTGCAATCTTGTCTTTTTCTTTGCATTTCGTTTTGTGGTTTCTCCTTGATGTCAGGGGACGGGTCTTGAATTTGGCCTGATATTTCAAATTCTTATCTAGCATGGCTGCCAAAATACAGTACAAACCCGACCTGACCCAGACAGAGCCTCAGTAAAACCGACACTACACTGCAAAAACGTAAAATCTTACCAAGATTATTTGTCTTATTTCATGTCAAAATTGTTTAATTTTGAATCAACACAGCAGTCTAGTGAATATTTGCTTGTTTCATTGGCAAAATTTGCCAGTGGAAAAAGTGAAAATTCACTTGAAATAAGTGAAAATTAGCTAGAAACAAGAAACAAATTTTGCCAATGAAACAAGCAAATTTTCACTTGTTACAAGAGACAGTTGATCATGTCTTATTTTAAGTGTAATGAGATATTTTGACCAGTAATAAGACATTTTTCGCTTGAAATAAGACAAATAATCTTGGTAAGATTTTGAGTTTTTGCAGTGTATTAGAAATGTATATTTAGGCTGCTGATTAGCTGTATAGTAGCTGATTAGCGCCTATAAAACTCTGTTACCTGGGATCAGTAGAAGGAGGAGTGTCTGAATCTGAATGAAAATGGGTTCTCTGGGCAGCCACGGCTCTCCCCTTTGCAGACACGCCCACCTTCTGCTAATCCCATGCAGTTTGGGCCCCAAAGCCTGCAGTCCACATGTGTTTTTGTGGCCTGTTGTAAAATGGTGTGTTTGTGCAGACTGGGGCCTAAACAGTCTTGGAGCTGCATCAGTTGGCTTTGACTGGAAAGCTGAGACTCTTGTGGATTCAATGAGCCACATTTGATTCCTGTGTGATGATGTTGGCCCCCATAGCAGCCATTTCACTGCAGGCAGAGCATTTTGTCAAACTGGACGTCGCTTGAGAAAATGACCTCTAGTGACCTCTAGGAGAATCACAGCCTCATCCGACTTTACAGACACAAACTAGAGAGCGAGGCCGTTCAGAGGAGCTCTGCTTCTCCAGCTGGACTGACAGGAAGGGACAGTTTCTGACACATTTACACAACAGAATGCTCGACATTCAATCAACAAAAAACGCAATTCTTACACAAATTTTTGACACCAAATCACAGCAAGAATTTTTCTGTGGCGTTCCTCAAGATCTTGGTGTCCTAATGTGAGATTCTGAACTATTTTTATTAATCTTCGAGAGATCAAAAATGGTAAAATTTTGCACCAAATCTGTGTAACAAACTGCTTATGACTACATACCTGAACATGAGAATGGCTTTCATACACTTCCATCATAGTATTCTAACCCATACACAGTCTAAATAAATAAGTAAATAACTAAATAAATAAATTACTTGGCGCCTTACCAAAACACAACGTCCATTCCACACCACACCACGCCTGCTACAACTGAGAAGCATCGATGCCAGCTGTGTTTCTATGGTTACAATTATGGTGACTTTATTTTTAATTTGGATCAAAGCTCATGAATTATTTTACTTTGTGAAATAAACATATGAATCAATATTCCATGTTCTTTTCCACACAGGTGGCGTGCAGCTGCGTGATGCGATGTTTCATTCCTCGTGTTTCGGGCTGATTTAGTTGTCGCACATTATTCCTCTCAGTGTTTTCTAACTGTATTATTACAGATTATATTGCTAATCTGTGTCCTGCTACAACAGGACTGCTGGGTATCGTTGTGAAGCGTACAGCAATTAGTGTTTATTAACACTCATTAAATCCTGTGAACACACACATCAGTCCACTCAGCACCGCATAGCCTGCTCCATTATAACCCTGTGTGTGTGTGTGTGTGTGTGTGTGTGTGTGTGTGTGTGTGTTTGCACACTTATTCTTACTTGTATTTCCCTGCTTGTATTCAGTCATGTGTAAATCTGGACTTGCATGTTTTTATTCATGCTTGCATGTCTCCACTTGTATTTATTAATGTTCAAATCTGTGTTTGTGTGTGTGTGTGTGTGTGTGTGTGTGTGTGTGTGTGTGCTTGTGAGAGAGAGGGGGAGAGCAAGAGAGTGGACCCTTGTTGCTGAGGGGATGAAATTAAATTAAACACGTAAATGTACATAAAATTCATTTATCAAGGGATAAATTGTTAGAAATACACACACACACACACTCATAAACAGGGTCTGCAAAAGTGTGTGTGTGTGTGTGTGTGTGTGTGTGTCTGTGTGTGTGTGTTCCACCAGCTCTCCTTGGATAAGAAAGGATTAGACCTACATCCACCATCGTCTCTCTCACCCTCCCCCCTCTGGGTTGTTATCTCTCGCCCATTCTCTCTCTCTCTCTCTCTCTCTCTCCTTTCAATTTATAATCTCAGCCTCTCTGCCTTTTCTCTCTCTCCATTTTACTCGTTTCCCCTATGGGTCAGTAAACCTCTCTCTCTCTCTCTCTCTCTCTCTCTCTCTCTCTCTCTCTCTCTGATCCATCCCTTTCATCGGACAGTAATCTGTGTCATAATGTGGCTGCCAAAGGCGAGATAGGAGGTTGTCCAGGTAATGGGCGAGAGAGAGAGAGAGAGAGAGAGAGCAGGAAAAATAATTCAAAACGCCTGAAAATCAACAACATTCAGTTTTACAGATTTTTCAAATTTGTGGAAGCCGAGTATGAGAATATTTTTTTTCCTCACAATGTTTTGCAAAAACAGATTTTTTAAAAAATATTATTTTATTATCAATGGTATTTGAATATCTTCATATGTTACCTGACAAATTTGTCCTTTTTTCTTTTTTTTTGAGAGAGGAAGATAAAACAATGACTGAACTCCACATAAATGGTGCTAAACATAACGGTCCTCCTCCTCCTCCTCCTCCTGCTCTTCCTCCTCCTCCTCCTCCTCCTCACTGCGCTCCCCTCGCCGCTGCAGGCTCCTTCATGTTCAGTCACATCAGAAATCTGGCTCTGATGTGACATGTATGGGATATCACAAAACACAGATTTTTTTTTTTTTTTTTTTTTTTAAACCATTTAGCTTATCTGTTTTCAGACACTCAAACATTATTTTGATAAAAATCTCAGTTTTGTTACCAGAAGGTTTCATCCTGTTTGGGCTTTCGATCCTCTTACATCACCTAAGGGCAACATTTCCTCTTCACACTCTTTCATTTTGAACATTTTCAAGCCAAGAATGAGAAATATTCAGTGCTACACCTTGTTAAGACCCTCCCCCTTCCCGTCTCAGTTTCATGGAAACTCTGGGGCACATTACTGCATTTGAATTTGAGATATGACTTTTTTTTTTTTATTGATTAGGGACAGTGGATATTAATGAACATGAAAAATAAATGTACATATGCAAGGTGCAAGCTTAGATGCTATGTTCACCTGCAGCCCCACTGGCAGACTGATGTTTAAAAGAAGAAGAAGAAGCAAGATTTGAAAGCTTCATGCAAAGATGCAAATGCACATGTCAAAAGATATCCATATCTTCAATAAAATTAAAAAATAAAACAGTGACCACCACAGAAACAGCTGATAAATGAAGAATTCAGACAAAAACACTCATTGAAAAAAAACACTCATTAAAGGGGAAATCACAAAATGACTAATGTGCGGTGGCTGACTGGGTTGTTGATTGATCATCGCTGAGTCATCGGTTCCTGGAGCAGCTGCTGAGGTTTCTGGCCTTCAGGTCTCACTTTCTGCTGCTGGATTCACCGGGCAGGCGCCGCCTCACCGCCTCTGCCCTGCGCCACACATGTCCTGCCTGCAGGAACAGGTCAGTGGAGCACGTGGGTCAGAGTCCGAGGGCACGATTTGCAAATGTCCGGCTACAGATCTGAAACTGGAGCGCTCGGTTTATGAACGTGTGAGTGCAGATTTGCACGTAGATTTAGTTTTTCTTGCCATGTGGGTCCTGACTCCTGTTCTAAAGTAAAAATCTCTCCGGACGTTTTAGTTTCAAGACTGAAGCACAGGTAGAAACATAAAACATAACTGTTTACGTACGATGGCAAAATGCCATGTCAGTAAAAAGAATTGTGTTGATTAATTTTGCTGATTTATTTGTGGTGCTCTGACTTCAGATTAAGGATTATATGCTCCTATATAGATTGAGAAAACACTGCTATATCCTCGGTTTTATGAAACTTTTTTTAAAACCAGTTAGATAAACGTAAAACTGCACGTTATCTCCGCTGAACAAACAACTGCGTTTCTTCACCGTGGAAGAGCTGAAATTTTGAAGAATCTGCATGAGCTCGCATTCAGATCCAGGGAAAATCACCCCCGGGGCTCTTGGGTGTTTTTGAGCATTTGCAAGGAGAGACAACATAACATAAATATTCACACAGTAGAAATGCTGGATACCTGTACCAGCACCCTTATGAAGTGTAATAATCTACAGATGAATGGGTGAAGAACGAGAATGAGAAAAAGAGGAACAGAGAAGAGAGACAGAGCAAAATAAAACAAGGGAGGGGAGGGGAGCAAAGCAGCATTTCAAAGCAGGTGGGAGGGAGAAGCAGGGGGAGGAGGAGGAGGAGAAGGAGGAGGAGGGGAGCTATCGCGGAGAGAAAATTAATTGCCGGCTGCCGGGTATTGGCTGGCTGCACAGCCACGGACGCTGCCGTTGTTCCAGCGAGGCGAGGGTGCCGCAGCGAACATGCAAAACGCCATAAAAAGAGACGGAGACGCCAGTGCAGAGCTGTAGACCCCCCCCTCCACCTCCACACACACACACACACACACACACACTCACACACACCGCTCCAGCTGATTTATCACACCGCCGTCCCACGTCTGTACTGTGAGGAGCCAGGGAGGGACCAGCAGGAGGAGGAGGAGGAGCACGAGGAAACAGCGGATCTCTGGTTTTCAATCTGCAAGGAGGGAAAGAAGAGAAGAGAAGAGGAGGAAGGAGGAAGGAGGGACATCGTTGTGGAAGCGCTGCCCGGGCGAGGATCACCTTCCCTGGGGAGACTCGGAGGCTGGCAGCCCTTGGGGAAATCCAGGCTCCTTAGAAAACCGGAACGGTGAAACTTGAGCATCTTCACAGGGGGAGACATTTTAATTGGAGACGTCCGAGGCTGAGAAGGTTCTGGTGGGTTTTTGCTTCAGTGGAATTTCCAGGGGAGTGAAGGGGCGCCTCGCTTGCCAAATAATCGCCGGGGATGAAATCTGGGAAATGTGAGCCGGAGCCAAGAGCCTCCTGTTGACCGACTCCATCCATCAGCCTCCGCTCCAATTCTGGCAGGCAGTTTTTTTTTTTTTTTTTGCAGTTCTCAGGCTGGTGAAAACTTCCACGTTTGGACGAGGAGGAGGAGGAGGAAGAGGACATGAGGGACGAGGCTGGAGTTTGGAAGCAGAATTTGAAATGCTGATCCCTTGACAAGGAGGAAAAGGTGTGAAATTTGCATGAATTTGTGTGTTGAACCACCTAAAAGGCGTTGATGGTCACAAGTGTGTTTGGTGCTTACTGTAACTGCAGCAGCCACACACACACGTCCCAGCCAGTGTGTGTGTGTGAGTGTGTGTGTGTGTGTGTGTGTTTGAGCCAGTCGGTGTGTGAAACTGGTAAGAACCTCTCTCTCTCTTTCTCTCTCTCTCTCTCTCCCTCTCTCTCTCTCGCTTTCTCTCTGTCCGTTGAGGCTTTCAGGAGCGAAACTAAGCCGGATTTAACCTTTGTCGAGAAATGACAGAGCAGCTGAGGAAAGCGAGGGATGAAGGGAGGGAGAGAGGAAGAAAGGACTGATGGAGGGGAAAGATCCAGCGCGCTCTTTTTTTTCCCCCCTGACCTCAGAAACAACAGGATCCACCTCTGCCTTTCATTCCTACGGGAGGATTTTGGGAGATTACGCGCCGTATAAAATCTGTTTCATCGAAGACGGAGCGCGGCTGTTCCGTTTCTAACTTTTTTTTTTTTTTTGGTGGGATTTTTCGTTTTCACAGAAACCAGCCGTCCTTCACCTCGGTCCGCCGCTCCTGAAGGAGGATTTGGGGATTTAAATTCTCCGGCGGTCTGAAATCTGAGAACTTATTGCCTGTGAAACTTTCCTAAAGACATTTTTTTTTTTTTTTTCGGTCGGCAGCAGCGGACGTGAAGACACTCTGAATGCAGCGTGGGAGTCGGAAAACGCAGAGCAATTTATTCAGAGCGAAGACACGGAATGGAAAACAAGCAGGACGTTCATTAAGGATTCTGGGTACGAGACGTGATTTGATATTTTTGAGATAACAAGGTCAAGGAACCACAGCTGTGTTTTTTTTTTTTTTTTTTTTGTCCACTGTCTGCAGTGGCTGGTCAAGTTTACCAGCCAGTCATTTTTCTAAGAGAATAAGACTCCCACCAGTGTTTCACTACTTCTTAATTAGACTTAGCAGAGTTGAGATTGTCCAAAACTTTCCACCTTGGCAATTTCCCAACTTCAGATTATGGATAACACGTTCATTTGGTGAAACATGAGTCACCGATTTACAAGAAAATTACATTAACTTTTGCCATTTTTGAACAAGAAGCACAAGTGAGACTGAAAAAGGATTTAAAAAGGAGTTTCTGGATGCCACCTCCTTGTTTTTTTGTTGTTTTTTTTTTACCTCTAACATTTGAGCTTTAACATTCCCACCCATCTCTCCATCACTTTCTCCACGTTCCACATTCTGCAAATCATTCCTTTCATTTCACCTTTCCTCGTCCATTCCTGCAGTTTGCACCTTCTGTTCTCGACCCCGATCGAGGCGTTTTCCAGGCGTCTGCGCGCGCCGTCGGCAGGCAGAAGCGCCTGGTGACAGGGACGGTAAATAACAGGTTACAGGAGCCGACAGACATGACGCTGCTGTCTGTAGGGTGAGCGTTGTACACGTTGTACTGAGAGAGAGACGCTGAGCAGCCTGATGTGTGTGTGTGTGTGTGAGTGCGCGCGTTGTTGTGTCTGCTGTGTGTAATTTTCTGCAGGCCAATTCAGTCTCAAGGACCAGAGGTGGGCGAACGGGGCCGTGATGTGAGAGGGGTGGGCGAGCAAAGAGAGAGAGAGAGAAAGAGAGAGTCTGACTTTTGAAAAAAAAAAAAAAAAACAGTGAAAGAGACAAAGTTCGCTTATATAAAGTGAAGTACAAGAATCAGGGGAATTACGTCATACAGCACAAACAGTATTCAACTTTTCTGACTCACTTTACCAGTTTAATATCTTTAATTTATCTTTTGAGAGAGAGAAATACATCACAATTAGCCTTCATAGCTCAAGTGCTTAATTTGATTCTGAGGCAACAATAGCTTGGAGGCTGGATGTAAACACAGCTCCATTCAAGTGTCTATACATGATGGAATAAGTAGGTTTGGGCTACAGCTATTAGCACATTTGGAGCTAATTCCAGGCCGAGTACCTCTGATAATAAAGCGAAGGGAAAAGACAAAAGATAAAAGAGGATTTGAAACAGGTCCAAGGGGGAGACCAAGTCAAGACTGAGAACCAGAGCAAAATCAAAAACCTAGTCAAGGCCAAAACAGGCAACAGTGTGCACCTCTCTATAAAAGTGATAAAAAAAAAAAAGACTTAGGGAGCTGTTGAGGATTAGGAGAGATGAGGATCTGAGTGCAGCAGCTCTGTGCGAGCCCTCTCAGGGCTGTAATTTAAGGTGTAATCCCTTGAGAAACGAGATTTTTTTTTTGCTGTAGATCTTTTTGCCAAAGATCAAGACAAGCGGAGACAGAACCAAACTGAGGTTTTAGACTAGAGTCAAATCACGGCCGTCCGGGAGGAGAAACAGCCAATCTGTCAATGTTTTCAGACAGGAGGAAAAATTTTCGAGGCAATGTGGAGTAGCGGCTGAGTTCAAGTGAGACCTGAGAGGAAACCGAGACGAGTCCGACGCGTCGTTACAGTGTTCAAGACAAGTCCTCGAGGAGTCAAACAACATGTGCAAAGTTTTGAGGTAGTTCAACGTTCAGAAGCGACTTTTGGACTCTGATCCAGAAAGTTCGAGTCAGAAAAGTGCTGCACTCCAGCCTCCAGTCCTGCAACCTGTGTGTGTGTGTGTGTGTGTGTTTGTTTCTGGAGTACTTGGCGGTAATTTGAAATGAAGCACCACTGATCCCAGACATGAGCTCAGCAGTTGCAGGTCGGCTGTGACAGAAATAGACCTGAGTGGTTAAACCAGGGGACTGAAATCCTCTCATTATGTCTGTTTAGCTGCTCCAAAACTGCCAGAATTTGCCATAGTATATTGATCATCAGCTGCTGAGGGACATAAAGTTTGACAGATCCAGTTTGGAAAGCAAGTTTTATGGTTGTTTAAGCACAACGGCCACTAGAAATGTGGGTTTTCTGGGCATTCTGGTGCTAAAAAAACATCATTGATGCACAATTTCTGAAATTTATATTAAAAAAAAAAAAAAAAAAAAACACTTGACGCACATCCTCCACAACAACTGTGGGTGTTTTTTTTTTTTCTCTTATAAATACAGATTATGTTGCTAAAGGGAATGCGAATGAATGTATTGTGTTCTCAAAGCACAACCCGCCGCTTGAATTGCGCACATTTTTCTCTAAATTGTGTCTCATTCAGGGACTGAAAATCCAGTTTTGCTTTTCTATCACATTTGCTGTAACACACAAAGCTGGAACTGCAGAGTTTTTCTCACTGAAACGCAGAAATTCAGGTGCTCAAACTGCACTTTTGCTGAAGTAGGGATTTTTTTTTTTTTTTTTAATGATAAGCAGGTTGAATGTTAAAGTTGTTCTTGTCTTTAAGCACAGCCTCTGTTCAGCCTGAGGAGATTTCCTTCACTTCCGGTGCTAAAAATATCATTTTGCAGCAAAGTCCTGCCTTCCTTATGCACAGCCACTGTTTGGATTGTTTATATATTTTTTCACTCCAATACTCATATCCAGGTGCTAAAATGAGAGCTTTTTCATATTTATAACCAGACAAACAGTTTTTATATCAACTTAAAGCACAAGAACTCTTAGTTAGGTCGCTGTGTCTGCTGCAAGGTGCAGTGCATTAAATCCATTTTCAGTACAAATTTACCTGAATTAATTATCTTGATTCTCAGCCAGTGCTGCTAATTACCGATCCAACAGACACACTCGTCTTGGCTGCTATTTTTGTGGAAATATATGACATGCAAAGACCAGCTGCTTTGCCAGTTTAAGAATTGGCAGCTGACAAAACGTGCAAAACAAATAGTTTTGAGACAGATGAGAGCAATCACAGCACTGAAAAATCATCTATTTTTTATTAAAAGATGAAATTTTCTCTCTATTGTGTTCAGGTGCAAAATCATCAAAAATCTCAGCTACATTTTAATTAATTATTCAACTAGTCCCCGTTAACGATATTTGTGTTGAAAATCATCAGTTTCCTGCAGAGCATCTCCTGATCTCTCGCCTGTTTGCGCTCAAAACTTAACTCTTGTCACTTGCAAGCACTGAAATGAATTATTGAAGCCTTCTCTGTTATCACTATTTTGATATTTCACGTAAAAATCACAAGCCTCTTCGCTGAGCCGCAGCTCTCCTGATGTCTTGTCAGTCCGGGGTGAGAAAACGTCTTCCTAAACACTCGGTTATGTTTAGATGAATTATTGAACTGAAGTGAAAACTGCTGGAAGAGTTTACAACCCAGAGGACTTTTCTCTTCATCTCTTATTTATCTTCCCCCGGCTGTGTTTACACTGGCCTGAAAGGTGGAAAATCTTGAGTCAAATTCACATTTACATCAAGAATCCAATCCAGACGTTAGCCTTTAGGTATCTTTGAAATGTACTGGATGTTGCCTGTAGGAGAATCACTTTGAATCTAAACCTGAAATTTGTCAGTTCCTCTTTTTTAATCTCGAAAGACAGAGTATCCAGTCTGTTTATGTGTTTTGTAAAGACTTGAGTCATTTTTTAATCCATTAAAAAGCAGCACAGTTTGATTGAATTAGATTTCTCTCTCATTTTATTCAAATTCTGATCTCACTTGGGAAAAGATTTTCCCTTTGAACTCTGTCGGAGAAAACATTTTCAGTTTGTCCTAGATAAAAAAAAAATAAAAGAATCACCCTCTTTTTGTTGTTTGCCTTGCAGATAGCAGACCGAGCGACCTGACTCTGCTCTGTTCAAAGCAAATAAAGTCCAGTTGATATTTTTTTTTTTCGGTTTAACTTTTCCAAGAGAAAAACCAGGTTACCACAGAGTTTTGAACACGTCAACCATTTTCTTAACCTCACGGCTAAGATCGTTTCTGCAGAATTGTCAGTGTAAATGTGACCGAGAAAACAGGTTGGAAAGGTCAGGCCGAGCTTTTCTTTGTCTGCTGGTGTGTGTGTGAGTGCGTGTGTGTGTGTGTGTGTGTGTGTGTGTGAGTGTGTGTGTGTGTTTGCTGAAAAAGACTGTCAACAGTGAAAGACACCAGCCCACACTGATTTGACTGATTACTCAGAGACAGTTGTGCAACACCATACAAAAAACACACATACACACACACACACACACACACACACTCAAATTTGGACCCACATGCTTGTGTAACTGCACACAAAGGAAAAAGAAAAGAAAAGAAAGACAGAAACACACACACACACACACACACACACACACACACAAATAAATGTCAGTGGGAGCGGAGTGTAGGCGGAACTTGATGAAACACATGCGGGGCGAGGCTGTGCATTGAGGAAACCAACCCCCTCTCTCTTTCACAGACACACACACACACACACACACACACACACACACACACACACACATCCACGCACACACACACCCCACTCCCCAGAGACCATCACACTCCTCCTGCCTCACCTTCATCTCCCCATCATCGAGGAAAATTCACCAGGAATCATCCAGAAGCCCACGCAGGAGCGCCAAATTAATTGTTTGTCTGTATGCAGAACAGTTTGAAGTGCCAACTTGAGACTCCACACCCCCCCTCGACCCCCCCATCTGCCCCCCAGGGAAGAAACAATCTGGCAAATAGGCCTGAAAATTAATTTTTACGATGATTAAAAGACATGGTGACTGGCCTCCCGCCGCCCCGAGGACGGAGGATAAAAGCTGTTTACTGTAAGGATTTTCTTAGAAAAACACAGCACATTATTTTACATTAAACAAAGAAACACACAATATCCTGTCCTCTGCTGTTTTTTTTTTCTTACTCTTTTGTACCACAGTTTCCTCGCTGTTTTGTCCATGAACACAAAACTATTAAGAGACACAGAAGAGGGTTTTTTCTTTTTGGAGGAGAGACTGAAAGACGTGAGGAATGAACTGAAGTTGCCTTTTTATTTGAAGTGTTTGCTTTTCTAAGTGATATTTCTTTGTTGAGGAGCTGGTGAAGCTAAACTTGACAACAAGATCTTCTGCATCTGTGGAAAAGACTGAGATGAACAAGTGATAACAGCAGAGAAACAGGTGTTCATCTCTACACAGCACAGCTGAGTTTTTTCTGCTGTGGCTTTACATAACCCGCCCTCATTTTCTGTGGGGATTTTCCATCTGTGTGGGAGAAAAAAGACTACGGTACCTTAACTCAGCCGAATACTTGTAAGAAACTGTTTGAAAAAACAAAGAAAAGGCTGAGGAACTGACTTTAAATCTCACTGGATCTTTTATATAAACAAAACTACCTTCGTTTCTACACAGACTGCTTTGCAGACAACAGTCCCTTCTATATCTCTCTATATCTTTGTGCAAAGCAGAGGAAACCACAAAGGAACCTGCCTGAAGTCTCGGTGGAACTTCCAGCAATTTTCATAGACATATTTCTGTGATATGGAGAACTATTTACTCTGTAATAAATAAACTGGGTAGGATTTTAGGACAGAATTTGTGAAAAAGGAGTCGAGTTTCTACGTGACTTGGAGAAACAGTTCACAGCCAAGAAGAAGAAATAGAAATAGAAAAAACAAACAAACAAAAAGGATTTACAATTTTCACAAAGAAATCTTTTCTCCAAGAAATTCTTCTCATATTGGATCTTTATCTTGCAGTGCCCAAAGCGTGGAGAACTTTGGTCTTTTTTCTGTCTCACAGCCCACTTCAGTGTCTGGTGTCCAACCTTGATAAACACCAGTTTGTGCAAAAAGTGGAATACAAAGGAAAACTGAAAGAGAAAAGAGAGAGGAAGGACACAGCCCGGCTCCTTCTGAGGACATCGGTGAAAGGAAGGAGATAAAGGAAGGAGATAAAGAGAAGGTCAGAGGGAAATAAAGGCGAGGCAGAGGCAGTGGATTATCAATACTGAGCTGCAGCTGCTGCTGTGGGTCCTGAAGGACTCACAGACAGAGGAGAGAGAGAGAGAGGGAGAGAGGGAGGAAAAAAAGACGAGAAGAAAGCAGAGCGAGACGAGAGGAGGAGTGACAAACGCTGGGAGCCACCATGGGCTGCAACATGTGTGTGGTGAACCGGCCGGAGGAGCAGTACCGGGTCATGTTCCAGGTAGGAAACCACTTCTGTGAGAAACTCTTTACATTTGTTTATTTATTTTAAAGGCATAGTTCACCCAAAAATAGAAATTCAGTCTTTATCTTTTAGGGATGGGGTGGTATCTGATCCAAGAGTTATCTTCTTTAAACAAAGATCTTAGTAACAAAGTCCTACTGTGCAGAATTATGATGATTTCAGAACTGCACATCTTCCTAGCAACAGCACCGGCTTGCTGAAAATGAGATTACAAAGTACAAAAAATCTATAGTTGCGCTGAAACGGTGAAACGGTGATAAAAGCAGACTGCAGTCAGAGCAGGATAATGAATGCCAGGATTTGTGGGAGTGGAATTTTTTTCTCTATGATCGCTGTAACTGGATGAACTTGCATGCACATTTAGGGATGTTTTACGGAAGCCTGATTTCTACACAACAAAATGTCAAATGGTAAATTGCTCCTGTTTATCTGACATACTAACAATCTAGCCACGTTTGGCGAGTGGTCAGATGCAAGTTTCAAACCTGAAAGTGTTCATAAAATGTCTCCAAACAGGTCATACAACATAATCTGAGTTTTTTTTTTTTTCACAAATGATTAGTGTGGATCCAAAAGTCCAATATTTTCCCCATTATTTGCCACTTTTTTCTCACCGACAATAATCTGGTCACACTGCAGCCTTTAGTAAAGAGCCGAAGTCAAATGTAATGTCAACTTATTTATATAGCGCATTTAAAACAGCCTCAGCTGACCAAAGTGCTGTACAGGCTCAACAAACCATGGCAAAACAAATGCAAACTATAAAACATATAGGAATAAATAAATAAAAGATAAATTAAAAAGTGGCAGAATGCTAGAAGAATGTGAGTTGTGTAGCTCTGTTTAATAAACACTTGAAGGTTTCCAGGCTCTGGACAGCTCCGACATGAAAAGTTATTCCATGAACTGTTGGCAGCCGCTGCAAATGCTCAGCCGCCTCGACTTTTGCTCCTTGATCTGGGAACATCCAGGAGCAACCGGCTGCATCACCTGATGCAACAGATCATAGAAATGAGTTGGTGCAAGTGTATTTAAAACCTTAAAAACAAACATTAAGGTCTTAAATTCAACCCTGAACCTGACAGGAAGCTGGTGGAGGGAGATCAAAACTGTTGTTATATGATCACACTTTCTTTGTCCCCTCAGAAGACGACCAGCAGACTTCTGTCATGTTATTTTAGAGTGAACTATTCCTTTACTCTCCAGTAAAATACAAACAAATTCACCAAACCTCCACCAACCCGTCTTTATTGCTAAACTCTCACTGCTGTGGTGTTTCCAAAAGATCAGCTTTCAGTCAAACGGTGTGGGCGGGGCTTGGATTTCCCATTGATGGAAATGGATCACGGCTGCATTAGAGCAGTCAGGGACAGAGTGGGGAGGAAATGAATATTTTGATAAAATGTTTGAAAAGTTATTATTTCAAACAAAAATTCCACCATCACAATCACTGTTAACCTCGCTGTTTGGAAGAATTAAGAGACAGATAACAAGACAAAGAGAAGAGAGAGGAGATAAATTAGAATACAGTAATAAACAAAATACGATAAACAAATATGTAGTGCAATTAAAAGTAGATAAAAACTGGAAATAACTATAAAAATGGTGAAATAAAATAGCACGCTGTAAAGTAATTGAAATAAATGAACCTAAGAGTTTTGATTTTGGATGTAAAAGCACTCTGACCTGCGGCATGGCTCAGAGAAATGAACTTCAGAATCAAATTAAAGAATAAAAGGATTTAATTTTTTTTTTTTTTTTATAGAGCACGTTTCATGCACAGCAGTACAATGAAGAGTAGGTCACAGTGTTAAATAACTGCAATTCAAAATGAAAATGAAGAGAAATGAACAGCATATGGTGCAAAAAAGAACAAAGATCAACAACAAAATACATGTGTAGTTGACATAAAATGTTTTTTTGTGAGAGAGAGAGAGAGACTGAAAATTCATACATATCTTTAAATATATTCTTAAAAAAAGGTTTCAGTGTTTGTATATTTCCCACATATTTGTATTTATATACATAAAAATCTTTTTTATTTTTTCTTACTTATTTGTATATATTTCTAACAGCAGTTCCTCTGTTTAATGTACACTTTTTGATGTTTGTTTTTGTTTCACACACTGCTTTGGCAATATAAAGGTGTGTTTCCCAGGCCATTTGAATTGAATGGAATTGAGAGAGAGCGAGAGCGAGAGAGAGCGAGAGAGAGTGAATGAGAGAGAGAGAGAGAGAGAGAGAGAGAGAGAGAGAGAGAGAGAGAGAGAGAGAGAGAGAGAGATGTTTGCTCCAAAGACAGGAAGTAAATGCGAATTAATTTGTGTGTGTGATTGGAAGAGGAAGGAAGTGGCATATGAACGAGTGATTGTGTGTGTGTATGTTTGTGTGTGTGTGTGTGTGTGTGTGTGTGTGAGGGAGAGAGAGAGAGACTGAGAGAGAGAGAGAGAGAGAGGGAGAGAGAGAGAGAGAGAGAGAGAGAGAGAGAGAGAGAGAGAGAGAGAATGCTGCAGCCATTCATCATCTCAGGTTGGACTAGTTACTTCTCTAAAGGTCACAGTTTTATCCGGATGCGTTCCTTGTTCAGCAGAGGGTGAAAGTCACACAGAGGACTCTTTAAATCACAAATCCATCTCACACTGCCCATGTGCTCATGGAAATGTAAAACACTGGATCTGAGTGTGTGTGTGTGTGTGTGTATGTGTGTACAAATGTGCAACGCTTCAATTCACAATGAAGGAAAACACCAGCCATTGTCATTTACAGTTGTAGTCTGTTTACTTCTGTGAGTTTCTTCCAGTCAGTTTGCAATGTGTGCTGCGGGCATTTTTTTTCATGATTTGTGTTTAAAATACAAACTTTTCAGAGTCATAGTAGGCTGAAATGAGATGCTATCTAGTGTTTTGGGGGGATTTTTTTCCATTTCCTTCTTTGGCTGTCAACTGGTTGGCAGCAGACAGAGTGTAGTTTCTCACACTCAACTCAGAAATCACAAGGAAACGAGGAAATACTGTAGGAAGTTTGCTGATGGACTAGCTCATTATGGGTTTTCTTGCTCCATACTGACCAAGAAGCAGTTAGCAGTAAACAACTGTAGTGAGTCATGTATCAGGTGTTAAATTAAAGTAAATGAAGAATTATTATTTTCAAGTCATTATAAAGTTGATAGTCGAAGTCTTTCCCCTGTTGCTATCTGATGTTCAAACACAGAGCTGCTGCATTACCTCACTGCAAAGCATTGGTTCCCAAATTGTGGTCTGAGGACCTCCATGAGGTCCCCAGCAAGACGAGGAGTACTGTTCAGAGGTTTCCCTCCTCCCTGCCACTTTACAGGACTGATAACCTTCAGAAACATTTGATGTTTTGAGTGGAAAATCTTCCTCTGCTCAGTAACAAGTAACTCCAGCTGTCGAATAAATGCAGAGCAGGAACAAATGCAAGATCTCTCTCTGTAGAGAGATGTAGAATGTAGAAAGTAGAAAGTCTCACTAGATGGACATACTCGAGTAAAGTGACAGAGCCTCAGAGCCTCGGAGCAGGACTGCAGGAGATGACCTGGGGTTCTTTACATCTGAGTTTAGATCCAAACCAGACGTTCTCACCTGGCTCAGCCTCAGGATCAACATTTTCCCTGATCATCGAGTCAAAGGTGAACTTAAGAGTAAATCAGTATTTCATGTACTGTTCACCCTGTGAAAAAATACAATACAACTACATTGTCCTGCAGGTCCACTTTAGGACCATGACCCACCAGCTGGGAACCACTGAACTAAACCCCACATGTGACAACAAGAATGCTCTCAGACTTTATCCATATAAAATATTGTCCAGCAGAAATTGTTGAAAAATCTCATGTATGTATGTATGAATCTTGTGTAGGAGTAACAGGAGCATGTGATGTGTTGTGGAGGCTGCTGGAGCTGTCTGTGGTGCTGAACAGCAGCCTCACATTATCAGGCTGTCTCTGATGAAGAACACAGTGGCCGCTGTCCGTGGTGCTGAACAGCAGCTTCATATAATCAGGTTAAACATAGTGGAGCTGTCCGTTGTGCTGAACAACAGCCTCATATAATCGGACAGTGTTTCTGATGCTGAACACAGTGGAGCTGTTCTTGGTGCTGAACACTCCCCTGCTGCTGCTGCACAGCATCACTGTCGGGTTAAGGTTCCGATCTCTTGATGGACTCGCCCATTTGTCCAAATTATGGTGAAGGATACAGGGCCACCACAACCAAAAAGCTCCTCTGCTTTTTGAAAGACAGTTAACCCTTTGGAACCTGAGCAAATTCACTTGATGTCTTTGAAAAGCAAACAAAGCAAAATGTATTTTTAATTGTTAAAATAATAGATTTCTAAGTCAGATTGGTGACGCTGGATTGACATCAGATATCTTGTGATTAAATGCCTCTCACAAGCATTTAACCCTTTGAAACCTGAGGGAATGCACTTGACATCTTTCAAAAACGGGAAAAACGTTATGAGCAAATTGAAATAAATGACAAAACTGAGCAAGTATGAAAAAAAGAAATAAAGCAAAAAATGAAAATTTGGTAAGACAAAATCTTTAAGGTTTGTCTTTTGTAATGTTCATCTTTTGGACCAACATCAGTACGTTCATGGTAAATCTTGGACTTTGAGAATCTACGTGAAGGAGACTGAGGCTGTTCAGCCACTTTCCGTTGGCTCTCCCTTTAATTTGTCACCCGTCTGTGTGAAGAGGTCATCTGCGAAAACAGATAAATGCCATTACTGAGAAGAAATTTTCTGGATCCAAGAACCAACATTTTTCTACAAAATCCAACATGACTTCTGTATTATTGCTGTATGATTGCATTATTGATGAGCGGGATATTGATTTCAACCAGATCCCCCAGCTCTGAGCCCATCACTCCAACCATTCTGTTCGGTTCTGTTGTACATGGACGTACTGAGCTGTGTGAATCTGAAGCAGGACATCATGGGAAAAAGGGCAGGGAGCTCGGTCAGTGTGTCGTGAATAAATAAAGCTTTAAAAAATGGATTGTATTAAAATAATAAATAAGTCTCTGTGGTTGCTGCAGCTGATTTTCAAACAGGCTGAAAGAGCTCAGATGTGTCATAAAATTCAGCGAGCGTTGTGGGAATGTATTAAACCTCCGACTGGCCATGTTTATGGAAGAGCTGCAGGCACGACCTCATACATAAAACACACACACACACACACACACACACACACACACACACACACGCTTACATATTCTCTTTCCATTTCTCCATGATACACCTGCTCTCTCTCCCTATCTCTCTCTCACGCACCAAAAATTTTGTGAAAGGAGCATGAACCCAGAAACTCAGATTTCATTCTGTTGACATGAATTGTAATTAGGTTTTGATCCTGGTTAACTCGAGTCAAACTTCCCTCCCAGCAGAAAACTTGTTGTGAAGCAGGCCAACTTATTTTGGGCAGTCAGGCTTGTGGAAGTAAAAGTCCCATCCTTTTTCCTGACTGTCATGTAAGGGGGACATTCCGTTTTTAGCTTTTCCAAACTTGGATGGACATGAAACGCAAGTATCAAACAAATAAAGCCGTTCATTCGTCGTTTCAAGAGCAAATAAACGGCACGACAGTATAAATTATGCACAATGAATTTTTTCACAGCAAAACTATTCTCAGCAAGTGTGATGCCGAAGATTTCTTCATTCTCAGAAAAAGTTGCTTAAATAAGAGTGAGGAAGTGGCCCGTGTGTGTGTGTGTGTGTGTGTGTGTGTGTCGGTCAAGTGTAGTGGACTTTTTCCACGACTAAACACACAAACTAACAAGACAGAAACTACAACCCAGTTCAGCTTTCCAGTGGAAACTCTGTCCTGGCATCACATTTTGTCAGCAGCTGGTTGCCACGTTAGTTCTTTGTTCTGATTGTTTGTAGCTGCTACGGCTTTAGTTTTAGTTTTCTTTTGGAGGCCAATTAAAAAACAAAACAAAACAAACAAACAAACAAACAAAACAGTAGAAAAAAAAAGACAGTCCTTCATGGTTTTGACTCTGTGTGAAGGAGGTCACAGAAATGACTTGTTGCATTTTAAAATCGTGTTGGGTTTGTTTTTTCGTGACTTGGTGTAAAGAGGCTTTTATTTTGTAATCTGAAACGGCTTCCTGTTTCCACTGTTTTGTCTGATTTGTATTCAGAAAATTCCCAGCGTGAGACGGGCTGGATGCATGAATGTAATGTGGTCTGTTCCTCTCCCTCTGTTATGAATGTTTGTATGACAAATATATGAACCCATTTACACACACACACACACACACACACACACACACACACAATCCTTTCTCTCTCTGTGTTACACATGAATACACATCGACATCTCGTTTTCCCTCCTTTTTCTTGCTTATAGACACTCTCTCTCATTCTTATGAACACACACACACACACACACTTCTTTTCTCCTACAAACACTTTCTCTTTCCTTGATTTACCAGTGAACTTTGAAAGTGTGCGTGTGTTTGTATGTGTGTGTGTGTGTGTGTGTGTGTGTGTGTGTGTGTGTGTGTGCATATGCGTGTGCGTGTGTGTGTGTGTTCAGTTCTAAGCTTCACATTATTACCCAAGGCTGAGGGTTTACAGGTTGTTTAGTAAAAGCCTCACATTCAGCGGCACACACAAGCACCTAGACACACACACACACACACACACATACAAACACAATGCTGCTGGTTGCCGTCACAACCGTTTAAAATCATACAGTCTGATATGACACAATGCATTCTGGGAAGTTAACTGTAACCAGTGAGCTCACACTGCAGACACAAAAAATCCTGTGAATTTAGTTCATATCTTGGTGTTTCTCACGCCAGCATTCGCTTTTAAACATCGAGCTTCATCAGACTGAGGATCTGAGAGCTGGGAGGCCTCACACACTCTTTGTTCTTGGCACACACACACACACACACACTGCTCAGGGCAGCGCTCACAGATGGTTACCTCTCCCCTAGCAACAGTTACTGTCTCACTCATCCTGCCAGAGTGTCTCAAGATGCACGTACACACACACAGGCGCATGCACACAACCACACACACACACACAGAGCGAATGTCCCCTCTCACCTTGGCTGTGAATGAGAGAGTCACTATCAGCATGCATTTATTTATGTGTGTGTGTGTGTGTGTGTGTGTGTGTGTTTGTGTGTGTGTGTGTGTGTGTTTGAGTGTGTGTGTGTGTGTGTGTGTGTGTGTGATTAATGAGGTCTGTAATGGATTCTGATGACCTCTTGAGATTTGAGGAGGAGGAGGGGATAAGCACCCTGCAGCTCACACACACACACACACACACACTCATGACAGCAAATTAATTTTAAATCAACTCCAATTTGAATCGTTTCTAATTTTTTTTGTCCGTTATTGTTCTGTTCTGCTTTTTTCAATCCCGCTCTACACAGTCAGACTCTATTCTATTCTATTCTATTCTATTCTATTCTTAAACATCCATAAATCAGCTTGAACACAAGATAAATGAATAATAAATAAATCCTTTAATTTTTAAGTACTGGGAGAGACGCAGCAGATGTACTGCAGTAAATAAATAGAAATAAATAAGTAATAAAACATTAGATAGATAATCTTTATTGTCTTAGACGTGGAAATTTGCCTTCAGCTTCACGATTTAAAACACGTCACAGTAAATCACAACACACAATAATAAAAACACAACGTGCACATAAAACATGTTTTCTGTAGCAGAAAGTAACATATTTTAAGGAAATGTAAGTGGCCAGAAAGCGTTCCAGCTGATTATCAGACAGCTCTGTTTTTCCTGACGTTTCGGAGATACAAGGTTTTCACCAGACGGCAGGTTTCTCGCCCATTTGGAGGGAGAAATCTTAATCCCAATCTGACAAGGTGTTAAATTCCCCCACAGTTATTACATTACTGGCTCCCCACTCGTTTTTCAGCAGCACGTCTTTCCCGCCCGTCGGAGAAAAAGAGGAGGAGCGGGATCGGATGTTGTGAGGTTTCACAGCGAGCTTTTTCACCCTTTGAAACCCGGATCGATGTCTGATCTAAACACTCGTGAAAGGCCTCTCGCTCCCATTTAACCCTCTGAAGCCTGGGAGGGAACTGGCATGACTTCTCTCTCAAAAAAAAAAAAAGAAAAAAAGAAAAAAAGAAAAGAAAAGAGAAGATAAAAGACATGGGAAAAAAGGCTATGAACAACCTTGAAAGAAACTACCTAAATGTAGCAAGAAATCATCTTGAAGAAGAAGAAGAACAAAAACAACAACAATAATATCAACAATAAATAAAAATAAATACAAAAGAAAGAAAAGAAAGCAATGGAAAAAGAAAGAAAAGGGCCCGACAATTGAAAAAAGAAAAAAGAAAATTAGAAGTTAGAAAATTGGCAAAAAACTAGGGAAAGTGTACTATATAAATATAGTATAATTACATATTCAAAATAATGTGAAAAGGGAAAAATTCTTTTCTTTCCTTTGGCAAATTTTCAGGACATTTTTTTTTCTTTTTCATTCAAATTTTCACATCATTTTCTTGCACCTTTTTTTTTTTTTTTTTAATAATTTCTTGCTGATTTTCTTGTTAAGTTGCTCCTTGCCTTTTTTTTCTGTGTTTTGGAAAGCAATCAGATTAATATGCTCAGGTCTCAAAGGGTTAAAGTCCTAACAAGACAAGACAGATTTTGTGTTTTGTGGATAAAACTGGTGAATGTGGCTCAGCTCGAGTTGCCGCCTCCTCCATCTTGGGTTTTGCTCGTGAATATCGACCTCCAGCAGCAGCTTCTACACGCAGAACAAACAGAGTTCATCCGCCTGGCCATGAAAGAGCGCTGAAAGCTCAACAACTTTCTCGACAACTTTGTTTCGTGTCACTAAACAGAGCCGGCCCTCTGGACGAGCAGCCCGCTGGAGGTGAACGTGGGTTTATTCGTCGCTCATGGCGGTTTTCACTGAGAGGGAGCCAGAGGAGACGTGTTTGGAGGTGTGACTGCTGCTTAATCCTGGCAGATTCCTCGGCGCTCGGCAGCTCCTCTCGGTTTGACGGCGAGCGGCTGCGGCTCGGATCGAACAGGTCGACCTTCAGATCCGCCTCGCAGGAGCTAAACGCCTGTTGGAGGCAGAGAAAATCGCAGCATTTGAAGTGTAAATCAAAAGACGAGAATCAAACTGGGCGAATCAAACGGTTGCATTTGTCCCTCAGGGCTTGCCATAGCTGTAGAGGCGTGAGGTGTGTGTGTGTGTGTGTGTGTGTGTGTGTGTGTGTGTGTGCGTGCTCAGAGGGATGTGGGAGAGTGTTGAAGCTGGCAGATGTCAAGGCTTAATTTGTTTGATTCGATTTTCTCGCTGCCCAGCCTTGCCTGGCCATCAGGAAACACACACACACACACACATAAGCGCACACATGCACACACACATGCAACTCAGTCGTACAGTAGAGCGAGCCCTGAGGCACACACGTATATTCAAGTATATGTCCAACTTTCTTTACACACACACACACACACACACACACACACACACACACACACACACAGCTATGCATGCGTGGACACACACACACACACACGATTCTCTCTCCCTTCAGTTTGCTGTCAGATTTGTCTCAACGGGATGCTGTTGCCGCGGCAACTGAGGTCATTAGGGAAGCCATATTTATGCTTTCTCACACTGCCGTTGACAGAGCCGCTGTAATGAGCACGCAAACACGCACGTGTAAACACACACGCGGACACACACGCACGTGCAAACACACACACACACACACACACACACACACACACACACACACACACACACACACATATGTAGGCGTTCAGAGACTTACAGACACACATTGTTTCTCTCACTTGCTCACACACATACACACACACACACACACACACACACACACACTCACTCACACAGACCAGTGGAGCTCAGATGCATAATACACACAGGGAATCCCACCTGCTGCATCCAAAAACATCTTTGCTTTGAGAGCAAGAGAGAAAGAGAGAGAGAGAGGAGAGAGAGAGAAAGAGAGATCAAGCGAGATGAAAGAGAGGCATTATAAGACAAAACATTATAACAGAGCAGAGCGTCAGCGTTCGGCTCTTTTAAGGAATTAAAACTGAACAAACGTCAACCCTCCTCTGTGTGAGCAGCAAACTCGTCTGAAATAAACAACAAAATAAAACAAAACCAGATAAAACATAACTACAGTAAACCACACTGAACAGGACTGGCCTCAGAGCCCGGCTTCAAACCAGAGCAGACTGAAGGTGTGGATGTACTTCAGTGAATATTTCACAGTAACCTGTTAGTACGCCAAAGCGTGGAATCCACCCGCTGGTCCATGTCACGTTTTGCGTTGCCGAGGCGACACAGCGACACTCAGCTGCTATCAGGTCAAGAGGAACGTTTGCACATGCACGAATGTTGGCTTGTCAGATAATCATTAGGTAACCGTTGGATAAAATACTTGTTTGAAAACGTGTTGAAAACAAATTCCGGTTTTCCTTGGACTTGGATCTGAACTCACAGGAAAGTCCTTGTATTTGACCCCCCCGCTCTGTCATGAAACCCTGCATTTTTCACGTCTCTGTGACACGAATCATGACGCTTTGACGTTTTTTTTTTTTTTTTTTTTGCCTGCGTTCTGTCACCGTCAACAGGGGACCTTACAGTTTTGCCCCTTCCGATCAATCCCACAATGCCACGCTCAGTTTACGCTGCGGTGAGAAAGCGAAATAAGGCAATTCAGTCTGGCACACACTGTGACCAAAACAGATGCAATCTCTTTTGTTATCGTCCCCCTGCCAAGCGCCATTTCCACATCACTGCCTCTTCATATTATTATGGGATGCATCTTGGGATGCACAAAAAAAAAGAAAAAAAAAGAAGAGGAAGATATCAGATTCGAGCAGCCGTTCACAGCCGAGACTGACGAGCTGCAGTGCAACCGCAGCACAGGAGACTAAAAGGACTGAATAAACGAACATCAGACATACAAAAAAAAAAAAAAAAAGAATCAATCCGCTCTGTGAGGTTATGATGCTGCGACAGATTATTTGCATATTATTCTTTAAGGAACCCAGCTCTTTCGGAGCCGTCACAAACACATTAGCGCTGATGAGATCTCAGCTCGTTAGGCTCAACGCCGGCAGACGGAGAGCAAAGGACCCCTGGGAGGGAATCACAACTCGCTCGTTTGCTTTTCGGTAATCAGCTGTGGCTCCTAAAAACTACAACTACACTGCTAACACGTATCAATAACATGCAATTCAGCAAAGTGCTCAATATTTACAGCACACTGGGGATCGGATATCAAAATCATGAAACAAGTGAAATGATTAAGTGCAATTTTTTTTCCAATGTAATTTTGCATATTAAATTACATTAAATTGACTTAATTATGACGTCTGGTTCTCATATCGCTGAACACAGGAGCTCCATCAATAGGACTGCTGTACCCAGTCCATTTCTATGAAGAGCAAAATCACATTTCATCTTGTTTTTTTTGTTTTTTTTTCATAGGCAGAGAAAGAGAAGGGATGGAGCTCAGCCAAACAGGTGGCAACATCAATTAGCTCCAGAAAACGAGAGCAGCGTTTTTGGATTTCTCATTTCAGCTTTTATTTCCGGGGGGCAGGAATGAGGACCGCTCTCTTAATGAGTTTTTGTGGCTGTCCTTCGATATCGCTCTAGTGGTTATGTACCGTTTTTATGATAATATTTTGTTAATTTCTTATGTTAATTTTTTCATGATGCATTTTTAAGATGTCTCTTGTGGCCCTTCCTGCGCTCTGCGGATGTGCTTTTCTTGAATTTGGGTGTTTTTACGGGTGGGTGGACTGTTAAAATGTTGTTTGTGACGTGTTTTATGATGAAGGCCAAAAGCCGAAACGCGTTGGTCGACCAGTAAAGTTGGTCTTTATCCTCCCAGGGTCACTGTGGGGAGAAAAAAAAAGTGAGGCCAAGCGAGGGGAGGTAATATACCAAGAAACCATGAAAACTCTTCCTCATACATTTTAGAGGTTTTTTCCAATAAATTTACAGCTTTAATCTCTAATTTCTGAGTTTTATTCTCGTAAATTTGTGAGTTTTTGTCCTGCAAATTTACCACCTTAATCTCAGAGGATATCCGAGTCATGCTCTTGTGAATTCACGACTTTAATCTCAAAAATTCAAAGTTTTATTCTGGGGATATTACCCCTCGTCCCCCGGCTGTGTCATTTCATCTTTCCCCACAGTGACCCTGCTGCGCCGTCGTACGAGGTGCTCTCACAAAATGAGTAAATTTACGATTCAGCAGCCTCCCCGCTCCTCCACACGTTCCTTATTTATGTTGCAAGCAGCCTCCGTGCATGCAAAAATTGCGAGCGCTGTCACACATTAAAGGGAAATAAGCCCCAGTGCTCTGTCCTGCAGGGAATATAAGTCATTTGGTTAATCTCTGTTTAGGCGATGTGTAGACAATGGAGCACTGAATTATATGCGATTGAACAGAGAGAGAGATATTGTTTTGCTTTAACAGACATATCAGAGAAAGACACAGGAAATAGAGAGAGAGAGAGAGAGAAGGAAAATGCAACCACAAATATGATCTCCAAGCAAACATTTGCATGAGAATGATTCTTTACGGGACGCAGTCAAACTCCATTATCCGTGACGGCGGCTCGGATCATTAGGCGTGTCAGAGATATAACTAAACTAACCCGAGGGGGAAATGGGGAAATGGATTAGTATTCTGTTTGCCAGGCACTTACGAATCTTAAAACCACAAGAGGCGAGGCGATGTATGTATTAGTATTCTGCTTTTCATGCCGTTTGAATCTTAACTCGGAGAGCCGCAATATGTGTCAGCGCACCGCTTTATTAACGTATGGATATATCTCTCAAACAGACGGTGGAGATTTATGAAAGTAAGAGATCCTTTCTGGCTTTTACAAAAAAACGAACAAAAAAAAAATCCTAGCCGGGAGCTGTGAGTTATGAGGATGTGTCTGTGTGCATCAAAGATCTGATCTGATCTTTTTCTTTCTTTATATTTAACCTCGGAATGTTCTCTTTCAAGGAGAAAACGCCAAAGATGAATAAACTAATATTAAAAGATAATGTACATACGGATAAGACGAGAGTGATGTGGATCAATGTATAGATTAAGTCAGATACAACGTCATAATCCCAAGTTTATGACCAGTGTTGGGGATTAACACGTTACTGTTATCACACCGTCATGTAACATGCTACTGCTCCTAAAGTCAGTGATCACATTGCAGTTACAAATCAAACAGCTGTGTTCTTCAATTCTCTGATAGAAGAAAACAGTCCAACGTGTCTTCATGCTCGCGCAGCAGTCGCCTGACCTCTGACCTCTGACCTCTGACCAGTCGTCTCCTCACTGTGGCCAGAGTTCGTGTGGCAGAGAGAACAAATCAGCCAAGCAATCTGCAGCTTCTGAGCGGTGGAGATGTGCACGTTACTGAGAATTTGTTTAAACGGAGAGGAAAGTGCGGAAACAGCTCTCCACAGCACATCAGACATCAGACTGTTACTGTGCTGTCACTTTATTAAAGAGCAGAAAGAAATATCTTGTATCTGTCCTTCATATTAAGACAGGAATTCGTGCCTTTTTGTTAACTGGCAGTTACGTGACAGTGCAGCTCAGGTCATGTTTCTGAGTAACATAAGTGATGTAACGAGTAGTGGAAATAATTACTTTCCACAAGGAGGAATTAAATAAAGTGATGCCTAACTAGTCACTAGTAATATCAAATACATTACTTTTTTTGAGTAACGACCTCAAGTTGGTAAGCAAAATGATCACTCTTTTTAAAACTTGATTGACTAGATTTTTTTTTTTTTTTTAATATAAATATAGTGTCTTGGAATAAAACATATAATATTGTATCTGTCATGTGAAAATCTCAGATTTTTTGGTCACTAACCCAGGTGAGTCCCATTGAGATTTAAGGGAGCCCTAGCCAAGTTGGTAGCAATACTTTTTTTTTTTTTTTTTTGACTAAGTCCATAATTTAGCCATTACATTTTGAAAAACAGTGATGGGAAGTGACCAGAGCCCAAAGTGATGTTTTCAGATGTCCTCCTCAGTCTGACCAGCAGCCAAAAAAACCCAAAGTATTAATTTGATAAAGATTTGAATGGGTCTTAAGTCTCTTTTCCATCACACCGTGCAGCTCAACTCAGCTTGACTCGACTTGGTTTTCCATCGGGCAGAAGTCATGGATAGCACCTGGCACCTGGTACTTTTTTTAGTATGACATCTTTTGAGCTGAGTCGATGCTAAAATATGACGTGAAAACACTGCAGACCGCTGAGAAAATCGTGACTGCATCATCGCTTTGCATCACGGGACGTCCCGTCAAGAGCCAGGCTGATATAGCAGCCGCAGTTACTGACAACGGCAACTTCCAGAAATAACACACCACATCGTGTCGTCACAGGCAAACCTGGCGAAACAGGCCCTTCACGCTGAAGATGACGTCACAGCAGCTTCGCATGCCGTTTCTATGACGACCAGCTATGCTGAGGGGGTTCAATCTGCTGTGGGGAATGAAATATAGAAAAGTACCTGGTGCCAAAAGTGCCGAGTCAAAGTGAACGGTGACATGCAGTGGAAACACACCTGTAGTGATGTGAGCGAAGCTGGAATCAGATCATATTTTTACTTTATAAATGACTCAATAACTAAAAAAAAAAAAAAATAATAAATAAAAAAATCGACTCATTTTCTCGTTGATCAGCCAATCAATCAACTAATTGTTTCAGCACTGCAGCTTTCATCTGGTTTTTAAAAAAAGAAAAGAAAAAAGAAATGTAAAAAAGAAACACAACGCTGCAGTGCAGCCTGGACTGCAGGTCACAGGATCAGGCTTGCGACAGGAAGGTTGCAGGTTTGAATCCCTGTGGAAACATGTTAGAAACACTCAAGTCCTTCTCAGAAACTGCTGCTAGGCGGCCGTTGAGCAAGGCACTGAACCCCCAAACATGTCCAGTGGCAGACTGTGTGTGAATGTGAAGCTAGAAAACAGCATGGATAGCTCAATAACCCTTCCCAGGATAAATAAGGGTTCAGATAATAATAATAATAATAATATAAAAAATAATAATAATAACACATTTTCATGGTGCTGTGTTTCTTAAAGCACGTTCCAGCGGTGATGTGTGTGTGTTGTTTGGATCTAAAAGCTGCCTCAGAGCGAGCGATGGGTCTTTAAAGCGCTACAGGATTTACATAATAGGCATATGACTGAGAAATAAAACATGTATGAATGCATCCTGTAATATCCGCTGGCGAGTGGCGGTGCCCGTCTTATTATGCAGCGCAAGGCCAATAATAATATGCAATTTTAATGATTTATGTGGTTATTATTTACATGCAATGTGTGGTGTTCAAAAAAAATAAAAAAGTACAGAAATGTCTCTGAGTGATGGGCAGCTGAATGCACAGAGGAGGACCAGGCGCCGGCGGCCAGGCTGAGGTGCAGCCGCTTAGAATTCAAGGACCTCAATTCATGATCTCGGCAAGTCTGGAAATCCTGATGAAATCCTCCATCCGTCACCCCTGATGAAATCCGTCCGTGTTTACTTCAGGATGGGAAGCGTGCAACGCAACGCAGCGCAGTCCGCTCCAATTTATTCAGCCATTTGCTGCCGTTGGCGATTGGTTTGTGTGCGTCCCCAACAAGGCAGCGAGCCCTTCGAAACGGAGCAAACTCACTCATATTTCTTTTGAAGGCATGAAAGAAGGGCAAGTAGTAAAAAATCACTGGAACATTAGTTTGAAAAAAGATGTGCTTAAAAATTAGCAAATAAATGAACAAATGAATAAATAAATGGATAAATTAGTTAATTAATTAAATGATAAAAATGAGCAGAAAATGTACCTGAAAATTAACACAATAAAATAAAATATGGTGATGTTAGATAAAAATTCAATAAATACTGTGCAATTAAAAGATGTTGGTCCTGAATGCACATACGCAATGAGAGAGATAAGACACAATAATAAATAAATAAGTAAATAAAATCCACGATTCACCCCCTCCCACACTCCTCCCCTCCCCCCGTGTGCCCACATACACGTGCTGTGTGTTTGTCTGATTTTTTGTATGCATGTATGTAAGCGTGCACACACGCTATTGTGTATGTATGTGTGCATGAATGTGTGTGTGTGTGTGTGTGTGTGTGTGTTTGTAAAACCCTCTCAACACACACTTAGTCCCGGCTTGACTTCCATTAGACGCAGAGAGTCCAGGAGATTGACGGAGGTGAGAGGTGAAGAGAGAGAGAGAGAGAGAGAGAGGGAGGCCTCGCTCTCTTCTTCTCTCATCTTCTTCCTGTTGTATTCCCCAGTTTCTCTCTCTCTCTCCCTCCCTCCCTCTCTCTCTCTCTATCTCTCTATCTCTGTCTCTCTCTCTCTCAGGTTCCTTTCCTTTTTCCATTTTGTCCCAGTTTCTGCTCGTTTCACCCTTTATCCCCGTCTGGATTCAACCTTCATCACAGCTCTCTTTCTCTCTCTCTCTCTCTCTCTCTCTCTCTCTCTCTCTCTGGTATTATCACAGCACCTCCACTTGGTTTGCTGGGAATGAACAATGGATCCTTCATCCCATGTTTCTCTCCTCTGTGTGTGTGTGTGTGTGTGTGTGTGTGTGTGTGTGTGCATATTCTGAAGAGGTGTGGTGAAAGAGATAAATGTCAAGGAAAAGTGTGCAACTATTTCTGTGTGTGTGTGTGTGTGTGTGTGTGTGTGTGTGTGTGTGTGTCCGGGGTGATAGATAGTGGAAGTGTTGATGGGAACCAGTAAATAGTTGATGAGGGGAGGAGAAACACGATGAAACCTCAGGGGGTGAACGCGCTGAAGGCTCACACACACACACACACACACACACACACACACACACTCTGAACACAAAGCGAAACCGACACAGGTGTGTGTTGCACAATAAATTAATGAAACGCACAAAACATAAATAATTGAACTCAAAGCCAGTTCAAATGTTACTCCGTCGTGTTTAAAGCAACAAGACTTTAACATAAGAATCCAGTCATTTTATCAGGCCCACACTATATCACAAAAAATCCAAAATTAATAGAAAAATATTTTTAAAAACTAGGGGCATATTTATAATTATGTTACAGGTCAGCAATTCTTTTTCACTTATTTTAGTTGCTTAATTTTTGCTCATTTCTTTTTTCTTTCTTTTTTTTTTTTCTAATTTTCGGGTCATTTAAAAAACATGACTTTTTTGATTGCTTAATTTCGCCTCATTTCTTTCATTTTTGGTTTGTATAATTTTCTTGCAGCCCTTTTAAAAGCCTTGTACCCTGTTAAGTTGCACATGTGGACATGCAGCACAGGCGGTTAGTTCGCTGACTGATGCGACTGTGAGCGCTCAGGCCGCCGGCTGAGTTATGGGCGGCGTGGGGCTTTCTGCTGGGACTCAGGCCACTCAACCAGACCTAAAAAAAAACACAAAACACGACCTCCGTTAGGTGAGACTGTGGCCGAGGAGGTGCTGGAGTCGCTCTGAACAAAAGGGAACCGTCAGCTCTTTTCTCCCTGCAGTTATTAATTTCACGCCTCGCTTCGTGGTGATTTTAGTCGAGGCTAATGTGGCAGAGCTCAGACTCGACGGTTATTGTTATAGTCTCCGTTAGCGCTGATACACACCGCTTTAATGAGCCGGGCCACAGCAGGGGTGTTGTAATTATCACACGTACACCCACACACACACACACACACACACACACACACAGTAATTCTGATGCTGGGAATCTCTAAAAATTCTGGCAAGTCGCATCCATTCATCTCTTCATCTATTAGCACTGCTACTGCTACACTAAAGATTATAACAGTCACTCTTAATTGCTTTCCGGTAGTTAAAGAATGCTTCACAACAAAAAGAAATTATGATACACACACACATACACACACACACACACACACACACACACACATGAACACACACTTGTAACCGCACCCTGGCAGTGAGCGGGTGGTAACCTGTTCCTGCTCCTGTTGAACGTCACATTGCATCGACATCAGAGGCGCGTGCATGAACGTGCATGAGGGTGGGCGGGGCTTGCATGGTGGGGCTGAATCTCAGGTGGGTGTTTGAGCCGTTTGAGCTCAAATTTTCGACAAAGCTCCGCCCACTTACCTGCTTACCTGCTGCTTTAACACGTACATGGATGCAGATATATGTAATTATATGAAAACACACATTACACGCGTTCTGTATCTACAAATGGATCCCCGTCAACACAAGTCATTCTCTATAGGACATTCACACACAGTCAAAGGCGGTATAAATGCACACACACACACACACACACACACACATACCATTGTTTTCCTGAAAAATGCAAGTTGGCAGGGTGCAAAGGTCAGGTCAACCTATTTAATGGTGGGGAAAACACACACACACACACACACACACACACAGAAACACTTTGACCAGGTCATAACCACAATAGGGCTGATAAGTGATTGTGTTTATTGAGTGGGTATTGACCGGCTCAGCCCTTATGTTCACCAACACACACACACACACACACACACACACACACACACACTGCAGGACAGCCTGCAGAGGCCATGTAATGCATAACAATGAGATCTGAAACAAAGGAGGGGATGAGAGAGAGAGAGAGGTGTGTGTGTGTGTACAGGAGTGTGCACATTTCTCTGCATGCACACATGCAAGTATGAGTGTGTGTGTGTGAGTGTGTGTGTGTGTGTGTGTGTGTGTGTGGAGTTTAATTTTAAACAGTCTTTTAAAATGTGCTCCCAGGCCGCGGCTCAAGGTCGTCACTTCACACTCCAGAAGGAAACTGACATCTGCAGCTGTGTGTGTTTGTTTGTGTGTTTGTGTGTGTGTGTGTGTGTGTGTGTGTGTGTGGGTGGGTGGGTGAGTGTGTGGTATCTATAATGTAGCAGGTACCGGTGTGTGTTCGTATGCATTAGTTTGACGAGTGCCTGCGTGTTTGTCTGCAGGTATTAGCTTGATGAGTGACAGTTGGGCAAATAAAGTAATAAAGACGAATCCAGTATCTGTATTATTACACACACACATACACACACACACACACACACACACACACACTCAGACCAGTGGAGACTATTGTTCATGTTCTCATAAATAATTACCTCCATGTTCATTTCAGAGCAGGTGTTTCTAATCACATTGTCTCATGAGTGGAGCCTGTATCCACTCAATTAGGCCCGCAGCTGCAATACTCCTGTTAATGTGTCCTGTGTATGTAAGCTAGTTATGGACTGTTGATTGAGATGTGTGTGTGTGTGTGTGTGTGTGTGTGTGTGTGTGTGTGTGTGTGTGTGTGTGTGTGTGTGTGAGTGTGTTTAAACAGAACGTCCTTGAAGCAGGCAGAGCAAAGCACTGACTCCCTACAGGCTGCTGACCTCTGACCTCTGACCTCTCTGTGCAGGAGGAAACCCACGGGTCGTTCACACTCAGGGGTTTGTGTGCGAGAGCCATTCAAGAGCCCACGAGTTTATCTGAAAATTTAACCTTTTTGTTCTCAATTTGGGTCCAAATCCGATGATAACAAGACGAGGAAATTACCGACATTCAGTGTTTCCCTCACAGCCGTTTTGATATTGGCCTTTTGGCAGAGAGGGCTGTCAGGTGACCCGACTAATGAGGGTGAGGTGGGAGGGAAGAGGTGGATAACCAAGGTAGCATCCCACAAGTATGAAGTTAACACTGACTATTCATCCCGTAGAGTTTTCTTTTTAAGGACAAAATTTTAAAAAAACAGTTGTTTTACCTTGACAGTTTCGGCGTGAATCTTCCGCCTTCATCAGAAGCGTCACGAGAATGTCGGGTGGTGACGTGCCTTATCAGCTGGTGTTATGGATTTTGAAAATTTGTCAAGGTAAAACAATTGTTTTTTTAATTTTGTCCTTAAAAAGAAAACTCTACGGGAAATTACTCAGGACATAATGAACTTACACTACCTAATGGCTATTCATACTCTGGGCATAAGGGCATAATTCGACACTTTGAAGGGCAGAGCTTGAATTGGAACGATGGAAAAGTGTCGCTCATATTCAAGCTCTGTGGTTCATACACTAACCCAGAGGATGTTAAATAACCATTTTTTTTAAATCATATTTTTATATAAACACAGAATAACGTGACTTAAACATGTCAAAAAGGTTGCTGAGATCATATATTTTAGATATTTATTTATTTTTAAATTTTTTATATTTATGTTTTTATGTTTAGAAATAATTAGTACTTAATAAGAAATAAAATAACATACTTTTTTTCTGTGTCATAACACACTTTCTAGCTGCCATACTGGTGGTGTTATTTTAGTGAAACATGATGGATCTGCTGTCGGTTCTGGGCAACGTCCTGTACAGTGCTGGAGTTTACGTGATGGCGCTGAAGGCAACACGTAGGTTATTTCAGGCGGTGAATGTGACCTGTCGATCGAGGATGAGCAAAATCTTTGGACTCGGGTTGGGTTCGGACTAAAATATGTGGCCCGATCAAAGCAACTGTTATTTCTGACAGGTGGCAGCCTAGAGGAGACCGTGTGTTTGCTCCTGTGTGTCTGTGTTAGCTTGATGTGTGTGTGTGTGTGTGTGTGTGTGTGTGTGTGTGTGTGTGTGTGTGTGTGTGTCCACAGCTACTCTTGCAAACTATGGGGCCTATCAGATGGAAGTATTTTTTTGTGCAACGACATGATTACTAAATTCAATATTTTAATGTTGAGTGATGCTGGATTGTCATCGTGTTTCGTGTTGGAGGCTGCGTTCACAGGCCTTTCACAAGAATTTAAATTAAAGCGAAGCTAAACTATTCCTCATTTTACTGAAAACATGACTGAATGGATCTACAAACACACACACGCACACACACACGGACGCACACACTGGGTATTTAATGAAGAGAACATCCCAAGATAGCAGTTATATTTCTTGTTTGAACGGCGCTCATCACTCAAATGAAATTCACATAACTGGGGGAACGGAGAGCTAAAGTGCACAAAACAAATTAAAAGATAAGCTAATGTCAACACAATGGAACTGCCTCCTGACTCTCGGCTTCCTCGGTTAATTACACGCAAAATTGGAAACAGATTTGGTAAAGCTTTTTAAATGACAGAAAAAAAAAAAACAACGAAAAAATCTCAGTGCAAGGTTACACAGGAAAATGAAGGAGCGCCCGCCTCAGATTTTATTCTTAGCTGCTTTCTGTCTCTTACATTTGCAGCAAAGCCTATAAAGATTATAAAGATTAAAAGCTATTTATCCTGAATTACAGTGAGGAAAAGGGACAGTATCACATCTTAATCATATCACAGACCCTGTAAGAAACATAAAACAAAAATAAAAACTGTTTAACCCTCAGAATTAAAAGAAAATGCTTCTTTGGCCTGTGAATATGTAATTTTTTATTTAGTTATTTATTTAGTTTTGCTTGAAGGCACAGGTCCTTATCTATTTTTAAATTAAAATAACCACACTTTTCTTTACCTCTTTCTAACTTTTGTCTAGCACAATTTTTTTCTCCTCTTAGTAGTTTTGAGTTACTATTATTGTTGTTGTGGTTCATTTATTCATTTATTTATTTGTTGATTTATTTATTTGAGACAAGACTCTACACTTTCCCATAATAAAGCATACCCAAAAGTGGTGATTTTAAAGTATTATTTTAAAATATTTGAAAAAAAAAAAAAATAAATAAATAAATAAATTAAGGGGATTTTGTTCAAGGGGTTTAATATGTTCTTTCAAAATAAAAGCCTGCCTATTGGCTCCTTGGTTTCAGAGGGTTATGCCTCAGTAAACTAATTTTTATTTTTACCTCTCTGGTTTCATTTCTCCCCCTTCTTTCTTTTCTTTCTTTCTTTCTCGGCTGTATTTTTCTCCTTCCTCTCCACATCTTGCTCTCTCTCTCCCTCTCTCTCTCTCTCTCTCTCCCCCCAGCAAAAAGCCTGGAGCAGCTCTTTGAGGCCGATAGACGGACATGGAAACGCGAAGGTAGAGCACACGCTTCGATCCGTCATCCGTCAGCTTTCAATAACCGACTCCTCTCCCTGCTCAGTGACTCTCTTGTCCCATATTCCACCTCCGCCTCCTATCAGTCATCTTTAATCATTCCCACTTCCATAAAGGCGATGATAGATCGGGAATATTTCCTCCCTTAAGACCCATCTGTCGTCTATCGAGCTTTATTGAGCAGGGACGGTTTGATAAGTGTGCGTGCTCTTTGTCCTGCTTCGTGTTCATGCGGTTCAGCTCGAACCTGCTTCTTCAAAGGGAGGAAATGCCCTCTGAGACACAATAACACTGTTTTAATTTGTTGTCCGAGGGTGTAATTCTGTTTTTCCAGACGTGATGCATCCAGAGAGCAGCTGCAGCTACTGTGTCTTTGATGTGACTGGATTCAATTTGGGAGAGTTTGCTGCAGAATAACAAAAATACAGCAAGACACACACATAGAAAAAAAAAAAAAAAAAAAAAAAAAACAGCCACAAAGGCCTAATGGAAACTGCCAGTCCCTGTTTTCAAACCGTGTCCATGTGCTCCAGGTGGGATTTTTCCTTTAACCTCCAGCGGGGAAGAGAAACTCAGATACTCTTTGAGGTTTTTCTGAAGGTTTGTATTGGCTCTGCAGCGTTTTCTCCTTCAGTTTAGTCAGTTCGTCCAGGTGAGAGCAACGTCATCTGATAACCCCAAGAACATCTCAGTCGTCTAATAGGAGAACTGCAGTGAGATCATGATCGAACTACCTACAGGAAACCAGCCCAAAACACAATGCATTATGGGTAGAAGGAGACAAATTGAAGTGTGATCCGATCATAGGGCGATCATAGCGTCTCTGGGCCTTTGGCTCATAGCACATCAGAGTATTTCCTGTAGCTGTAGTGTTCACTGATGTCACTGTGTTGGTAGAGGAGTTTTTGATGATGTGCAAAAGTTAAGGTAGGAGCTTAAAGTTAATTTAAATTGCCGACGTGCTGCTGAAGTTATTTAAAAATGATCGGAGGCTAATTCACAGCCCATCTCGGGCTAATGTTAATATTAACTCATTAGATGTGAGCTAAGTTCATCCTAATTAGCTGCGTTGTTGTTGATAAAGTTATTGAATAATGTTTGGGCAAAGCCTGCCAGGTGAGACCTGACTGCTTTATTTGAGTAAAAGTCAAGAGCCACAAAGTTGTTTTCACAATTCTTGGATTCATTTTCTTGGGAAAACAGAACTGCGATGTTTCTTTGGTTCTCCCAACGTAAAACAAACTCTTTACCAAACGCCATGACATCAGCTGAACACTACAACTGTTGTTGGAACCACCTGGACATACTCTGATTTTCCGTGAACTGAAGGCCCTTGGTGGTTCTGTCCGTTCAGTTTCAGCAGGACTGACGCTCACGTTCAGCTGTTTGCTTGTGTTCTTACCTGAAAGGAGGAAAACTAGAAGAAAAGAAAACTAGAGAAGAAGAGACAAATGTGTCAAGTCTTGGTGAAGATACAGGAAGTGGATCAGCAGTTTGTGTTGATAATCGAACTTCAGCTGCTCCTCATCTTGCTGACGACCCACGAGGACCCCCGTAAGGTCCCGTCAACGTCCCTGAACCCCAGTATGGAATCCGCTGAACAGAACTGCATTACTGACATCTTATCAGTTTTCTGTGTGCTCTGTGGATGTTTCTCTGGCCTGTTGGCTGGGAAACACCTCAAAACATTAAAGGAATACTCCAACATTTTGGGCAAAGTACCTTTTTTTCGGACTTCCCAACAGATGTGTATCTCAAATCCACATGATCCACAGCTTCAGAGCTAATGTGAGGGTTATTCATTCACATTGACCGATCCAGGCGACTCCCATGGACTTCAAGTCTTTATGCTAAGCTAACAGGAAATGCTACCCATAGGAACTGAACCACTGGGCTTACAGAGGTGGAAATTGGATCCAACATCATCTGGTCTCAGTCTGGGGAAGTCAGGAAAGGGGATTTGGACTTTGGATATCTTACTCCTCACTTTCATCTTGATTCCCCATTTTTCATAACCCCATTCCCCAGACGCCTGATTCCGCGGCTCCATATTGATTCCTTGCTCGTCTGCAGTGTTGCTCAGATTCCTTGTTCCTCAATTTGGGTTTGATTCATTATTTGTCGGCCATGTTTCTTATTGATGTCTTGACTGATGATTTGTCAGCGCAGACGACATTCCCCATCAACAATGCTGCCACACCAAGGGCAGCACATTTAACAAACATCTCAGATTAGAGACAAATGAAAACAGCCTGAGTACAGTGCCATAGCAGAGTGATGGACTCTGTTCGTGCGCGGTGTCGATTCAAAGTAAGAATCGGCTGTACATTTGTCAGAAAATCTCTCTTCCTTATGTGATCCTGCGCTATATTAACCCGTTCTTCCATCATTTCTGTGTTCATTGTTTGACATCCTCTCCCAAATTTCATGAAACATGCTCAGTGTCTTAAAAAGCAAGAAAGGAACTTTTTCCAAACCTGCAGGTCCCATCTATGGCTTTGTAGTTACAGATGCACAGCCGAGGTTTGCTCAAAGCCCCAGAACTTCATTTTAAATTGTATTTGAGAAGCTGAGGTTTCCAAAGATGCCAAATATGTCCTGCTAAACTACAGGAAAATGTGTATAAAATATTGCACAATACAGTAGATCTAGCCATTTGATGTCATGCTGCAGCCATAAAGTAATGGCACTCTTACCTTCACATTACTTTAGGGGAAATTGAAAGGAAAATCTGAGGTCAAGAAGTTAAAAAAAGGTAATCTAATCTTAACCAAGCTGCTTGAGCTGCCTCAACTTAATCCATATTGCTCATATGTCTGCAATATGTAATTTGCCTTTCAAAGTAAGAGCTCCTTTTTGAACATTTCCTGTTGCTGTGTTTTTGCTCCCTCCCTCCCCTGCAGGTCAGAGGAAGGCGGCCATCTCAGCTCCCACTGGACAGACCGCAAAACTCCCAGGATCCTTTGCACCACCCTGGGTCAGCCCGCAAAGGTCACAGGCGGAAAGGTATGTCAGGTATGTTTTCTACACTACACACACAAACACATGCATAAGTACAGTTATCTCAGTCCAGTCAGTGCTTGTTTTCTTATTTCTGTGCCTCTTCATAGTTTTTATTTCTTCTCTCACATCATCTTTTATCTCATCCACATGTGAATAAACTGTAGATAAAAACCTAATGTCTCCTCGTTTCTTCTAACCTAAATTTTCTCCTGTCGTCTTGTCTCATTACGTCTTATTTAAGGTTTTGGCCCAGCGTCTCCTCGTCCCGTTTGATCTCGTCTCGTGTTAAACCCTCTGCCCCGTCGGATTTTCTCATTTGGCCAATCATGCAGCCTCTCGTCTTCTCCGGTCCTATCTGCTTTGATGCTTCCTCTCGTGTTCTCCTCACTTCCTTTTAAATACCAAATAATCTCATCACTCAACTCTCCACATCTTCTCTAATCTAATTCCAATGTTTTCTCAATCTCTGCCGATCTGTTTTGATATCAGCTCACGCCATCTTCATGCTCACTTCTCGTGCATCTTCTTGCCTTGTAGAAAAATGAGAGAGGACCCAAAGATTAAAAAAAACAGTACGTACACTGCAGCACAGAAAATACAGTGCTTTATTTATCAATAAAAATGCCACAGTTGTGCATCCGTTTCGTCTTTTGTAATGTCATCTCTAATCTCCACTGAGAAGAAAAAAATGGCATCTGTGTTTCTAATCTGCTTCCTCTGGTCCCTTTATCTGCTGTTTGTTTTCTTGTTGCCATAGAGGAGAGGCAGCATGATGCACGATGCTGCCTCTTAATTGCACAGATAATTGAATTGCGTGTCTGTATGTCCACAAAGACCACAAAGACAAATTATAATTACATTTACCCCTGTTCATTTAAAGGCTGGATTTCTCGCTTCCTCACAACGCTTCCTCAGAATTCACTGAGCTAAAATACGGAAGAAAAAAAAAAATTAAATTACAGCTGCTTTGTGAAGCAAAGACTTAAGTGATCAGTTATTGCTTAAAATGTATATATATATATATACATATATATATATATATGTAAAACACCATGTCCATGAAAATAGGTGTAAGAGAAACCAGAGTAATATGAAATACCCAATTTCCCCTTGGTGATCAATAAAATATTTCTGATTCTAATTCTGATTCTGAAATATTGCACATAAATAAATATGGCTGCTGAAATTAATGAGAATGGTGGATTTCAGTGGGCTGATGGCCTTCGGGAAAGAAACTATTCATGAGTCTCATACAGTGGCTCTGAAACTGGGGGTCGGGGTCCCGCAGGGGGTCGTGAGAGCATTTTTTGGGGATTGCAGGATGGTTAAAAGAAAAAACAACAACAACAACATATGTTAATCATTTTTTCTGATTTGCAGTGAAATACTCTTTTAATATAGTTTTAATATGTGATGTCTCCTCTGATAATCAAGTAACTGAGATAATCTGAACAGGTGGTCATTCCTTGTTGTTCACCGCTCTGCACGTACAGCTGGGCGGGGAGGAGGCACTGCTTTGTTTCAACAGACACGAGCCAAAAAGACTGAGGGCCCTCTCTCACACCCACTGCCAAACATCTCCGAGCGCCACTCAAGAGTCTTTTCTAGTCTCCAAGCAGCTCAGTTGTCATTTCACCTGTCCAGCGCCCACGTTGTGGAAACAGCAGAGTCTCTTGTGTCCATTGTGTCTCCTTCTTACCTGGAGAATCCTCCAGGTAAGAAGGAGACACCAAAGTGTGACACACCTGGCTTTTAAAGGGGACGGGAGATGGCGCTCTGATTGATCCCAAAACACAGCCAGGATTAATGAAGAGGCTCGGTACAAGCCTTTAGAACCAGGCGCCTGCAGCAGTTCAGCCTGTTGTCCAGCGTTCAAACAGCAGCAGTGACTTGAACTCACCCTGAATGAGCTGCAGCAGCTCTGCAGACCGGGACCTCAGACGGTTAAAATGGAGCCCTGAGAGCCACTGGTCCAGGTGTCTTGAACGACCTGGGGTCCCTGCCAGAGAGGATCAGGTCCGCCTGGTGGGGGTCAGGCCGTCAACCGTCCTGCTCAGTGTTTGTGGCTCTGGAACGGCGGCGGCTGCAGGTGACCACCTTATGGGGGAGAGGAAGCGAGCTGGTGGATTTACGACCCTTTGAAGAGCTGAGCGGCTGACAGACCACACCGCGAGGCAGGGCAAAGAGCCGCTGCACTTACATGCTCCACCATTTGTTTTCATTTTGTGTTTTCATAATGCAAGAGCAGTAGTCTCACTTCTCATGGTAGATATTTCATATTGAAGCGAGTGGGCCACAGGTGCAGCTGCTCTGCCACAAGCTAATAGTCACACAGAGTTGATGGAGAGCAGGATGTCGACACTCCAGATGAAACTCTGAGGAGCAGTTTGTTGAGAAAAATCTGCCTCATGTGGCCAGAATATATAAAAACTGGTAAAACCTACACATGGATTGAATGTTTCTAGATAACTTTTATGATGCTGCCGTCCCGTGTTTGTTGTTTGATGGTGTTGGTGATGGTGATTTATACGGATGTTTTTTTTTTTTTTTGTTCCTGCTGTCTCACTATCACGTCTGTGATCTTACTCATTTTAGTACTACTTTTATTTTTGCTATTTTGAGTTTTATGTATTTTTTATCGGTCTCTATCGTCCTGCCTCAGCTGTGTCCTTGTTGCAAGCTGGTGAGATTTATGACGGCGTTTCCTCAGCTCCTGCTTTTATAGAAACATGATGAGGTCAGACAGGTTGATACATGCACTGTTTGTATGTTTTATTTTATTTTTTGACTCGTTTTCGTCCGCTCTGTGCGTCCGTCTCGGCTGCAGGGACGCTGGTGTGCAGCGGGAACGGGACGGGCAGCACCACCATGTCCTCCGTCACCATGGTGGTCATCCCCGACTGTGTGGACAACGCCACGCAGACCGACATCAGCTTCCAGAACATCCTGACTCTGGGGAGGAGCAGGGGGCGGCACCACAGCCGGGGCGGCTGCCCCTCCCCCCCGCCGCCGCCGCCCTCACCTCCCCTCCCTCACCTCGTGGGGCCGTACGGGATCAACGAGTTGTAAGTTGTCAGCTTGAAGTTCATCATGAAATGATGAAGTCTACTTGATTACTTTTGTTAGATATATTTTGATGACCAATCAGCGAGAAGAAGGAAGTTCCATTTGATGGGATGATTAAAGTTTTTTATTTCCTGGTGCAGCGTGATGTCATCATTACAGACACACTGCTCTCCAGGAAGTAAAACTAAAGTCATTTTGAGAAATAAATACAAGATTTTGTTTGGCATGTAGGGGAGAGTGGGGTAAGTAGTGACAATTTTTACTTAAAGTGGCTTTAAAGCGAGGGGATTACAGTAATGTCTCCAACAAAAAATATGCACATATAGTTTAGGATGTTGTGCATCCCTGGGAACAATCACTTTGGATCTTATATAAACTGTTTGAGAAATATAGCTTTTGAAAAAAAAAGTGGTTTTGTGGCACAACTTGCCCCCTGTGTAGGGTAAATTGTGCCATTAGAGAGAATACACAGGGGTAAATTGTGCCATTGATAATTGAACTAAAACAGATCATTTTAATCTCACAAATGATAATACTATATAAAAGCAAAACAAATTCAATACAAAATTATTTATTTAACATTTATTTATTATTATAACAGATCACAGGCCACTTTTCTCTAACAAGGCCGAGCGCCACATGAACACATACCCAGAACAAAATAAAACTTCCAAAATGAGCACCTGCAAATCAACTTCATCTGAATCTGAATAGTTTTAGTGATCAAAGGTAAGAAGACAATGTACAATAACAATAAAATACAACAAAGTAATATATAGTATATAATCACAAGTTGTGCTATTGGCACAAATTACCCCAAGCCCACCATTTTGAAACATCATGCTAACTGTATAGACTCATGGTGTAGCTTACTAAAGTACTAAAACCTGTGTGAACTGTTTTCAAAGTTTTCTATAATTGTTCAAACACAGCAATCAAAAAGCCTTGATCATAGAAATTTTACTTTGGAGGGCAAAAAATGTTTTTTGAACTGAAATGTGCTTACATCTCAAGACATGTGTCTCTCTTCTTTGCAGGAGAGTGAAATGGATGCCTCTTCAGAAATATGTGGTCACATGACCAACTTCTTCTATGGTTTTCTAGATAACAGTGGTGGCACTTCTTGCCCCTTGGCACAAATTACCCCACTCTCCCCTATTGTAAAGCAACTGTATATTATGACAAGGTTAAAAAGGTGAAAAAGTCACTGTTCATCTCATGGTGACTTTAAAATCCAGTGTTTGCTTACATGTAAGGCGAAGAAACATGTTTTTTTTAAATACGTAATCAGTAATGATTGATATGGCAGTAATTGACACAGCTGTGCTCTCGTCTCTGCAGCTGCATGTTTGAGTACAACGACCCCAACGACTACTTCGACATCTCCAACCACGAGGTGGACCGACCGGATGACCTGGAGTACGAGGTAGCAGCCGCGCCGCCTCCGCATCAAATCACCACAAAATCAAAATCAGATGAAAAAAAATACTTTGTGCTGCTTTTCCCTCGACATAACACACACCTATGTAACAATAAACACCAAAAACTACTTTAAAAACTTCCAAAAACACTACCTCTTTTTTCCTTTATACCACAGTCCCCTCATTTTCACTTCCTGTAAACCAGCTGCACCTAATGGTGACATCACTCTGTACCAGGACGTCGAAATATAACACCAAACAAATGCCACTTCATTAAGACTTTAAAAGGTTATCTTGAATTTAAATAGTTATCTTTAAAAGGTTATGCTACTTCTTTTACAACTGAATGTATTATCATTGTCAGTATTATTATTATAGTGATATTGTTGTCAGTCAGTCAGACTATTTAAATAGCACTTTTCATACAAATAAATTTAATATATGTAAGCGCTTCACACAATAAAATAGTAAAATAATACCTGCCACCCAAAAATAAAGTGAAATAAAATAAAAGTGGTAATATTGCTGTTGTTGTTTTTAGGGAATAAAATCTGATTACCACCATCAACAAATAATGATGCCAACAGATTCTCTATCATATATCTTTATATCTCTTGATTATTTTTTATGTTTTAAAAATAAGATTTAAAATATAAATATAATTTCCCCTTTAAAATACTGTTTTACTTTACCTCAGAGTGAGCCCCCTGCACTTTTCTAACACAGATGAAAACACACACACACACACACACACACACACACACACACACACAGACACACACACTTTTCTCCTTTTGGTCACTAAAAATGGGTGGAGGATAAAAGGAAGGGAGGGAGGGTGGAAGGAGAGAAGTTATGGCTGAAGAAAGGAGGAGTGGAAAGACAGGAGGGGGAAACAGGGAGCTACAGAGGAAGACGATGGTCCAAAGTCTCGGCAGGCGTTTCTGTCGACGCGACAAAACAAACGTCCGTCCTCAGGGAGCGAGCGCTGACGGAACGAGCTGACCGTAACGAGCCTGTCGAGTTTCCCCGGGAAAATTATCAGGATGAGCGATCGCCAGATTGCTGAAAACTTCCCTGCTACAACAGAAAAGGCCCCGCACACATGAGGCCGCCAGCCCCGTTTATGAATGTCTAATGAGCCGCCGGTTTTTAGCTGAATGTCCCTTTTTTTTAAAAAAAAAAAAAAAAAAAAATGTTTCTGCAACATTAGTTGGCTCTATTTCACTCTGGGGGGAGGAGAGAGGGATGGAGAGTCGACAAAGTGAAACGATCGAACATTTTCAACACTTAATGTTCCTCCTCCCTGCAGTCGCCTCTCCTCCACCCTCGTTTCCTCCTTAACTGCTCTTCCCTTTCTCCCTTACCTCCTTAAAACACATCTGTTCCTCCCCAGTTACCTGTATCACAACATTAAGGCGATGTAATCTGAAGTTTGGGTCGGGACACGGCGCAGGGAAGGATCATTCACAAGCGCAAACCAGCAGGATATGCGTTTGGGAGGGAAACACGCTTTTATTTTGAAGGGGCAGGTGAATGAGAGGGGATGTTTAAAGACTTGTGGTGGTTTTATTGGTTGAAATTTTGATTGACAGCCACCAGAGCAAGAAGTAGAGGTCATGTGAGGTCATTTCATGGAGACTGTGGGCGTTTTCTCAATTCGTGTTCTTGTCTGTTCTTTTGTTCTTGCGGACTCGTGAAACGTCATCAGTCGCAACACGAGTCCTGTTCCAATTCAAATCATTCAATCTGACCAAGTTTGGTCCAAATTCCCGGATGTGTTCTTGCCTTTTAGCGAGGATGCATCGGTTGGTGATTTGTGTGGACTTGGAACAGCCAGGTATCCCAGCATGCATTTCTCACCAACCAGCGGCAATGGTGGCAACACCGGAGGAGAGAACTCATAACTTTAAAACTGATAAATTAGCCCATGAAAATGAGAGCGAGGCAGATTTGTAATTATTATAATATATACTCAATCAAATCAAATATATATCAATAGTACCTCTCTGAGCTGTAGGCTGTAATTTATTTAAATTAAATTCACTAAATTAAATGGAATTTATTTATGAAAACAGAGGAGGCAGAGTAGTGTTTAAATCATTTTTCTTTTTTATTATAAACACTACAGGATATCTGATTATATTAAATATTGCCAAGACAGGTGAGATGGAGAAGTCATCATGGCTGTCTGTCCTCCAAGTCTGTTCTCCCGAGTCGACCTCGCCAAGTCCCAACTTCAAAAGTTCACGAGTCCGAACTTGGCGAAGTTGGTATTGAGAAACACCTTTTAAGTGCATTTTTTCAGTCAAAAAACAAAAAACAAAAACAAAAACAAGGTAACAGTAGAAAGTGCAGCTCACACTGGATTATGATTTTCTTCTAAGTTTCTGATTCAAACATAAAGTTGTGTTGCAGTTTCCACCCAGTGACTAAACTGCATTTTTCAGAGGGCAAATCTTTTTCATGGTGGATTTTGTTTGTAACGAATCACAGGAACATTTTTTAACCCGTCAGTTTGCAGGACACACGAGGAGGAAGGTGAGGCGGCGAGCTGAGTTTGAGTCCAGTGTGAAGCAGCAGCCGTGTTCTAATGCATAAACCCGACCTCTCTCTTACCTTAACCAAGTGACGAATATGACACGGTATACAAGATATGTTGATTAGAAATGTATTTGTAACACATCAGAAACAAACATAATCTGCAACAAAAATACATTTCCTCCCAAACATAATTATTAAATGCAGTTTAGTTGGATGGGGATGTTATTTTTGGGCTGGGCTGAAGCCGCGTTATGAAGTCTAACCCTAACCCTGTTGTATTTTCTTTATTGAAAATATTAATATAATAAAATATAATAAAAAATCAATTTATTTCATCTTATTTTTAAAATGTAGCCGTGAAATAGTACCAACTTTCACATGGCGAGATGTTTTTTTTTTTTGTGTGTGTGTGTGTGTGTGTGTGTGTTCCCTCGCAACATGTTTTACGTTCCTTTGCAAGAAATTATGCGTAAACTTGCAATTCTTTTCTGTTTCCGTTCCCTCTGAGCCGTGTGTCTGTTTCCACTCACCACCTGGGGGCGCTGTAGTAATCTGATTACATCTTTTTCATTATTTCCTTCTGTAACTGTATAGGAACACAGTCAGTGCCCTCTGATTGGCTAACTAGCCAGCCTAAACACAAATAACCAGCATCATCTCAAGGGAGTAAACTGTAATACATATATAATATTATAATAATATTATAATGATAATATAATGTAAATGTGTAGCTTTTTGTAATTTGCATACTGGTTCGACACTTCAGAAGAGCTCTCCTCTCTGTGGTCCCGCTTCCATTTTCCCTGTTTCATCTCTGGGTTTTTGGGGAGGTTTTTTTTTCTCTTTTTTCTTGCCTCTTCGCTAAGAGGATTAAGTCAGGGTGTTGTTGTTGTTGTTGTAAAGCCCTTTGAGAGTGTAAACAGTTATTTGGGGCTTGAAGGTAAAACCTGCTGTTGGACCAGCTGTCCTGTCCCTGTTCGTCTTCCTGCCGCTTTTCTTTCTTTCTTTCTTCATTTTCTCCCCTGCACATTTTTTCTTTCTTCCTCTCTCATTCCTCTCTCATTTCTTTCATTCTTTCATTCAGTTTCTCTCCTTTCAGCTTCCATTTTCCTCTCTCCCTCGCTCCACTCGCTTCTCTCCATCTCTCTTCCTTTCTTAGGTAATTCCCTCTTGTCTCGCCTTTTTTTTCCCTCATTTTTGGCTCATTTTCTCTTTCTTTCTTTCAATTCCTTCCTCCCTCTCATTTCTTACTGTCTGTCTCTCTATGTCTTCTCCTTCTCTGCCTGTTGCTCCTGCTGTGGAGGAGTGGCAGGAGGAGGAGGAGGAGGAGGAGGACAAGCTGTCAACTTCTGCAACTCCAAAGCTTGGAAAGTTTGAAGCTTTGGAGGAGAAAGCAGCTGCGTGACAGTGTGTCATCCGAGGTGCTCGGTGGGGGTGACAGTGTCGAAGTGGCCGGAGGTTTTTTGGCTAAAACAAGTCCCCGAAAGGTGGCTGGCTGTCCTTGTATGAGAAAAGCTGACAGCTGACCTGCAATGGAGGATAATACATGGAGCAACAGCTACGAACAGACAGGAAGAATCTCTGGCTCATGTGTTTACCGGGTGTTGGAGGTCGGCCGCTCTGCTGAGGCTTTTAACAGTCATGGGGGAACAGTTTTCTTTAGATTTATTGATATATGGTCCTAAAAACCTGGCGAGGAAAAGGCACATTTGTACTGAATTTTATGTTTGCAGTTGAAGATGCTTTTGTATCAGACAGTGAATGATCTGGAGAGTTTTACAGCTGTTTGGGCCGTGGAAGGAGATCTGTGCTCTGCTGTGGAGACGGGAGAATGGCAGCTCTCCTTTTGACTTATTAAATGGTTGTTTTAAGCTTATGTGTCTGAGTTATGGCCTTTTATCCTATCTTATCTCTCTCTCTGTCTCTGTCTCTCTCTGTCTCTCTCTGCAGGAGGTGGAGCTGTACAAGTCGAGTCAGGAGGAGAAGTTGGGTCTGACGGTTTGCTACAGGACCGACGACGAGGAAGATCTGGGCATTTACGTCGGAGAGGCGAGGCTCTCCACCTCCTCCTTCCCCTCTTTCACTCGCTCACTTGTTCATTTGTGAACACATTAACCCGTTTGATCACTCGTGTGCTGTCATTTCATCAAGTTCACACGTTTTCCCATTAAAATTTGTCACCCCATTACGCATCCATTCACCCACTGAGTCGTTCCTTAAACCCCCATCATCATTATTTACTCGTTCTTTCATTCCTCACATCCAGCTCTTTCCTTCATGCACTCACTCTCATTTGTTCATCCATTCATTCAACTATTCATTAACTCGTGCAATCATCCATTCAACCATTATGTGTTTGTTAGTTTATCAACACATTTACTCGTCCATCTGTGATTTAATTGATTTGTTAATTTTTTTGTTGTTTCAGGTGAATCCAAACAGCATTGCCGCCAAGAACGGACGCATCAGAGAGGGAGACCGAATCCTGCAGGTACACACATACACACACACACATACACACACACACACACACACACACACACCTTCAGCTATATTTGATTTGTAGCCAAGCTTTTATTGCAGACTGGCCTTTAGCACTCCTTGTCATTTTTTGTGATCCAGCTTCTATTCCAGAAATGGCTTTTATGTTTTTTTTTTCTTTTATGTTTTCTTTTATGTTTTCTTTTCTTTTTTTTTTTTTTTACTACAGAGAATAAAGGTTAAAGAAGCTGTGTCTGGGCACCAACAGCTCCAAATCATGATCGTCAAGACATTTTGATTGATGCTATCCTCACTGCTGTTTTATTAGGGTCAGTCTCAAGGTTACACTCCTCGGTAATAACCTGCCGCCATGAGAGCGGAGGCCGAGCCGGCCCGTCCGCAGGTGACACGAGGCTTTGACAGCTTTGAGGAAAACGGCTTGTAACCAGAGTCTCCAGACCGGCTGGGACAAGAAAACCCAACGAACAGGAGCTATCTGTTGTCCCGTTACAGGCACACAGCAGATTTCTACCTGAAAAAACGTCACTCGCGTCAGCTCTCAGGTTGTAAACGAGGTTTTAACGAGCTGGCGACGGCTCCTGATCTCAGATTCAGACGAATCAAACCGAAACAGCGATTTGTGGCTGATTTGCTGTAAAACGCTGCTGCGCTATTAAATTCTAGGGATGGGACAAGAGGTTGATATTGAGTATAACGCATCACAAAAATGTGAATTGTGTACCGTGGGGCATGAAAATGAATCATGACATTATAGATACATTTCATTCTGCCGTATACTAATATAAATCTATACTGTAAGTGCTCAAATGAATGAAATTCATGCTTATTAAAACTATATTTATGAAGAATACCGTACCATAGCCATTGTCGTCGATTCTAAGCCAGACTAACAGACTGAAGACGATAAAGCCGCTCTAACCACGATCCGCTCTGCAAATTAAATGAAATCTAGTTATGGAAAAAAAAAACGTGTTGGAAAAGGCTTGTGTCTATGTGAGCGAGCTTCAGTCAGTGCCGCCGGCTTCGTCGACTTAGATTCTGCCGAGGATGATTGACAGCCGTGGCAGCCAATCTAGTTTGAATGAGAGACCCTCAGAGCCAATCAGCTGCAGGAGCTGTTTCCTTTATTCAAGTCTGGTTAAAAAATAGGTATTATGTACATTATTTAAAGATGAACTTTAAAATAATAATAACAATAATCTATATATATATATATATATATATATATATATATATATGTGTGTGTGTGTGTGTGTGTGTGTGCGTGTGTGTAGATATATATACACTACTCACAAGAAGTTAGAGATGTTTGGCTTTCGGGTGAAATTTCAGGATGAACCTAAAATGCATTATAACCTTTACAGGTGAACTTAATGTGACCTTCTGTAAACTTTTGAATGCACATGTCCAACTGTTCAATGTTTCAGTACTTTTTGCACAAGTTGCTGTTCTCTAACAAGGAGTTTAACGGCAAAATTCACATCAGGTGTTTGATGCTCCAGCTCATCGAGGTCGTATCATTAGGGAACGGCTGCTGGAGACTGGGGTACCTCAAATGGAGTGGCCTGCACTTTCTCCAGACCTGAATCCCATAGAAAACCAATGGGATCAGCTGAGTCGCCGTGTAGAGGCTCGGAGCTCTCTACCCCAGAACCTCAATGTCCTGAGGGCCGCCCTTCAAGAAGAGTGGGATGCCATGCCTCAGCAGACAATAAGTCGACTTGTGAACAGCATGAGACGTCGTTGTCAAGCTGTAATTGATGCTCAAGGCACATGACAAGTTATTGATACTGACATTTTTTGTTGTGGTATATCCACCACTGTTGTTGGCTTTTGTTTCAAGAAATTGTTTGAGATGAGGAAATCACCAGTGTATGCTTCTACTTAAATGCCCTACTTTCATGATAAAATATCACTGTAGCATGAACTTTTATATTTTCCATAAATTTCACCCAAAAGCCAAATATCCCTAACTTTTTGTGAGTAGTATATATATATATATATATATATATATATATATATATATATATATATATATATATATATATCAGAGAGCCATAATTCGTTACTTTCTAAATATGGATTCAGGTTCAGGTGCATCCCTCCTGTGTACATTCACCTCAAGAAGCTTTTGTTTTTCACACTTAAGCCATGTGCTGTCTGGGTTGTGTGTGTGTGTGTGTGTGTGTGTGTGTGTGTGTGAGGTTGCAACACATGTCACAAATACATTTCACGGCACCAAAACCCCAAGAATCCCCAAGAATCGTTACCCAAATATTCCAAGATAGGATCCAAATATGATGACATCCACAGTGACGCTCTCTGAATATGACCGTCAGAGATTTCATGTTGGGAGCAAATCAAACTCCAGTCTGGGGGCACTTTACACCACCTGAGTCCAGAGTTCATGTCATCCCAGATATCCTCATATAATATAGGTCCTAACAATGTTTATTGAGTGCATACAGACATGGTCCATATTCTCCTGAGAATCTCAGTGATATCCTACTGAATATTCTCAGATTCTGTCTTTATTCATGCGGTGTGTTTCTAATCAACATATCTTGGATCCATACAGCTAGACTGTAGTCTCAGTTACGTTTCGAGGGAAACAGCAAGTCGTTTCAGTTGGTTGAGTTGATGGCGTTCTCACTCCAAACGAGCTGCTCTGGGGTTCCTCTGGAAGCGAGCGGAGTCTGTCTTTTATTGATGAGCTCAAACAAACCGATCTTTGGGGGGAAATGCTCCAAACGAGCCAGCTGTGAACACACCGTCAAAACGCCTGCTTCAGAGCAACGTTCTCGCTCTCTGACCTTTAAGTCAAATTCTGACTTTTTAAAGCCAGAGATTGACCAACCACTTGTATCAACTGGGTCCTCTGAAATATTAGAGAAACTCAATGACAACAACAACCATGATACTAATGCTAATGTTAATAATAATACTAATAATAGCAATAATGTTTGCACTGCCTTTCAAAACAGAGCATATAAAGATGTTTTACAGAGAAACAACAGCAAAACAAAGCAGAACAGAGTAAACGAATCAAAAGGAAAGAATATAAACAAGCAAAGGAGGATTTAATAGTCCACAGCACCGATAAATGAATAAATTCTAGTCAATAGTGAATGAACTGGCTTTAATTTGAGAAGAGGTGTAAGCAGGGGCCGAACCCGTGCGTGCCTTAAATATAAAAGCATCAAACTGAAGCTGTCAGGCGTACAGGCAGTGCAGGCAGGCTACTATAGGAGAAATGTGCCGTGTTCTCCTGCTTGTGAATGTGAGCTGCAGCATTTTGAACGAGGTCCACTGATCTGCCAGGGGGACCGGAGAACAGAGCACTGCGGTACTTCAGCTGAGACGAAGGCATGCCTGACCTTTTCAGAGTCTGGAAAAGGTGAGAAAAGGTCTAAGTGAGATCTAAATGATGAACTCCAGGCAAGTCCGATATGTCACCTGGATCAAAACACAGCCCTGTTCACCTCAGCTGGCCACAGAAGGGTTAAAAAAAAAAAAAAGATTTGAATTAAACTATGGAAATGTACACCTGGAATTCCCAGGACAGGCTTGTCCAATCAGAGAAGCCTGACAGCAGCCCAGTTACTGCCGTCCTAAAAATAGACTGAGAGAGAGAGAGAGAGAGAGAGAGGAAAGGATGTAGAGGGAAACAATATTGTCACGTTGTATCACCACACAGCTTCAATCAGCAGCATTTGTGAGTAAATATGTGGATCTGTGAGTAAATGTTTGCTGCTCTGGTCTCCACGCAGCGCTGATCCAAACTAGAGCCAGCCTATGAACGTTTTTTTTTTTTTTTTTTTTTTTTTTTTTTTTTCATTTTCTGTTTCGTCTGGTAGCTCTTTGTCCTGCTGCACAGGAAGAGATGCATTTTATGTTTCGGGTTTGTTTGGAATAAACAGAAGAAGAAGAACTGGGTAGTTAAGAAAAGACAAACTCAAAACTCAAAAATCAGGAAATCTAAGTCCCGCCCACACTGTTTGATTGACAGGTGAAATGCAGCGCAGAAACACCACAGTGATGAGTGCTGAATTAGTAGATTACCACTTTAATGGAGCTACAGATCGTATGAGGAATCTAAGGAGTCCATTGGTGCCAAGCACGTCATGCGAAAGTTAATTTTGACGAGGGAGAAAATATCATAGCTATTTCCAGCAGGAAATAATGAGTCAAATTCTGGCTGCCAGCTGTCATTAAACCTTCACCAGGCAATTTCAGAATAATATAAACCAACACCAAGTCACCAAGTCCAGCCTTTTAGCTGTTTTTTTTTCTTTGTTTTTGTCTCTGTTGTCAAATCCTGGGCCACAATGGAGCTAGAGTTCAGATCAAGCCACGTATTTTTTTCTGAACCCGACCCGAGGTGGGAGAGTAGTAACCGAGCTCGACCCAAACCCAACAGGAATTCCTTTTTTTGTCTAAACCCGACTTGAGCGCCAGATTTTGCTTGTCTTCCATCACTAGGTCACATTTACCGCCTGAAATAGCCTTCGTGTTGCCTTCTGTGATATCAGGTAAACTCCAGCAGATAGTAGGTCCATCATTTTTCACTAAGACAACGCTGACATAACCGAACCCGACCCAAACGTTAATGTAATTTCTGAATTTCGCAGTCAGCGCTGCGGCCACAGAAAACCTTGATTCAAAGCAGCGCCACCTTGTAGCTGAAAATCAAATGTAGCCCTCATTTCCATTCCACAGCAGGACTGAGTCTGAGTGTTTACAAATAAATTTGAGCTCTCAACACCCTCTAGTGGTCAGAAATTGCTTACTGCACTTCAAAAAGGAAAGGAAAGGAAAAGAAAGTCAACCTGTTTGATTTTTCTGTGCTGTATTTGTCATTGATGTGTCCTTTACTGCTGCAGCAGCCACATTTCCCCACAGAGGCTGTTTAATTTGATTTGCCAGACACACGATGAAATCAGAGGGTGGGGGCTTATGAGTCAGCGTGTGTCCGTTCATCACACAGTGGTATAACTTACAAACTGATGCCCGTATTTCCATTACGTTTAGTGCGAAAGTTGGACATAGGCCAGGGAAGAAGTAAAATTTTTGTGCCCATTCGCCAAAAAACAGGGCGTGGCAATAGGCGTGGCATATCACAAAAACTCTTCTGAACATCATCACAAAACTTTGAGCAGCTCTTAAAGAAGAACTGATTCACTTTACCACACCATGCCATAATAACAACATATCACCCTTATCATGGTGGAGAGTTTTCCAGTTTATTAATATGATATATCAACCCGTGGTGACCTACTGTGCTTTGAAAAGTACCAGAATTTAATTTAATCTTTTGATGGCCATCATTTTGTATGCACAAGTGTCTCTTCCCTCTATAGATAGCTCTCTCAATTTGAAATTTAATTATCACACTAAGAGTCTCATTGACAAATATGCCACCTAGTCTGGCAAAATCACTGCTGGCTTCAAAGAAAAGGTCACAGTTTGACTTTGTTCTGCTGAAATTATTAGCCATCAGAGCACTTTCTAATTTCAGATGATGATGAGCTGCAGATTTCCCAAATGAGTCATGTAGAATGAAAGAGCATAGTAATATAATGATAAGTTTGGATGCCATTATATTACACCCCTACAAGTAAAATATGAAAATCATTACTTGACGTTCATGCTGTGATATCTGTAAAATAGAGGATTAGTTCTGTGCAGGTGTTATTTTGACAACCAAAGACTTGGGTCCTAGGTTAGCTAAGCTATTTCAAAGCACCACAAATTATTATCATTTTCTGCTATAAATTATTTTGTCAGAGTTTTTGTCAGTTGGCTCACTCTATTCTACCTTCTGCAGGGAGGGAAGTGCCAAAAAAGGAGTAGGTATTGCCGTACAAAATGGTTGAAACTTATTCAAACTGTGTTGAAAAGTGAAGAGATGTTGCTTTGTCACTGCATTTCCAGATGTGCTGAAACTGACTTCCTGTCTGTTATCGAGCAGAGCAAAACAGGATCATTTTCATGCCTGACATTTATTTTCTTATTATCCACAAATCCCCTATCTGATGACCTTAGGAAAAGTAAAATGTTTGGGAATGGGATTGGGATAATAATAGACCACTGACGCCTGGCATCGCCATGGTTACCAGGCAGCAAGCGGATGATGTCAGTCTGGTTCCCATGACAGCCATCACCGGGGTGATGAAGGGCTTTTGGACAGATGTGGCATCTCCATGCAGTTTCGGCGGACAGAGTTGTGATTTCTGACACGATGTGATCATATTTAACTATTTTTTTCTTGTATTTTTGTAGATTTAATCACTTCACTGCCGTGCAAATGAATGAACTAACAAGCCTGTGTTGCAATGGGAAATTTTAATTTTAATCGTTCGTGGAAACACAACGAACACAGTGTGCACAAATGCATCGATAAACTAACAAGGTGTTTCCACCCGTCTGTCTGCACGTCTGCCTAAACACCTGTGGCATGACATTCATTAATGACTTAATGAATTGATTTTTCTCCCCCCCTTCCCTCCCTCCTCTGTCTCTCCTACTCACTTCAGATAAACGGCGTCGATATTCAGAACAGAGAGGAGGCGGTGGCCATTCTGACCAGAGAGGACAGCATCAACTTCTCGCTGCTGTTGGCCAGGCCTGACATCGAGGTGACACGACATGACACACAGCTCTCACAGTCACTGCACACAGCATACTGCAGCCTACAACACACACTGCACGGTGCTGCATGTTCACACAGGTGACATCAGGTCATATAGGGGCTTACAGTTTACATGACACACACCTGCATGCTGCTACTGAGGCCGAGCTGGCATGGCATGACAGATTGCACCCACTGCAAACTAGTTTACAGGTGAAATCACACTCACAGGTGACATGACATGACAGATTACACACACACACTGCACACCGCACACTGAAGTACACACCTGGCCACATTATACTGTGATAAAAGGGAGATTTTCTTGGGCATGAGAACTGGTTTCATTTCAGTTTTTAACTAAGTTTTACAGTATTCAGCAGGATCTCGACTCGGCTGTTATAAACACTGATCTAGCATTTAAAAAATGACAAATGTAAATCTGTAGTAAGGACCACGAAGGAGAAGGGATATTAAGGATTAAACCAGTGCACAGCCGAAGTTAGACGTCAAAAAGATTAAGAGTTTTTTTTTTTTTTTATGACCCATAAAAACATAAAAACTGCACGTCCTTGCGCTGCCATACTTCTTCTCCATCTTCGTCTTCTTCTTTTTGTTTGGTTGGCAAGTCCTGAATGTCTCCTTGCCACTAGATGTTACAGCTAATGTTGCACATGTTCTGCATAAATATTTCAATGGGAGGACAACAGGACAGAGGGGTGAAATACAGGAGAATCCCAGGAAAAACCAGAGAACTGACAGGTATGGAGCTGTGAGGCAACTAAAGCAATGGGATTGTTTTTTGTTCTTTTTTTTTCAGGTCCAGAAATAGTCGGTTACTTCTCAGGTCTAACAGTCGCTCCCTGCCTCACCGCCTGCAGCAGCCTACTTTACTAACCCACTTTCCTGCTTATTTCCACCGCCGCTGATGCTGCTGCTGCTGCTGCTGCTCGGCCGACAGCGCGCACGGCTTCACAAAAACCACCGTTCGGTTCATATTTTAGTTTGATATGTTTTCAATACAGCGGGGGGAAATGAGTAAGAGCCCTTTAGCCGAGTTCATTAAAACCCGGCGCTTCATTTTCCCACAGACAGAAACACAATAACTTCAGCTAAAGCACGTATAATCCAACTACGAGAGTCAGTAAGTGATATAACCTATAATAAAGCTTATTGCCTCGAAAAGTGAAAACTTCATTTCCTCCGCAGCCGCCTGCATGTAATTACAGTCTGCCAAGGAAAATTGCCTCAGGTTCTTCACCCAATTTCCTCGTTATGCTTTACTAACTGCTGGTGGCCAGAAGATATTACAAAATTACACACACACACACACACACACACACACACTGTATATATGAATTACACAACTCTATGTATTGTATGTATTTATTGTGACATTTTATGAAAGATTTTGATTTTTCTCTTTTGGTAACTGTTGTCCAGAATGTAATGCACATATCAAACACTGACATGCATGTACACACTCTCTTTGTGTCTTATTAATACACACACACACACACACACACACAAACACACACACAATCTTGATAAATGTTGCAAGTATGACAGCAGGTCCCAGAGTGTGTGTCCATATCTGCTGACTGGAGAGGAACAGCAAAATGGTGCATTTATACACGTCAGCTAACACACACACACACACACACACACACACACACACACACACACACACACACACACACACACTTCACAGATGAATGTCTGTGCGCACTGTGTACACACGCTCATACACACCAACCAATTGAAGGAGCCATCACTCACCCCGACAGTATTTAGACAACTCTGACATTTCAGCCAATCAGATTTCCTTGTAATGAGAGCAGGGAATGATAGATGTTTTTATCGACCAAGCAAATAACCAAATACTGAAATACTGAGCAGGAAAAAGACGGTGGGGGGAGGAGAGGGAGGAGGGCGAGAGAGCTACGATGAAAGTGAAAAAGGAAAAGAAAGAAAGAAAGAAGCAAATAAAAACAGGCAGTGATCAGTGAGGGCTTCTCTCCAAATATGTGGAAAATGCAGCTGATTATATCATATAAAATCTGGGATTTTTTTGCATGTAAATGGGTCAAAACAGATAATAACCAAAATCATACTGACTAGTGTTTTATCTTTTTAGTAACTTTATCATTTTCTGCAGATGCCAGATTTATTCAAATGACGAATTTCTCAGTTTGGAATGAAGCTTTCCCTTGCAGGGGGAACATGCAGAGAAGACAGATACTGTGTTTCATGATATAACCTGCTGCAGCTGAACGTTTGGCACTCTTTTTTAAAATTTAAACATTTAATTTTAACATGAGAAACACATTGGGTTGAATTAAACGAGAGAGAGACAGAGAGAGAGAGAGAGAGAGAGAGAGAGAGGAGGCTGTGATGGATGAAATGATGAGGGGATGAAGGGATGATGTAGAGAGGAAATGGAGAGGTAGATATTTATCCCCTCTGTCCCAGTTTCTTCTCTCAAGGTCATTCACACACACACATGCACACACACGCGCGCACACACACATGCGCACACACAAACACACACACACACACACACACACACCAGGATTTATTTTTGGGTGTAGACCTGCACATGCACTCACACACATGCACGTATACATGTGAACACACACTGAGACGTAGGTGCACACATACACACACATAAACATGCGTACAGACACACACACACACACACACACACACACACACACACAGGATGTACAGAGAGACATCAATCTGTTGAGAGGCAAACTGTATTTGTAATCAGATTCAGGCGGCGGGTTCTGGAAAAACTCCAAAATAATCACTTTTTTACAAACATGCATAAACACACTTATTATAGGGGAGATAATTTCACGTGGACTTCTGCAGTTCCTAATTTATACTGGAACTAATGAATAAAACTCTGAATTAACATACATATTTATATATGAAATTCATAAATGCTGCCATTGTGCCCTGCCATTGACTGGTCACCTCTCCAGTTTGTAAATGAATGAATGAATGAATGAATGAATCCTGCCAGTGACCATAATATTATCAGGCCAATCCACCTCATGGGGGGGCGTGGCAATGGTTGAGGCTTCGCACAAACAGGACTCACTGTGCTTTGTTTTTTCATTCTGTCACTTTTGTGCCAAGTCTTCAGCTCCCTCATTTGTTTCTCTATTTTTTCTCCATCTCTCTAAATTCTCTGTCTCTCTATCTTTTTTTTCAACAGAATGAAAACCCTGTTGATCCAGAGGAGGTGGAGATGGAGCTGACTCTGGAAGGGGGAGGCTACCACCCGAACCATCGCACCTCCTCCTGCTCTCTCACCTCCGCTCACCTCTCTGGCTACTACCGCCTCCGCAGGGGAGGAGGAGTAGAAGGAGGAGGAGAAAGAGGAGGCCTGGCCTGCCCAGCGGGAGGCGAGGTAGAGGACGAGGAGGAAGAGGACGAAGAGGGGGAGGACGACGGGGAGAGAGGAGAGAAGGCGGACGGAGAGCCGCCGGTGCCCCTGCCTCCCCTCCTGAGCCTGGCTCCTCTGCTCTCCAACAGCCAGGAGCTGGACAGCGGAGTGGGCCGGACCGACGACAGCACCCGCTACGAGGAGTCGTCCGAGCACGACCTGCTGGGCGACCAGACCAGCGCCTGTAACACCAACACCACCAACACACCCGGCAGCATGAGGAAGTTCAGGGCGGGGCCGAGCCCGAGGCCGAGCCCCAGGTACCCAGGGTTCATTTGATTCTGATACAAATACACTGTTAAATAAGGGAAGGGCTTGACGTCTTGCAGTTTATGACCAGCTGCACTGTAGGCTGTTAAAATGGGACATGACAGTGATGATGATGGTGTTTTCATCATCCAACGCTGCCTTGATTGGCAAGCAACATTTCAAGACTGTTATCCATCCCATTCTTTGTTTTAGAATCAAAATTAAGCCACTGGTCATCATGTGGAATGTGGCAAAATAGAAAAAACACACCAGCATGCACACTGAGAAAGACCGTTAGCTGAATTTCTTGGGGCCCTGTGTTATATAGGTGTCTTTTCTAGTTTCTAGCAGTTTCTAGAGACTCGGTGCAACCCTTTTGAACCAGGTGGCTGGAGAAACCAGCATTTTTTTCCACCATTAAACTAGCAAAAGTGGATTTGGTCACACCCTAAACACACTTGCACCATGCTCTGCAGACAGATGGTTAAAACAGCGCCCTTAAAATCCAACACTAACATGATGGTGAAGAACATAAACCATCAAGCAGTGGCCAGCCTTGACAACTCTGGAGCAACTTTTCCACAGAGGCTCTGATGTTGGTTGGGTGTCCACTTTGTCCCCTTGCACCAGTTTGCTAGCCAGTTTAGGTGGACTGGGATCCAGTTTCAGATGTTGTGGACGGTTTGTTGAATTTTTTCCCATCTCTAACCAAATTGTCTGATTTTAAACTACCATCACTAATGCCTCTTCTTAATTGCTTTTTGATCTTGTGACTCCTCCTTGTTTCCTGTCCCCTGACCCAGCCCTCGACCCAGCCCCGGCCTCGGGCCGAGCCCCAGACCAACCCCCAGCCCTGGGCACGGCCGAGGAGACACCACCCCTCCTCTGCTCCACCTCCGAGACCTCCAGCTGAGCTCAGACTCCCTGCCAGGCCTGGAGTGGGGGGCTGGAGTAGGGACAGCAGGGTACAGCCCCCACCACCACCACAAGGTAGAACAAAGTCTTGTTTACTATTGACATGTACCACAACAACTCAGAGACTTCCTTTTACAGCACTCCTTGTTATTTTCAAAAGGAAATGTGCTTTATGTCCTAAGATAAGATATTCCCGCATTGCTGGAATTTGCTTTCAATTTTCTTGTTTGTTCAGCCTTGCAGGGTGATGTCTGGATGAATGGAACTAGACTCTCTGGCTTGCATAATAAAATTTGATCAAACTAAAATCTTTACCTTTGTGACAAGCATTATCTGACTAACTGACTAACAGCCTACACGTCACTTAAATTATTAAAAAGAAAACACTGAATTCCAAATGCAGAGTCATTTTTCAAAGGCTGGCATAAATTGATGGTTGGTAAATTCCAATTACGATGATTACTGACCCAAGAACCATCTGTTTCAAAGAGGTGTCAACATGTGTCCGGTGCTTCTTGAGGGATTCATATTTTCCAGGCTTACATTGTCATGCAACAAATACAACTGCAGCAAGGAAAGAGAGATTTGGCTGATATATTTTGGTGCAAAATTAAATTAAAGAGAGTAAAAGATGAATAACTCAAAGCTAGAAAAAAATAAAGAAAATCACAACAGAGACACTGGATTTTTGGCATCTTCTTGGTTTTCTGCTGATGATGCCTGACTTCTCTTTGCTTTCTGTTCCTGCAGCACTACCACCACCACCACCCGCCCCACCTCACCATGATGATGATGATGCCGGGCCTGACGGAGGAAGAGTGCCAGCGTTACCAGGAGCTGCTGGAGATCAAGTGCCAGTATGAGAGAAGGAACGAGAAGCTGCAGAGAGAGCGTGAAGATGCCAGAACAGAAGAACAAAACGAGCAGGGGGGACGGGAGAAAAATGAAGGAGAGGTGGAGGAGGAGGCGGAGGAGGCTTCTTCTTCCTCGGTGGTGGATATGAAGCGCAGCGAGGCGTTAAGCGAGCACGAGATGGCTCTGATCGAGGAGGAGCTGCGCCACCTGGAGTTTAAGTGCCGCAACATCCTCCGTGCCCAGAAGATGCAGCAGCTCAGAGAGAGATGTCTGAAAGCCTGGATGATGGAGGAGGAGACGGTGGTGGGCGGAGCGGGGCGACCAGGCCTCCCTGAAGCAGGTAACCATGACGACAACTAGGGCTTGGTGATATATCAGTATCTAATACTGTGATACAAAACTAAACCTCATCTGGGATTTCAGATATTGTATTATTATGATGGCTTTTCATGGTTTTAAAGGCTGCATTACAGTAGGGAAATCCAATTATTAGTCTGTTGTAGCTGTTTTATTATTTGTGTCTACCTGCTTGGTCATCATATCCACTTTATTAATGACTGTTTAGTAAAAATCTCTTGTGTGTAAATTTCTTATGATTCTACAATACCATCACAATATTGATATCGAAGTATTCGGTCACCTGGCTCTAACAGCAACACACCGGGGCCACATTGGGTTTGTAATGAAAAAAAGTGCATTACAAGGCAACCTTAAAAACTCCACAACGTTCCATAAAAAATTGTAACTCCGATCTTACCGAGCTCTGTGGTTGAAAGTCTTGGAGAAATATGGTCAGACCAAGCCATCTCTGCTCATCAGGGTACATACAGTATTGAGAGAAGACGTCCATCCTGACCATCACATCAGAAATAAAAACAGACAGAAACTACTAAGCAAAAAAAAAAAAAAAAAAAAAAAAGTAGGAAAGAAATGACTTATGTCTAAAAATGAAAACATCATGCAGTTCTGTATTGACAATGAAAAATTCTATGATTGTAGAAATATGTAATGAATTTGCTATATGGAAGATTATGCCATTAAATAATCATAATTGCTATAACAAAGCAATATAATTATGAAGCCGGAAGTCTTTATTTTAATTGATTCAAAGCTCATTTCCATTCATTCATCATCAACAGAATGCAAAAAACAGAATAGCAGGAATCCTTTCACTCACAGACAGTTCACTTTTTGTGTCTCATTAACGTAAATTACATACTTCCACCCCGACAAAGCAAATTTAAAGTTTTCTGCTTCATTATTTTAATCGTATTGTGCAAGAATAACAATGACAAAGGCAGTCAGGGTCTGTGTGATATATTGTGGTAGTAATTTCACTGACTGACTTTGACATTTAGAGATTGTGAAAACATAATTTCAACTGGTAAGTGTAACATTATTTCTGAATTGAATTAGTAATATGTGATATTACTCATTACTATGATATCTCTGCAGCTTCCCCACAGGACCAACATGGTACTAGGAATGAAATATTTGTAAAATCACTTATTTTCAAATATTTGTGTGTATGGCTTTACTCAGTGGCTAAGCAGATTTGATTTATTCCATCTGCTTTGTCATTCACCTCCTTCCTTTGTTTAGCAAAGTAGAAATGGCTGCAGTTTAACCACAAAAAAAGACGATGATAATCAAAATGAAATCTTCTCTCCCAGGTCTGGATAATCATCACAATGGCGATGAGGATGATGACCCTCATCGCCACGAGCTGTCGGCCATCAATGAAGTCCCAGAGAGAGAGAGGTCGGACGACAAAGACAGCACCAGCGCCTACAACACCGGGGGCGAGAGCTGCCGAAGCACGCCATTGGTCAGCACCGAACAGATCCCGCCTCTCCAGGAAGAGGAAGAGGAGGGAGGAGGAGGAGAAGGAGGAGCGGTCATGTCGCCTCCCCCTCTCCTCCCGCTCGGCCGCCTGCCCCCTCTGAACTCGCCCCTCACCCCACGGCGTCAGGGGCGGGACCGGGACAGAGAGAGACGCCAATCAAACCTCAACTGCTCCTTTTCCCCCAACAGTTACAGGAAGTACCAGACAGCCAATGGCAACGCAGCAAACGTCTCAAGCTCCACCCCTTCTACACCCCCCAAATTCAGGTCTCCATTATTAATTTTTATCAATTCTCTCAATTAGTTAGTTAGTTATATTTGTTGGTTTCTGTTGATTCCTCTTTTTCCTCTTTGATGATTCCTCTTGTGCTCAGTGTAGCATGGTGAGGACATTTACAGTCTGAAAGTATTTTCTGCGAGTTTTCATTGGATGAACATGCCCGACCTGTCACTCAATACAAACAAGATAAAACTTGTGATAAAATGCATTGGTTATAATAATAAATGCGTATCTCAACTCACATTCATTCCAGTCATGTGTTGTCCCACACAGGCAAACTCAGCTTGCTGCAAGGCATGAATAAAAATGATGACACATGATATATATACGAATTTCATGTGAGGTGTATGAACATGTCCATACAGTCCATACAACAGGCAGAGATGAGCAATGAATGGAGACAGGAAATGGTAAAGTGCTAAAGTCTGCAAATGCACAAAAAAGGGAATTGTATGCATCCTCCATTGTGTGCAAACTGAACGTCTATGAACGTCCTATCTATTGCACTTCGTACATATTAGCCTGTATCTCAGTCTGAAGGGAGTCAGGAGGTTGAATCCCTCAGAGAGGCTGAATGAGGCGCCCCAGCCCAGGCCCTTTGCTGCAGGTTGTTCCCTCTCTCTTGCCTGCCTTTCCTGTCTCTCTCCTCTGTCTCCTCCAGATAAAGCAGAAATGGCAAAAAATAATCTTAAAAAAAGAGAAAGGCTGGTCTGGACTGTCTAAAACCGACTTTGCCTTCCACAAGTCCTGGCAAATAAAAAATGTCCTACAGGGAGGACAAACAATTAAAAATGTCTAACTCTACAAGAACTCTGTAAAACAAAAACAAACAAACAAAAAAAATAATAATGAAACATCATGAACTTCTTGTGCAGATTAAAAACCCTAAGCCTGACAGAATCTTTGCTTACATTTCTTACAAATTGTTTTTATATCTGTATCACAGATCGGTTTCTTGTCAAGTAATTATCAACGCTTTCTGCTTTGACCTTTGACCCTGATCAGTGGGGGAGGATGTGATAGTGTTCCTCTTAAACCAATGTCTTTTGTCTTTGAGATATCCTACTTCCATGCGATGTCTCTGTCTGACTGGCAGCAGACTGATAATGACCTTTTCTAACAGCGTGCCTGTCCTGTTCGACATCCCTACATTAGCCTGTGATACAGTCATTATCAGCCTCACACTCATAAATTACATGAAATTGCCATTTTCATGTAGTGTTGTGTGACTTTCTGGTAATTAGCTTTCCCTGACATTTTAGTGGAATTTTTTTTTTTTTTTTTTGTGGGCACCGGATTGTCATGTGCATTGTGACTAATTACACTCACTCTATTGAAAAATGTAACTTTCCCCATGCTCCATCCAAGCTTCCAGCAATAGCCATATTTCCAAAACAGCACTGAAAACATAATTCTAATGTATATTATTTTATATTCCTAGGTTTATGCTAAACATTATATAACTGCGTGCATGTTTTCAAGTATAATTACAATAATAATATGGGATAATGTAACATTTCCAGATCTCTGACCAGAGAGATGGGGTCAACTTCAAGAAGGGGTGTGGCTGATGGAGGGCGGGGCTCCAGAGCAGGTAAGTTTTCCCTTTCCTTTTTGCACATTTCTGCAACAACACCACAAACAATTTCCATTAACCTATGTCTGGAAGTCAGGACATCTTCTATGTAGAAGGGACATTAGCCGATATTTAAATATATGTATTTTAAAACATTTTTAAGCAACTTACATTTAGTGCAACAACAAAAAGTGAACATTCCTCAGCATCAACAGGGTAACAAGCTGGATGATATGCCATGTTGATTAAAGTGGCCTTGTCCTTCTTGTTCCTGCAACACTGCTGATGCTTTGCAGCAGTCACCTCACTAAAAGTAATGTTAGCCTGGCTGATGCTGACTGTGCAAGACAGCCAGGAGCGGGCCCTGTTGGTCTGGACATGCTCCATTCATTTATCACTCTACTCAGTGCACTCTTCTAGGTATCTGTGTACTAAATTTTATGCGTGTATGGTTCAGCAGTTAACTCTCTCACAGACAACAGTGTGTAAAAATTGGTAATGTTAAATTAGAGTTCCTACCAACAACAAAGGGTGTCCCACAAGGTTCAGTCTTCGGACCACTTCTGTTCACTATTTATATAAATGATATAGTCTTGTCTTGACAAACCTGTAAAGTTCACTGTTATGCGGATGACATTATGCTATACTTCTGACCTATTATTATGACATTATTGTAATCAATTTTCAACATATATTTTTTTTTAGTGATGCAATGTACTCAGGTATCTCTTAAACATGAGATCTTGATCGCAGTGGGACTTACCTGATTAAATAAAGGTTATAAACAAAACAACAAGATCAAAAAAGCCTAAGGTTGGTCATTTATTAGCCAAGCTAGCGCTGCTGGGCTAGTGCTCACCTCCACTGCTGTTGCTGCTCTGTTTCACTTAGGCTGTTGTTGTTTTGTCTAATAATTACTCTAATTATCATCTTTATCAATATAGGTGGAGCCGCCGACAGGTCTGGAGGTGGAAGTGCAGAGTCCAGCCCTTATTTTGCCCGGCGACGCCACAGCTGCACCAAACCACTGGAGCGCTACCAGAGCTGCATGACGCTACCCTCGGAGGGCCTGGTGGATCCGCTGGACCGAGTCAGAGACAGAGGACGGGACCGGGAGCGGGCGGAGGGCGAGGAGAGGGGCATCGGGACAGGCAGCAGCGGCCCGGCCAGTCCCAGGAGTGTAAACAGCGCCCCCTGCAGTTTGGAAGACCGTCATCACCACCACGCGAGTGCCTCTCGGTTAGGACTGGCCTTACCACTGGGGCTGACGCACTCATCACCGACCGCCTCACCACAGCGCATGGAGTGGAAGGTAAAGACATGTTGAAGCCCTTCTGCTGGCCACCGGTTACCTTCACAATCAGTTGTAAGATTCTCATGATTCTGGTTTTCAAATCCTTTTCAAATCCATGGCTTAAAAATCTGTAGAGGTACTAAGCCTAACCTCACCCAAAGCTGGGAAATTTGTTGTAAAAGCCTAGTGAGCTAAGATTTTTCTATCACTTAACTTTTATTTTTTATTTTTATTATTATTATTTATATTTATTATTATTTATATTTTTTATTTCTATTTTTTGTCGCCTCTTATTTTTCTTCCTCCGTATCCCATCCTTATTTTATTGCATTTAATGAAAAGGCAAAGGCAGAGGTTGAAGGTAGAGAAGAGATAGAAATTAGAGTGTGGATACCGACCTGGACCTGGACCTGGACCTGGACCTGGACCTGGACCTGGACCTGGACCTGGACCTGGACCTGGACCTGGACCTGGTCCTGAACCTGGACGAGTCCCGATGGGCCCAGGTTGGGTTCAGACAAATATTTAGAAATTATGTTTGGGTTCGGGTCAGGTTTGGTCATGTTGGCATTATTTCAGTGAATAATGATGGACGTACTGTCTGTTCCAGGTAATGTATAGGACTGGAGTTTACGTGACGACACTGAAGGCAACACGTAGGCATTTCAGGCAGTATTTCATGCAGTAAATGTAACGTAGTGAAGGAGGACGAGCAAAATATCCGGCTCAGGTCGAGCGGCCCAATCTGCACTCTAATAGAAATATGAAATCTAAGGCCTGAAAGAAAAAACAAACAAATCAAACTGAAATGAAGCCTTTCATTGAGTAAAGGAAACTGACTTGGCTTGGAATGCCACTTTATGTAAACTTTTAGCTTGGCTGCGCGAAAGGCTATTGGTTCTTCTTCTTCTTTGTATCCAGGTGAAGATCCGGAGCGACGGGACTCGCTATGTGGCCAAGCGGCCGGTCAGGGATCGTCTGCTTAAGGCCCGGGCCATGAAGATCAGAGAGGAGCGCAGCGGCATGACGACGGACGACGATGCTGCCAGCGAGATGAAACAGGTAGAATCACACACACACACACACACACACACACACACATACATACACTCCTGTCCGGTACCACAGACTTTATCAGCAAAATGTTGAGAGTGAAAAGGTCTGCAGTGAAAACCAAAGGGCTGCACGTTTTAATTAAAGGCAAAAGTATCTCAGAGAATCTCCAGGGCTGTCATTTGTTCAGACACCTGCAACTCTCAATAACTTGAATACAAAAGAAATACTGAGATATGATTTAATGGAAATATTCATGACAATGCTGAAATGACAAAGAGGGTCTAGATGTACTGTCGTGTTGGGTTCCAGCCCATGCCTGCGTGGAAAGTAATGAGGAAGGAGATGAGACAGCAAAGGAAGCCCTGACATTATACTGTATGATAATGATGTGCTTAAAATTCCCTTTGGCAAAGGTGAGACCGAATTATTAATAAGAACTACAATGACAGATTCACGGCAGAAGAAATAGGATTCTGATATGAAAGGGAGACGCGATTACAGTGCACAGAAATCCATTAAGGTGGAGTCTTTCAAAAGGGAAGAGCGGGAGGGGGGATGTGAATCTTCTGAGGTTAAGGCTTCAATTCAAGCCTTTTTTATGACGGCGAATGTGTATTAGAGATAAATGTGGTACTTGCAATGTAAATGCTAACATGTAATAAAGCTTTGCGTGATAATCTAAATGAGTTTGTGTGGGGATGGAGTTGGGCAGGGATTTTAGGGATAAAAGGGTGATGAAATGAAGGTTGTGAAGCTTTCTGCTGGTACAGTAGGGGGCAGTATGCACCTTTCCATGCTGACATTAATTTAGATCAGAAAACGACTGTCTCCTAAACAAACTGTAGTGATATAGGTAATTCAGATAAACCTTCACCTCCAGGTAAGCAACTGGTTTCTCTGAACAGTCGTCATATTTGATTCTGGATGGCCGAATGTGAAGTTTGACTTTTTTGTGTTTCATTCTTGGTTGATTTTAAGCAGGTGCAGTGAGGTGGATCCTTCTGATTTTTGAATGTGGAAGTTGGTTAATTTTTGTTTTTTTTTTTGTTTGTTTTGTGCCACACTTCCTTTTGACTGCTTCCCTGCTAACTAGCCCGACTAACTTCATTGACAGTGTTGTGGCAGCACAAGAATAAATCAGTTGTTTTGTTTGCTGCACCAAAAAAACTCCATCTGTATTTCCGTTACAATAATGTGTACATGCATTTTGGTTTATGAGCCAAAAGTCTCTGAGCATCACTGACAGCAGTACAACTGTCTTTTTATTTCAAATGAGAAATGATAATCCAGCTGTGGGATCCAGCTGTGTTAATCCCAGGTGACGCTCCGCTCTGTGTGATCCGCAGGGCCGATACTGGAGCAAAGAGGAGAGGAAGCAGCAGCTGCTGAGAGCCAGAGAATACCGACGAAGACGAGAGTTCATGATGCAGAGCCGTCTGGATTACCTCAGAGGAGACAGGTGACCACAGCCCAGGCTAATCCAGTCTGGTCTGTTATAAATGTGTTGAGACAATCATAAAGTTTATTTGGCAGAATGAGGCATCTGGGATCAAGAAAATCCTGGAGTCAAGTTGATTAACGTTGGAAACTAGTGGGATTATCTCATCTCGCTGGCATATTATTTACCTGATTTGAAGAAAAACAAGATTTGAACACTTAAAATGAGATTAAATGACTTCTGTACATCCAATTTAGTCAAATCAAATAAAGTAAAAAAAGAAAAAAAAATCTGCCAGTGGGATGAGATAATCCCACTTGTTTCCAACGCTAATCAACTTCTTTTCAGAATTTTCTTGAATTGAGTGTTATTTTCTTGATCCTAGTGTGCTTGAAACCAGTGGGATTATCTCATCCCACTGGTGTAAGATTTGAACACTGAAGATGAGACTGAATAACTTATGAAGATGGAGTTTTTTTTTTTTTTTTTTTTTTTTTTTTGGCAGTGTTTTCTCTTATGAGCCTTTTATGCCTGGGTGAAGTCATCATCCCTAAAGAAAGGACTTATTTTGCCTTCTCCTTCTGTTCTAAGTCAGTTTTTTTTTTCGCAGGGATGCCTCACTGTCAGCAGGGGGCGCTGAAGATCCCAGGTCGTCCCAGGGCGCCCAGCCTCACGGCCAACAGGAAGCCGCCAGCAACAACATCCTGCTGCTGAGCCACAAGAAGACCACCAAGAGGAGGAACCGCCGAATCCTCGACAACTGGATCACCATCCAGGAGCTGCTGGCTCACGGCTCCAGGTCGCCCGACGGCAAGAAGATCTACAACCCGCTGCTATCTGTGACCACGGTGTGACGCGAGGAAGAGGAGGAGCAGGAGGAGGAGCAGAGGATGGAGGAGAAGTGAAGGAGAAAGTTTTGGAAACTTTGTGGTTAGAGGTTTGTGGACCAGAAAACAAAACAAAACTCAAAAAAAAAAAAAAAAAAAAAAAAAAAAAAAACGAGACCAGCAGGGATCTGCTGGTGTGATCTGAGAGAAGAGGGAGGAGGAGAAAAAGACAGAGGAGAGAAAGAAGATATTTACATAGAAAAGAGGTAAACTTGTGTGGAAGAGACGGGACGAAAGAGGTGAATATGAAAAGACAAACAGGAGGAGGCGAGCTCAGAGGATGACGGGTGTCAGTCGTCTTTACCGAGACCCGGTGGCAAATACGCACAAGGAATTATGGGAGAGGAAGCGGCAGGAAGTCAGGCTCTGGGACGGCAAAGACTAGGCAAGGGAGCAGCAAACATTTCACTCTGGTCGACTATGAGGGGGTTGACTGTGAAATTTTAGCTCCTGTTTCAGCGGGAAGACACTTCAGTTATTCCTGAACAAATCGCTCTGAGCAGCAAATCAGTCTCTGATTACATGAAAAGATGAACTTTTCTCTCCCTGCTCTTTGACTTGGTTTTAATTTAGCTGTTAACACCAGCGATTTATTATTCGCTTTGAATCAGCCATTCTGGTGATGTTGGCGCTTTTAATGGTGGAAACGTCAGCCAGTGGTGAAAAAGCAGCGACTAGTGAGAGAGCTGCCCTGCATGGACGATGATAACGTGCGGGTCAAGTTTCAAGGGAATCCAGTCGCCCGGCCAAAACCAGCCGACATGGTGGAAATGTTACAAAGCCACTTGCATAATGCTGTGTGAAATATGGGGGGAAGGAATTTTCCTCTGTATGGTTCTTTATTTTGCTATGATTTTAATATTTTCAAATCCACAACCCACCTGTAAGTATGCATCTTTTTGCTGTGCCGACACAAAGCCACAGGTCTGCAGCTGAAACTCTCAGTGCTGTTCGATCGCTGTGAGGAGCAGCAAGGAGGAGCAGGAGGAGGAGGAAGGAGACATTTTGGAGCGACTAAGGGCTCAATGATCCTAAAACTCCTCTGTCGGCCTTAAAGCTGCAAACAGCATAACAGTGACGTCGGCAGTCACAGCTAACCTGTCCAAACGTCACGGTAAAAATATTGAAACAAGTGCCGTTGCTAAACTGCAGCACCAACTGGAGCTGAACCTGAAATACCCCCGACATGCACAGGAAGCCCTGAATTCAAGCTCTTTCCTTCATATTCAGTCGGAAACGCTGTACACAAAGGAAACAAACAGCTTTGGACCTCATGAAAATACATAATTCTCGACAGTGTCGCGGTCAGAAAGTTCCTCATGACAGGAATGTGGGGAACGGGGATAAAAAACAAAAAAATAAAGACAATGAAATGACCCATGAACCCTCTTGCGGGACATTTTCATAAATGTGTCATCATGTGACATGCCTAATTTCACTCCATCGAATATGGATGGTGAAGTACATAAAAAAAAAAAACAGTATGTAAATATTTCCACAAGCTTTTGAGAAAGGAAGGGAGATGAATCCGGATCTCCTCTTCTCCTGACAAAAACAGGGTGAGGAGACGCTCTCGCTTCGCGTCTCGGAGTTGAAGTGACTTGATTCACTAAGACAAGAAATAAACAGGAATTGACATTGACGCCGGTGCAGAGATGGATTACCATGACGGACGACAGGACTTGATACACGCAAGACAAAATTCACTCAGTCTATCACTATGTGCATTAAAAGGAGAGATCCACGCTCAAAATGGTATTATCCTGTTATTTATCATCAGTCTGTGATTGTTTAATGCAATCCAGGAGTTATTTTGAGAGAAAAATCTAATTTACTTCTTTGTTTTACTCTTTTTACCTCAACCTGCCTCATCTACTTCGACTTCAGTCAGTGATTTCCTACATTTCCCACAATGCCTTTTTGGAGATTTTTCCTTGTACCAGGACGGCGTGCGGTGTGGTCGCAGCTTCAGTGCAGGGATGGTTTTGTCCGTCTGTGTTTCGAACCCGTGTACAACGAGATATTTATACTGTGTGCGTTGAAAATGCATGAAACACCGTTCTTAACATTGTGGATTATTACTGGATGTTATCTCTCGATTTAAAGTGGTGTAGTGGATGTACAAACATTTTGAGTAGTGCAAAATTGTGAAAAAATACAATTAAATAATAAAAATTGCAGATAAAATTAAACAAAATATGAAGCAAGACAAATGAAGATGGCTCCCTGGTTGTTTTTTGTGTTGTGTAACTGAAATGCAAACTTTAACCACAGAGATATGGGAGATGGAAGTTGTGTTAAAAAGCATCAAAGACTAAAGCAGGGATTATTCCAGTATGATTGGTCAGGATAAAAATATGCATCTGTAATCTGTAAGGACAAAAAAATGCAAACTTTGTAACTGATGCCAGTGTGTTTCTGAATTTGCAGAACAGGGTTTTAACAGGTTTCGACGGTTCAAATTTCATGAAACTCAGCCAACGTGAAGTCAAACACGTCAACTTTCAGTTCAAGAAAACAAAAATAAAACAAAACTACATCACTACAACAGCATGACCCAGCAAATCCCCTGTGGCACACACACACACACTGAGATTCATTCAGCAACATGAGCACAATATTCTGTAATATTCTGACCATCTCATTTTCCATCCATTTTTTTAAGATCAGTACAAACATCAAAATTTGCTAAAATATCTTCAACATTTCTTCAGAATATTCACATAAAAATTTTTCATTAATTTTGACAATGTCAAAATTAGCTAAAATGTCACACATGTAATTTGCAAAAAAAAAGTGTATTATTGACATATTAAGATCAAAATTTGCTGAAATGTCTTCAATATTAAAAAAAAAAAAATCTTGCTTGAGGTGGAGAATACCTTTGTCTATAAATAAATTATGTGATGTCGTTATGCAATATGAAATGATACGACAGAGCCAAGATCCTGATGGACTTCCAGCTCTGGACGGATAAACTGGTGGTGGCTGATCAACCAGACATGAAGAGGGCAGCAGTGATGGACGTGGTGATCCTGAGCGACGGCAACATCAGGAAGAAGGAGAGAGAGAGAGAGAGAGAGAGAGAGAGAGTTAAGGGGAAGGTCAACTCTTTCCACATCCAACACATCAACTGTTACTCTGAAAGTGAAAAGTGTAACAGTGCCCATCTGAAGCTCTGCTCCACCGAGCGAATGTGAGAAAGAGAGAGAGAGAGAGCATAATTGGGTGAGGATGGAGGGCTGGAGCAGGACGGATGGCACGTTGAGGCTGGTGGGTAACAAGCTGAGGGAGCTGGAGGATTGGGAGGAAGAGGAGGAGGAGGAGCAGACACTGCAAGAAATGTCCCTCCTAAGTGCTTCCGTGTCACAGTGAGTGTTCAAATCTTGTTTTTCCCTCATCAACAAAAATCTGAGTGTTCCCACAAAATATTCCTGAAACAAGTCAAACTGCACTGGAAAAAAAGTGGGATTGTCTAATCGCAGTGGCAGGTTTATTACCTTGTTGGAAGAAAATGTCTGAGGATTTGAACACTGAGGGTGAGACTGAATAACTCATTGGTGATTTTTTGCAGTGTGGAAGGAGACATGAATGAAGCAGAAGAGGTGAAAGAGTGGAGATACGGAGAGAAGAAGGCGGAGGTTGATAAGAGGGAAAGAAAAAAGAAAGAAAAGAGGGAGAAGGTAATTTCCCCATTCTGGCGCCACACAAAGGATGTAAAATGTCACACTATAGAGAGATGTGAAATGCTAAAAAAAAAAAAAAATGAGAATAGAGGACAAACAAATTAACATTTAGGTTTGTTTATATAAAATCTAACTTTGCACCAAAGTGCTTTACAACACAAATACAAGCAGGCATGTGCCAACAGAATAAAATACGTGCATAGAAACAGAGAAACCCTGAGATTAGCAGATAAAATTATAGCTGCTGTGCAGCAATAGTCGGGGCCGGGCAATTTTAGGCAATTCTGAGCAACAAGTAGAGAATAGGAAGATGAAAAGAAAAGTGGCATTTTAATGTGCATTTTGCATCAGTTGAAGCTTGAACTCACAATTTCTAGCATGAAGGACAAGGCTTTATCTCACTGAGCTAATTGCCAAGAATCAACTCATGTGAGGCTTCACAAATTGATTAAGCCAGTCACATGATAGCAGCCACCTATGCATGGAAAGGCAGATTTCAAACCACTGTAAAAAAAAAAAAAAAAAAAAAAAAAAAAAAAATCAGTCATCAAGACAAAAATCTGAAAATACACATCTTGAATCTAGGCAGCATGGAGATGTTGGTAATTTGTTTTTAAAAATGATTGATTTGCTCCATAAGTGAAAAACTGATGTTTAAGTGTAAAGTGTACAAACGTATCTTCAGTATTGGGGCTACATTTTGATGAAAGTTGCAAAGCTGTAGCACATATGGTTGATTTATTATAAATTTTTAAAAGTCTTGAAATTTAGAGGCTTGCTGTAGCGCCACCATCAGGACTATTGGCTTGTGTTTGCAGCTGAGGTAATCTGGCATGGGACTGGACCTTTGTGCAAAGTTTGGTGAGTTTTGGCACGTGGGAATGTTGCACAAGCTGAGGCTTGAACTCACAATCATTGACACCGAGGCCTGGCCTCTATCTCACTGAGCTAAAACTTCACATGGTGCTTCACAAACTGACTGAGCCAATCACTGACCTGCAGGACAGCAGCCAGCCATGCATGGAAAGGCAGGTTTTAAACAGCTGTCAAAAATTCAGTTATTAAGACAAAAATCTGAAAATACACATATTGCATCTAGACAGCATGGAGATGTTGATCATTTGTTTTTAACAATGATTGATTTGCTCCATAAGTGAAAAGTTGATGTTTAAAATTTAAATTTTCAAAGTTTTGAAATTTAGAGGCTTGCTGTAGTGCCACCATCAGGACTATTGGCTTGTGTTTGCAGCTGAGATAATCTGGCATGGAACTGGACCTTTGTGCAAAATTTTGTGATTTTTCGCACATGGGAAGTAGGACTTCCTCAGAAGAAAGAAAGAAAGAAAGAAAGAAAGAAAGAAAGAAAGAAAGAAAGAAAGAAGAAGAACACTCAGGAATACAAGAGAGACCTGGCAGCTTAGGCTGCCTGGCCCCTAATAATCTAAGATAAACAGATATCCAAATGAGGAAAAAAATGAACTAAAAATGAAAGTCAAGGGGATAAAAGAAGGGCTCTCAGTCTTTCTGTCTTTAAAAAGCAGAGCAGAGTCTGGTGACCTGATGTTAAGAGGAAGACGACTCCACAGCCTCATTCAAATGAAAAATGAGAGAGAGAGAGAGAGAGACAGTGGCAGGAACAGCAGACAGAACGCAGCAGCTCGTTAATTCTGCGTCTCCATGGTGACAAGCCTAATCAATCACAGGCGACAGATGAAGATATTTCACGACCGCAGCGGACATTAGTCCTGCAGAGCGTCGGCCCGAGCGGCCTGGGGCGATCCAGCCTGTCCATCTATCAGAGGGAGAGAGAGAGAGAGAGAGAGAGAGAGAGAGAGAGAGATTTGTTATGAACAAAACAGAGGACACAGTAATTGAAGTTAAAGGAACAGTTCACTCAAAATATGAAAAAAAAAAAGTTCCATCCATAAAGGTCCTGTGTGATTTGGTGTGGTTTCCACTCTGTCCCCTTTAACACCAGCGCAGCGGAGCCGGATGGGGATAGTTTTGATGTTTGGAGCTCAAGACTGTAAAAAAAAAAAAAAAAAAAAAAATCACATGTAAAAAAAAACTCAGCAGCAATGGCTCTTAGATACTGAACATGATGATTAAGGGGTGAAAAGTTTTGCTTGGGACTGTTCACTGCCAAATAACTTTTCCATACACATCAAATTCCCTCTCTTTGCGAATGGAAAAATGCAGTTTTTCTGTGTTCTTCGGCAGGAAAAGGTTCCTGAAGCAGCTGTGGATTATAGCTGTGGAGTATCTATGTTGTTGTTTTTTGCTGCTTTTCGCATTTAAATTTTTGACCATTTGAGCTCCACAAAACAAAACCCATCCAGCGAGACCGGAAACCTCGCCAAATCACACAGAAACTATCAGTACCCATAGGAGCCGAACCCTTGGATGCACAGAGTTGGAAATGGCGTCCAGCATCTTCTCTCAGTCTGGGTAATTTGAAGAAAGAGTTGGAAAATTCCTTTAAAAACCCAACACAGACAGAGGAAGGCAGAGGGAAACAGAAGGCAGGAGCGCCCAGGGGGAGAGAAAAAAATGGCTTAAAGAGAGGGAAAAATAGGACAAAAAAAAAACAACAAGAGAAAAAATGACAGAACGAGAGAAAGGACAAAGATGAAAAACGCTGAGAGCTTTAAAAAAAAGAAAAAGAGGTCAGAGAACAGAAGAAAAGACAGAATGAGAGGAAGAAGAGAGATTAAAAACAGCATGTAAACCAGCAGAGAGAGAGAGAGAGAGAGAGAGAGAGAGAGAGGAGGAGGAGGAGGATGAGCCTCCTGCCAGCAGGGCTGTTTGTCTGCGTCCATCCATCAGCGCTAATGGAGCAGAGCGGCACAGCGGCTTTCACTGCTCTGACTTATGGAAGTGTGCAGACATGCTAGGAAAATGGCTCTATTGCATTCATGTTTATACCAAACTGAAAGTCTGTTTGCTGTTGTGTGTGTGTGTGTGTGTGTGTGTGCTTAAGATCCACATAATCCATCTTCTGCTGCAGGACTTTTACTGTTTATTTCGTGTTTCTTTCCACTCTGTGGCCACTGCACTGAAAGAAATAATGGCCTTCTGAACTGATTTTGGATGTTTGGCCTGTTTTCTACACTTCACCCACATTTTACACACCGACAAACCATTCAGCAAATCCTGCGAGGGAAACTAAAGATTTCACAGCATATAATCAAAATGTGAGTTTGAGCTGATGGAAAACTGGAGTGAAGAAAGTGTGAAGGCTCTGAAAGTTCATGTTCATATCGTAGTGGAATGAATGGAAACCAGCGGCTGGAGGAAAGGGAGGAGGAGTGATGTGGCAGCTCTGAAACCCCATACTGCTCACTTTGGGAGGAGATCGGCAGGAAAATAACAATAAATATGCACTTGCGTCACTCATTCTCATTTTCCAGCGTTCAATTCTTATTTTTCTTCAAGCCAGGTAAACAACAAGCAAACAAACAAAAAAAAATCTGCCAGTGAGATGAAATAATCCCACGTGTTTCCACTGCAGATTCACTTGTTCCAGGATTTTTTCTTTTCTGGGGACCTGAAGTTAAAATGTGTTGAAACAAGACAGAAAAAGGCAGATCAGCTTCTAGGATCAAGACGCCTGATGCACGGAAATTCTGGAAACAAGTTGATTAGCGTCGGAAACACCAAAGTACTTTTTTTTTCAGTCAGTCAGTCCAACCGAACTTTGCGGAAAATTTCATACAGGCTATCTACCTATCTATAGATATAGATACAGATATAGACATATATGATTCCAACAGGGTTTTTTTCTTTTGTAGAATATGCAAATTGTTTCACGTGGAAAAAACGAAACCAAACAAAACACTCGGACCGTGTCTCTTCTCCCATTGGACAGGCCACCATCGGCGTCATGGTTTGTGGTTTGGTTTGATGATGTGGTGCGATTGCATGACGCCGTCTCACAGTATCAGAGTTTCACTTCGGGCCAATCACCACAGAGATCAGCTGTCCGTCCAGCGAGGGAGGATTTCCTTTGTTCCATCACCACCAGTCATATCCTGCTGCATGAAAAAATGACTTTGCAAGCGGTTGAACCATGTTAAAGACAATAAAAAAAAAAAAAAAACCTTTACCAGTGGAATAACCTGCAATAAGGGAAAAAATATAAGTCTCCACAGTGTGAATGTGCAAAGGTTTATTTTTAAACTGATGCAATATGACCAGAGGAGAGCAATATAAACCGGCCACACATATCTCTGCTGAAGATTCTGCAACACCCAGCATGCAATGTGCACCTCCTTCAGTTGTGATTCATTTAGTTCAGAAACACACACAGGCAGCAGGGCACTAATGGTCACCATTGTGTGGTGGATTTCCACTGATCTCTATTCATGTGAGCAGTGTTTTTAATGTCATGAAAATCAGAAATCACACAGCTGAAGACAACATTTATTAAAAGTTGGGCTGTGTGAAATGATTTAGCATTTCATTTGAAGTCCTGAGGTGGCACAGTATTCGGTGTTGTCACCGAACACACCCAGCAAGGTCCTGGGTTTGACTCCCAGCTGGCCAGCCAGGGGCTTTTTTGCATCTTCTCCTCATGTCTGCGTTGGTTTCCTCCTGCAGTCCAAGTCTCCCAACCTGAACGACCGCCTACATTGTTTTTTCCAACCCTCTAATAAAACCCACAGGAGCATCTTTGATACGACCCAACGGACTATTTCCTTAGCGTTTGCCAAGAAATGCTCGTGTTAGCAACTAAAAATACTTGGTTAAGCTGAGGAAAAGGATTGTCATCATGGATCATGGTTAAGGTTAGGAAACGTTAGTAAACATTAGTATTCCTTTCATTTTAATATTTTTTCTTTGCAGCTTGTTGCTCATGAAAACTGCGGTCCAGTCTCTGATTCGGGGCCAGACTCCATCTACCAGACGCTCAATCCAGACACCATGGACCGTTAAATGTACTCTATTCTACCGGCAGTAGAGGAGAGTACCTAGAGCGGCAGTTTGCACACGTGCTGCTGCTCACATTGGCTGCTCAAACAGGAGACAACAGAGTCCTCATGGAAATTGAATCATGTCAACTGGACTTAGTTTTAAGTCTTCTAGACATATAACTAAGTCAAATATGAAGTTTGAATGAATTTCCATGAGATGAGGTCAAAAATGAGAGAACAGAGATCACTTGAGTGCACATGTATAATATGCTGTATAGGTTTCTCTGTAGAATGAATATGTAGTCAGTTTTCTGTGTTTCCTGCCTCTGTGCTGTGAACATTTTAAACACCAATTCTAATTTTTTCACTGTATTGTGAACTACTTGCACTTTGAGCTACACCTCCTATATGGAAGGCCCTATAAACAAAATATCATTATTATTATTATTATTATTATTATTATTATTATTATTATTAGTTGTTGTAGTAGTATTTAAACAAATTAAATAACACTTTTGCATTAAAGTTAATTTACATTTTTTGTCCTGGAACAGTGGAGCCAGGTGTGCAGGCCTGACAGCTGTGGTCAACAGTGCCACCTGCTGGTGCAAAGCTGCTTTCACATGTTTCCAAAGTGTAAGCAGACATAAAGTGACGCGATACAAACACACACACACACACGAGACAACATCCATCACTGTCCCTCAGCCTTGCTTAAAGCACAAACTGTCTGGTCACATTTAAAATGCCTTTAATTTAACTTGAAACCTTTTCCACATCAGAAAAATCTGAGAGAGAGTGAGAGAGAGAGAGAGAGAGAGAGAGAGAGAGAGAGAGAGAGAGAGAGAGAGAGAGAGAGAGTGGGTGGAAAAAGTAACATCAGCATCATTTGGGGAAGTGACTGTTGGTTCTTGGTTTATTAGTAAAGCAGAAAGTGACTGAGAGATGAGACGCATCAGGAGGCTCCACAGACCAACATGAAGCTCCATCACGCTGCCTTGTGTTGCGTTCTCCTCGGTGAGTTTGTCTACATGTTGCAGTTTGCAGTTTATTGAAATCCAAGGGCTATACCCAATGCTTTAACTACTTTGAGCATTTTGCCATATTGGAAATATAAAGAAAAAATAAAGTTTTGGGAATGTTTTTTAAAATGGTCTTTGGTGCCCTTTAAATGGACATGTGTTACACTTCAAAATTAAACCCAGGAGTAATGCTCTGCTTTTTCAGATTTAACTGTATTTTGACTGAACAAAATGCAATAGCAATCCTGTTCATTTATTCATTAATTCACTTATTCATTTAACGCCATGAGAAGTTACTGTCCAGGCGCACATGTGTATGAAAGATGCTGCTAGATAGACCAACATGTTTTCATTCCCAGGTCGTCCAATACCGTCACTTTGTCATGACTCTTCTCCGACTCACACCGACGCCAAAGACATACTCAGGTGTCAGTGTTAGATGCATCAGACTTTCTCGTTTTTATCAAATGCCACTGCTGCAGGTGTGGTTATGTTAGGCGATGTTAAATTTTTTGAAGATTATAAATAGCATGTTATAATTCCTCATGGTCCAACACAGCTAAAACAAATGTGTGTAAAATGTTGATATTTCTTTTATTTTTTATTTTTTATTTTTTTGGACACAGCTAAAACAGCCTGAGGTCTAGTAGACTCCAGAAAAACAACGATATGTACAAAATGTGTCCAGGCCATTGAAAGCATATCTTAATGTTCATTTTATGTTTCCCCATTAAATTAGCAAATGCCATTAAATATGAAGCCAAAAAGACAATGTTAATCATGTATTTTGAGACATTAAACACTGAAAGGGGTCGAAGATAACAGCAGGTAAGAGAAAGGTCTGGTTTAGGAAACAAAATGGAAACCGGACTTGGTCTCGTCACACATGAAAGGTCCCACTGGAAACAGGAATTGGAAAAGTTAGTTTTACGTCACCGTCATCTTTAGCATCGATATCAGACAGTGATAAGAAAGTGTCAGAATTTGATTACGGCAACCCTGACAGCACAGTGCACTGCAGCTGAAAAAAACACATGCAAACAGACACAACTCAAGAAAAAAAAAACAAAAAACAAACAAACATCTTTATCAGTGTGACATCACACATACAGCAGAACACAAGTGATGAACACATGTGGTGACAGCGACTCCCAAAATTAGTTTCTAGACCCGGGAAATGCATTTTCCAGTAACTGTGTTTTAACCCAGTGGATCAGTATTACGTTCAGACAACACTAAGCCCACATAATGAACGTTTTACATTCTACAGTATTATATTATGGTCATGGAGACGCTTATCAAGCACCTGCACAGTGACATTATGCATCTCCCTTTCTGTACTGAAGGCTAATCATCATAGACTGCAGTCTCATATAGGACGCACTGATCATAAATATTGATTGCTCATCTTTTCAACAGCAATGTGTGATGCCATCAACACTGATATCATGTTTGGAGAATCCCTTGTCCTTAAGAGAACTGAAGGAGGACATATCACGGTTGGATGTGCCTTTTCTTGGACTAAAGACAAGAAGAAATATTTCTGTAAGGGAACATGCAGAGGAGGAGACATTCTCATAGAAACGACACAGGACAGACATCAGAACGGCAGATACATCATTGAAGATACAAAGATTGGAGTTTTCTATGTGACCATCACACAACTGACCAAGTCTGACGCAGGAACGTACCACTGTGGTGTGGACAGACCAATCAAAGCCACATACGGGGAAATAAAGATAGACGTTCAGGATGGTGAGTTTCTACTGAGGAGGAAGTTGTTAAAATGTGGTCGCATGTGTTTTTGTGGCCATAAGAAAAAACTTCACATCTTCACATCAAGTATTTGCATTTGCATGGATGAAGGCCTATTGATTTTTGATTCAACATAATTGATTAGGATTGCGAGTGAAATGCCATCAGTAGGAAAAGTATGAAGTCATGGCTTGTGATTATAAGTATACACATTACAAATGAGATTTTTTTTTTTAAACTTGTTTTAGGCTAATTAAAAAGGTTTTCACACTGAATGACACTTAATGACTTGTTAAAATGAAGATTTTTTCACTTCACTGAATTAATGACAAACTGTATTGTTTAGCTGCTGCTTAACTATGTTCCTTGATGGGATATGGGACTGTTTTTATCATTACCATGACGTTGCTGACTGTGATGATGATGGTGATTGATCACAAATAATTTATTGAATATTTATTTGTAGTGGTGAAATGTAACTGTCATTATCTGTATAGGATGCCAACAGGAGCATCTCATCTGATGATTTGTCTGCATCAGAATTACATTTCATTGTTTTCACTGTTTCTGTTGTTCACAGCACCAAGCCAGAGTGTCCCACCTGATACAACGGCAACAACACCAACAGCAGCAACAACAACAACAACAGCAGCAGCAACAACAACAGCAGCAGCAACAACACCAACAGTAGCAACAACATCAACAACAAAAAAAGCAACAATAACAACAACAAGAGCAGCTACATCATCATCATCATCATCATCATCATCATCATCATCATCATCATCATCATCATCATCATCAACAACAACAACAAAAACTGGTACAGCTGCCTCCATGAGACATGATTTTTTTTTTCTCATAAATTTAAATAGATACAACAGTCATCCACAAGTTGGGATGTTCTTTAATACATCTTCTGTTGCTTGCCTGAACACATCATCAGTGATGTAACCTGGGGTCACTGGGTGTTTTGGGTCTTTCAACATCAGACACCTTCTCCCAGGCGACCCCACCATGGCTGATGAGACGTGTAATTGTGTAAAATAGCTATACAACAAGCCAGCTAATACAGTAAAATAAAACTCCATGTTGCAAGCAGGTACAACATTTTTATATACTTGTACTAAGTTTTAACTACTATTGGATAATATACTTAAAGTATATCAAGTATGTTATACTTGGATTATACTTAAACTTTGTCTGTGTACTCGTCAGTATAAACTAAGTATACTTTTGTTAAGTATATTCCTGATAGTACATTCAAAGTAATCTGAAAAGTATACTTACCGAAGTATTAGTTCACAGAAAGTATAGTTCATAGTTCATAAAAAGTATACTTATAAGTATACTTGAGTATACTACTTTTTGGTAAGGGATACCTCTCCACTCAGCTATTTGGTTCAAATTAGACTGTGCCAAGTCAGTGGCCTAGTAGTAGAGGGTCCGCCCTGAGACTGGGAGGGCGGGGGTTCAATCCCCGGCCGGGTCAACAAATTCAAGTATGGTTGTAGTATGCATCAAGTATAAGTAAAGTATATTTCAAGTACATTGAAGGTAAAAGAGTAGTGCACTTTTAAGTTTATAAAAGTGCAAAGTAAGTAAAGCAATAGTGTACTTGAAGTACACTAGTACACTGAGTATACGAATCGTTTACTTTAACTAAAGAATAGTACAACTCAAGTACAGGAAATAGTATAATTTAAGTATACTTATATATAAGTAAAGTAACCTTGAAGTTTACCCGAGTATACTCAAAAATGGGCCAAATCAGGGTACTTTTAGTATAAGTATACTTTGTAAGTATACTAACTAGTACATATGTAAGTACACTACTAGTACATAAATACAAGTATACTTAGTAAGGAAAGTATACTTGATAAAGTATACTCAAACTCCACTTAAGTATACTTGGAAAGGTAAACTAGAAGTTTACTTCTTTTTGGTAAGGGTTATGATGATGTTCTTGCTACTCTCTGAGACCAGAAGGATATCTGGCTTCTTGGTGGTGTTGACAATGTGCTGTGGGAATTTCAGCTGGTTCCCAAAGTCCAATGATAATTGCCACTCTTGGGCCATTGCCAGGATCCCTGCTGCCACCTTCTTGTATCCTGCCCTTGGTTGCTCTCCTGCCTTTACAAAAGCTGCTGATTCATTTGCTGATGGCTTCTGCAATTGGTTTCAGTACCTGATTATGGCACCAGATGTAATGGCCCTGACGGATCCCTGAATGTGTTCGGGGGCCCCGGCACGCTGGTTCAGCTTATTTGACAATCATGCTCATTGCAAGGGCGAACAAGGGTACAGAGATGGTGCAGCCTGTGATTATCCCAACCTCCAGCTTGTGCCACTCTGATGTTTCAGCCCCTGCTGAGACTCTCATCCTGAACTGGTTGTAGTAATCCAGGATTAGATCTGTAGCATGGTTTGGCACGTAATGTTTTGTCATGGTGGGCTGGACCAGCTTGTGGGGAATGGAGCCATATGCATTGGCTAGATCTAACCACAATACTGTGAGGTCCCCTTTGTTCTTGTGGGCTTCTCTGATGAGCTGGGTTGCCACTCCAATATGTTCTAGGCACCCTGACACTCCAGAGATCCCTCCCTTTTGCACCAACGTATCTATAAAGTTGTTGCTGGAGAAGAAGTCAGACAGCCACCTTGCAAGTAAGCTGAAGAAGATCTTGCCTTCAATAGTCTTCTTTAAGTATCCAGACCACTTCAGCAAATTTCTATTGCTGCGCCACCTTCCCTCTCCTTCAAATGACTCACAGGATCTTCCAGAGTCACTTGAGTAGCAATGGACAGCACTTGTAGACCTTATATGGGACCCTGCAATCTCCTGGATTTCCTTCAGAAGTGGTTCCCTGATGTCAAAGTCCTTGGTGGGAGGTGGATGATCTACAAGGATGTCACAATGGCCCAGCTCGATCTGCCTGTTGGGGTCACTATAAATGTCCTGCATGTGCAGATCTAATTCCTCCTTTGAGCAGGCCAAGTTGCAATCTCGCTTCTGTCCCAGCAACCATTTGGTGAAGCCAAAGGGATCGGCTAAGAACGAAACACACGTCCTGGTTCTCTACTTTCTGCGCCTTCGGTGCCATTCTGCTTTACGCAGAGTCGTCAGCCTCTTCCTTAGGATAGCCCGCAGCTCTGCCAAAGGGGGGCACTGCTCCTCACTGGCATCCTTGTGCTGCTTCTTGAGGGATCTCAGCTCCTGTTGGATCTTGTGGATCTTTACTGCCCTCTGGTTCATGATGTGCGAGGGGGGGTCTTCTCCTCTGTGCCAAACCTCTCCTGGGCGAAACTGATGATTGTCATCATTGCCTGCAGCCTTTGATCCACTAACCACTAAAACTGTAATTCTAGTCGGTATAATTAGAACAGCAACACAAAAATGACCAATGATTTGTAAAAAAAAAAAAAAAAAAATTCCAACCAATTGTGCTTATTCAGAGAATAAGCACAAAACAGCACCCTGGTGACCATCAGCTCTGAGCTGAAAGTGAAGTCATTCATTATTTTCTCTTGTTCTTCTCCATGGTTGGTAAGGAGGCACTGTTTTTCTAATTGCAAAAAGACAAATCCATTGTTCTTTATAAAAAAAGTATATGGATCTAATACATACATTTTGTTGACTGAGGACTTAGTCTGTTGCTGAAAGTGTCGTGCTGATACTTATCACAAGTCATGTGACCCTCCCTTACTACATATTTTAAGCCTTGAGATCTTGAAAGCAACGTCACAGAGACAATGGTAAAGACGACTGGAATAGTTTCATATTCAGTTAACTTGTTGCATATGTGTCATGTTGTTTTTAAGTTTATCTTTGGGAGAGCCTGTGTGCCCAAAAACGACTTAAACAAGTCGCAATGTGGAACATGTTGACTTGAAGGCTTGAAATCTGGTCGGTGTGAGAAAAACTTACTAACTGTCCCAAACTGTGAATGCAAACTGAGCCTGAGGAGCTGATCTGAATTTTCATCTCTGATCTTGGATACTGATGTCAGTGTTTCCTGTAAAGCCTTATCATTTTGCCCTTCATACAGAGCCACTTTTAGACCAAACTTTTCTGTTTTACTTTTATAGAAACCAACATTTAGAGGCTTTCCCCCAGTGACCACATACCATACACTGCAGCCAAAGACAGGATCCTATGTAAAATCTACTTTTACACCTTTTCTCCATGTTTATTTGATGACACTAATTTATTTGACGTGAATGTTCAATAAGAGAATTTTGCTTTATGATATGCCCTACATTGTTTTGACCATCACCACTGCTCTTTCTTTCTTTTCCTGTTGCTTTCCTCCTCTCTCAGCTTACTCAGTTATCCCTCCACTTATGCCTGTGTTTGTGTTTGCCATTGTGCTGACGGCTGTTGGTACGGTGATCCTTGGCAAAAGGAAGAAGACGAGGGACCGTAATGGTGAGTTATCTCCTGTCCTTGTCAGTGTCAGTCCACCTTCAATTCAACACTTCAGACAGACACAAACACACTCCTACAGAAACATGTGTTGTTCTATCTGTTCCACAGGTTCAAACACCAGGGGGAACTCTCACACCAGAGACCATGAGGTGACTCTGTATATTTGCAGACTCTCATCTTTGCTTCTCAAGATATTTATGAAGTACAGATACAAGACGTCGGAGTGTTTCCATGTCGTCGGCTGTATTTCTGGTGTTCCTTTAGTCTTTGTCTTCTTGTTAAACTTCATATTTTTTCTTTGCAGTTGGTTGCTTATGAGAACTGTGGTCCAGTCTCCAATTCAGAGCCAGACTCCACCTACCAGACGCTCAATCCAGACACCATGGACCGGGAAATGTACTCTACTCTACCGGCAGAGGAGAGTATGTAGAGCGGCAGTTTGCACACGTGCTGCTGCTCACATTGGCTGGTCAAAAATGAGAGAACAGAGATCTCTTGACTGCACAGGTATAATATGCTGTATAAGTTTCTCTGTAGAATGAATATAAAGTCAGTTTTTTTGTGTTTCCTGTCTCTGTGCTGTGAACATTTTAAACACCAATTGAAAAATTATTCATTCAACTTTGCTTTTAACTGTCATGCCTCCTTTCTTTTATTCTGATCTTTTACAAATTTTATTGTCATTATGTCCTCCTTTGTTTTGCATTTGTATGCCTCCCTTTGTTCCTACAAATTATAGTGTTTTTGTATCTTAATTGGATTCATCTCCATCTTTTATAAATCTAGTCGAAATTTGGTTTTTGCTGCGCCTGCTGTTTTTCAGTTGGTTGCGTGGTTTTATCACATAGTATTTGCACTTGCTTTTAATTGCCTGTTTTTTCTCTTGTTTTTCTCTGTAGAAAGAATATGTAGTATGATTTTTTTTGTGTTCCTTGCCTCTGTGCTATTTAAGCAAATGAAATAAATTACACTTTGGCAATCGAGCGGTCCCCCATTCTTTCAGGTTTGATTTACATTCTTTGTCCTGGAACAGTGGAGCCAGGTGTGCAGGCCTGACAAATCCAGCTGTGGTCAACAGTGCCACCTGCTGGTGCACAGCTGCTTTCACATGTTGTAAGTCACATACAGTTACTGTGTGACACACACACACACACACACACACACACACACACACACACACACACACACACACACATCTACCAGATGCTTAATCCAGTCACCATGGACTGGGAGACGTACTCTACTCTCAGGCAGAAAGCAGCAGTGGGAAATACTCGTGTTTGTTGAAACAACTTTTTTTTTTTATTATTATTTGTTTTTTGATATAATGCTAAACTTGGAGATGGGCATGGCACTGACAGAAATGTTAGACACCGTTAAACAGAATTTCTAGGTTACCTTCTGTCCTTAATTGATGTACTGATATGGTAAGGAATCATTCAGAAGTGTTGACCAGTGGGAGATCAGATTTATTTGTTGTTGTTTTTTTTTCACTTGAGTTATTGGATTGATTTGTTTTTCTTTCTTTTTGTTTTTACACCTCCTGGTACATCATGAGAGCAGTAGCAACAACTGCACAGTCATCCTCACCTCAGTAACCCACTGTGGCTTGTTATGCAATCTGTTCATCTTCATCATCTGTGCGTTTCTCCTCCGTTGCACTGCACACCACCACAGACTACAGATTCAATGCTTTGCTGATGATACCCTGCTTTACGTCTCCACCAAGACCAGAGCTCCCGCCTTGCCTACTCACAAAAACTGCCTGACTGAAACAAAAACCTTGGTGCACAGCAGCTTCTTCAAGGGCAGCCTCAATAAATCAAAAATGATCTGAACAGACTCAGACCTGCCCTGAATGAGCTGCACCATGCTCTGCTGACTGTTTACTTTGACCGTCAAACTGCAGCCCATTGTCTGTAGATGTGAGAGTGTATCAGACTTTAATCTGAAAAAAATCTTTTCAATGTTTTCCAGTGTACGGTGGGCAACTGGGCATGAGACAAATCTACAGCATTTCTGTCTGTGAGGATGAGGCCCCCAGCTCTGCTGCAGCAACACTTCCTAATTCAGGCTAAAAAGATCTATTTTTACATTAAAGAGTTCAACTGATCTTTCTAATGGTTCATGAACTGCAATTTGAAATGTGTGTGAAATAAATTTGGAGTAAAGATGTTTGTGTCTTGCTATACTGTATATTCAGATGACCAACTGTGTGGGTGTGTGGGTGGGTGTGTGTGTGTGTGTGTGTGAGAGAGAGAGAGAGAGAGAGAGAGAGGTGGGCCAAGAAAAAGTTACATCAGCATCATTTGGGGAAGTGACTGTTGGTTCCTGGTTCATTAGTAAAGCAGAAAGTGACTGAGAGACGAGACGCATCAGGAGGCTCCACAGACCAAGATGAAGCTCCATCACGCTGCCTTGTGTTGCGTTCTCCTTGGTGAGTTTGTCTACATGTTGCAGTTTGCAGTTTATTGTAATCCAAGGGCTACACCCGGTTTGTAAAGTTTTAACTACTTTAGGGTATTTTGACCATATTGGAAATATATATATATATATATATATATATATATATATATATATATATATATAAAAGTTTGGGGGATGGTTTAAAATGGTCTTTGGTGCCATTTAAATGGACATGTGTTACACTTAAAAAGCAAACCCAGGAGTAATGCTCTGCTTTTTCAGATTTAACCATATTTTAATTGAACAAAATGCAATAGCAATCCTGTTCATTTATTCATTTAACACCATGACAAGTTACTGTCCAGGCCCACGTTTTGTGAAAGACGCTGCTAGATTGATCAACACGTTTACATTCCCAGGTCGTCCAATACTGAGACGCATTGGGCTTTCTCGCTTTTATCAAACGCCACTTTTGCAGGCGTGGTTATGTTAGGTGATGTTAAAAAAGACAATGTTAATCATGTATTTGGAGACATTAAACATTGAAAGGGGTCAAAGATAACAGCAGATAAGAGAAAGATCTGGTTTAGGAAACAAAATGGACTTGTCACACATGAAAGGTCTCACTGGAAACAGGAATCGAACTCAGTTCTATGTCACCGACCCCTCGTGTCTCATGCAGACACTACAGGGTGCCTTTGGCTGTTAATGAGAGCCTTTAGCATCAGTAGCAGACAGTGAGAAGAGAGTGTCAGAGGGTCAGTATTTGATTACGGCGAACCTGACAGCACAGCGTACCACATCTGAAGAAAACACATGCAAATAGACAAACAACAAGAAAATAAAAATAAAAAAAACCCATTTTCATCAGTGTGACAGCACATGCACAGTGGAACAACAGTGTAAGTGTTTCCAGAGGAGACTTAAAAGTGATGAGCATGTGTGGTGACTCTAAGCAGTGACTCCCAAAATTAGTCTCTAGACCCTGGAAATGCAATTTTCTAGTAACTTGTTTATGTTTTGTTTTGTTTTTTAATCCAGTTGATCAGTATTACATTCACACAACATAAGCCCACATAATGAATGTTTTACATTATACATTATTACATGATGGTCATGGAGACTTTCATCAAGCACCTGCACAGTGACATTATGCATCTCCCTTTCTGTACTGAAGGCTAATCATCACAGACTGCAGTCTCATATAGGACGTACTGATCATAAATATTGATTGCTTATCTTTTCAACAAATCAGTGCAGGCACCGTCTTGTAACTCACACTGATGAAGGCCGGATGGCCAAAAGCGCTCTGTTGTGCAAATGCTTGAAAAGCCTAAATAAAAGATTTTAACTAGCTGACGGACAGACCTGTGTGCAATCCACAACTTCTTTCTTTCTGTCATCATTTTGATAGCAATGTGTGATGTCAGCAACACTGATGTCATCTTTGGAGGCCCCCCTGTCAGTATGGGAACTGAAGGAGAAGATGTCACGGTTGGATGCTTCTATAATTTGGCTAAAGACAAGGAGAAATACTTCTGTAAGGAAACATGCACAGGAGAAGACATTCTCATAGAAACGTCACAGGACAGATATCAGAACGGCAGATACAGCATGACACATGCAGAAACTGGAGTTTTCTCTTTGACCATCACACAGCTGACCAAGTCTGACTCAGGAACGTACTACTGTGGTGAGGGCAGTGCTGTTAAAGATGTATGCAGCAAGTTCCAGATAGAAGTTCAGGATGGTGAGTTTCTACTGAAAAATGATCTTGTTAAATGAAGTTGTTAAAATGCAGCTGCATGTGTTTTTGTGGCCATAAGAAAAACTTCACATCTGAGCTTTGTTCTGTGTTCTGAAGGCTGCTCTCCTTTCAAATAACTTAACTATTGATTTTTGACTCAATGTGATTGCGAGTGAAATGCCATCAATGTTACGTATATATTTTCTACATAAGGTGAATAAGTCATGGCTTGTGATTATACCTATACACATTACAAGTGGGATTATCTTTTATTACTTGTTTTAGGCTAATTAAAAAGGTTTTAACACTGAATGACACTTAATGACTTGTTAAAATGAGGATATTTTCACTTCATTGAAGTAATGACAAACTGTATTGTTTAGCTGCTGCTTAACTATGTTCCTTGACGGGACATGGAACTGATTTTATCATTACCATGAAGCTGATGACTGTGATGATGATGGTGATTGATAATTTACTAAATATTAATTTGTAGTGTTTTTTTTTTTTGTTTGTTGGTTTGTTTGTTTGTTTAAGTGAAATATAACTGTCATTGTCTGTGTAGGATGTCAACAGGAGCATCTCATTTTACTTGTGATGATTTGTCTGCATCAGAATTATGTTTCATTTTTTTCACTGTTTCTGTTGTTCACAGCACCAACCCAGAGTGTCCCAACTGATACAACAACAACAATAGCAGCAGCAGCAACAACAGCAACAATAACTGGTACAGCTGCCTCAATGAGACATGATTTTCTTCTCGTGAATTTACTTCTTTATTCTTAAAAATAGACTTGAGTTTATTTTTTCTCAGAATATTTCATCCCCTCCCCAGCTCCTTATTGATTTTTTCTCCCTACAGTGGTCCTAATAGGCCGTCGTACAACAGCCCACAAATAAATAAACAAATAAACAAATAGATACAACAGTCATCCATAAGTTGGGATGTTAATACACTACAACTGTAATCCTAGTCATTATAATTAGACCAGAACACGCTGAATCCAAGTTGACTTGAAGGCTTGAAATCTGGTCGGCGTGAGAAAAACTTACCAACTGTCCCAAACTGTGAAGGCAAACAGAGCCTGAGGAGCTGATCTGAACTTTCATCTCTGATCTGGGATACTGATCTGTGACCTCAACACGTCAATGTTTCCTGTAAAGCCTTATCATTTCCCCTTCATACAGAGCCACTTTCAGACCAAACTCTTCTGTTTTACTTTTATAGAAACCTACATTTAGAGACTTTACCCCAGTGACCATATACCATACACTGTAGCCTAACAATGCACCCTAAGTAAAATCTATTTTTATACCTTCTCTCCACCTTTATTTGATTTGACTAAATTATTTGACGTGAATGTGCAATAGGAGAATTTTGCTTTATGATATGCCTTACATCGTTTTGACCATCACCCCTACTCTTTCTTTCTTTCCCTATTGCTCCTCCTCCATTTCTCTCCCTCTCTCCTTTCTCAGTTTGTCCACCTTTCCCTCAGCTTTTGCGTGTGTGTGTGACTGTGCTTGTGCTTGTGCTGTCGGCTGTTGCTACGGTGCTCCTTTACAAATGGAAGAAGATGAGTGGACGTAACTGTGAGTTATCTTCCGTCCTTGTCAGTGTCAGTCCACCTTCAGTTCAACACTTCAGACAGACACAAACACACTCCTACAGAAACATGTGTTGTGCTATCTGTTCCACAGGTTCAAACACCAGGGGGAACTCTCACACCAGAGACCACGAGGTGACTCTTTGTATATTTGCAGACTCTCATCTTTGCTTCTCATCATTGTCACAAGATATTTATGAAGAACAGATACAACACGCATGTTGTTCCATGTTATCGGCTGTATTTCTGGTGTTCCTTCAGTCTTTGTCTTCTTGCTAAACGTCATATTTTTTCTTTGCAGCTTGTTGCTCATGAAAACTGCGGTCCAGTCTCTGATTCGGGGCCAGACTCCATCTACCAGACGCTCAATCCAGACACCATGGACCGTTAAATGTACTCTATTCTACCAGCAGTAGAGGAGAGTACCTAGAGCGGCAGTTTGCACACGAATGAGAATATGCACAGAGGGAAAAAAGATCACTTGAGTTTAAGTTTCTCTGTAGAATGAATATGTAGTCAGTTTTTTTGTTTCCTGCCTCTGAGCTGTGAACATTTTAAACACCAATTGAAAAATTATTCATTCAACTTTGCTTCTACAGTAACTGTCATGTCTCCTTTTTTATTCTTTTTCTGTTCTTTTACATATTTTATTGTTATTATGTCCTCCTTTGTTTTCCATTATTATGTCTGACTTTGTTTCCACACATGTTACTGTTTTTGCATATTAATTTGATTCATCTAAGAATATGAAGAGTATGTAGAATATGTAGTATGCAGTTTTTTGTGTTCCTTGCCTCTGCTATTTAAACAAATTAAATATATTACACTTTGGCAATCAAGTGGTCCCCCATTCTTTCAGGTTTGATTGACATTCTTTGTCCTGGAACAGTAGAGCCAGGTGTGCAGGCATGACAAATTCAGCTGTGGTCAACAGTGCCACCTGCTGGTGCACAGCTGCTTTCACATGTTTTCAATGTGTAAGCAGACATAAAGTTACTGTGTGACACACACACACACACACACACACACACACACACACACACACACACACTCCTACCAGATGCTTAATCCAGTCACCATGGATTGAGAAGCGTACTCTACTCTCAGACAGAAAGCAGCAGTGGGAAATACTCGTGTTTGTTGAAGCAACTTTTTTTTTTTTTTTTTTTAATTGTTTTTTGATAAAATGCTAAACTTGGAAATGGGCATGGCACTGACAGAAATGTTAGTCACAGTTAAACAGAATTTCAAGGTTATCGTCCTTCCTTCATTGATGTACTAATATGGGAAGGGATCATTCAGAAATGTTAACCAATGGGAGATCAGATTGTTTATCAGATCAGATTTATTAGTTTATTGTTGTTTTTTTCACTTGATTATTGGATTGATTTTTTTTCTTTATTTTCGTTTTTTACACCTCCTGGTCCATCATGAGAGCAGCAACAACAACTGCACAGTCATCCTCACCTCAGTAAACCAATGTGGCTAGTTATTCAATGCATTCATCTGTACGTTTCTTCTCCGTTGCACTGCACACCGCCACAGACTACAGATTCAATGCTTTGCTGATGATACCCTGCTTTACGTCTCCACCAAAACCCGGAGCTCCCGCCTTGCCTACTCACAAAAACTGCCTGACTGAAACAAAAACCTTGGTGCACAGCAGCTTCTTCAAGGGCAGCCTCAATAAATCAAAAATGATCTGAACAGACTCAGACCTGCCCTGAATGAGCTGCACCATGCTCTGCTGACTGTTTACTTTGACCGTCAAACTGCAGCCCATTGTCTGTAGATGTGAGAGCGTATCAGACTTTAATCTTTTAAAAAAATCTTTTCAATGTTTTCCAGTGTACGGTGGGCAACTGGGCATGAGACAAATCTACAGCATTTCTGTCTGTGAGGATGAGGCCCCCAGCTCTGCTGCAGCAACACTTCCTAATTCAGGCTAAAAAGATCTATTTTTACATTAAAGAGTTCAACTGATCTTTCTAATGGTTCATGAACTGCAATTTGAAATGTGTGTGAAATAAATTTGGAGTAAAGATGTTTGTGTCTTGCTATACTGTATATTCAGATGACCAACTGTGTGGGTGTGTGGGTGTGGGTGTGTGTGTGTGTGTGTGTGTGTGTGAGAGAGAGAGAGAGAGAGAGAGAGGTGGGCCAAGAAAAAGTTACATCAGCATCATTTGGGGAAGTGACTGTTGGTTCCTGGTTCATTAGTAAAGCAGAAAGTGACTGAGAGACGAGACGCATCAGGAGGCTCCACAGACCAAGATGAAGCTCCATCACGCTGCCTTGTGTTGCGTTCTCCTTGGTGAGTTTGTCTACATGTTGCAGTTTGCAGTTTATTGTAATCCAAGGGCTACACCCGGTTTGTAAAGTTTTAACTACTTTAGGGTATTTTGACCATATTGGAAATATATATATATATATATATATATATATATATATAAAAGTTTGGGGGATGGTTTAAAATGGTCTTTGGTGCCATTTAAATGGACATGTGTTACACTTAAAAAGCAAACCCAGGAGTAATGCTCTGCTTTTTCAGATTTAACCATATTTTAATTGAACAAAATGCAATAGCAATCCTGTTCATTTATTCATTTAACACCATGACAAGTTACTGTCCAGGCCCACGTTTTGTGAAAGACGCTACTAGATATAAATATACTGCTAGATAGACCAACACATTTTCATTCCCAGGTCGTCCAATACCGAGATGCATCATGCTTTCTTGCTTTTGTCAAACGCCACTTTTGCAGGCGTGGTTATGTTAGGTGATGTTAAAAAAGACAATGTTAATCATGTATTTAGAGACATTAAACATTGAAAGGGGTCAAAAATAACAGCAGATAAGAGAAAGATCTGGTTTAGGAAACAAAATGGACTTGTCACACATGAAAGGTCTCACTGGAAACAGGAATCGAACTCAGTTCTTTGTCACCAACCCCTCGTGTCTCATGCAGACACTACAGGGTGCCTTTGGCTGTTAATGAGAGCCTTTAGCATCAGTAGCAGACAGTGAGAAGAGAGTGTCAGAGGGTCAGTATTTGATTACGGCGAACCTGACAACACAGCGCACCACATCTGAAGAAAACACATGCAAATAGACAAACAACAAGAAAATAAAAAAAAAAAACATTTTCATCAGTGTGACAGCACATGCACAGTGGAACAAAAGTGTAAGTGTTTCCAGAGGAGACATAAAAGTGATGAGCATGTGTGGTGACTCTAAGCAGTGACTCCCACAATTAGTCTCTAGACCCTGGAAATGCAATTTTCTAGTAACTTGTTTATGTTTTGTTTTGTTTTTTAATCCAGTTGATCAGTATTACATTCACACAACATAAGCCCACATAATGAATGTTTTACATTATACATTATTACATGATGGTCATAGATACTTTCATCAAGCACCTGCACAGTGACATTATGCATCTCCCTTTCTGTACTGAAGGCTAATTATCACAGACTGCAGTCTCATATAGGATGTACTGATCATAAATATTGATTGCTTATCTTTTCAACAAATCAGTGCAGGCACCGTCTTGTAACTCACACTGATGAAGGCCGGATGGCCAAAAGCGCTCTGTTGTGCAAATGCTTGAAAAGCCTAAATAAAAGATTTTAACTAGCTGACGGACAGACCTGTGTGCAATCCACAACTTCTTTCTTTCTGTCATCATTTTGATAGCAATGTGTGATGTCACCAACACTGATGTCATCTATGGAGGCCCCCCTGTCAGTATGGGAACTGAAGGAGAAGATGTCACGGTTGGATGCTTCTATAATTTGGCTAAAGACAAGGAGAAATACTTCTGTAAGGGAACATGCACAGGAGAAGACATTCTCATAGAAACGTCACAGGACAGATATCAGAACGGCAGATACAGCATGACACATGCAGAAACTGGAGTTTTCTCTTTGACCATCACACAGCTGACCAAGTCTGACTCAGGAACGTACTACTGTGGTGAGGGCAGAGCTGTTAAAGATGTATGCAGCAAGTTCCAGATAGAAGTTCAGGATGGTGAGTTTCTACTGAAAAATGATCTTGTTAAATGAAGTTGTTAAAATGCAGCTGCATGTGTTTTTGTGGCCATAAGAAAAACTTCACATCTGAGCTTTGTTCTGTGTTCTGAAGGCTGCTCTCCTTTCAAATAACTTAACTATTGATTTTTGACTCAATGTGATTGCGAGTGAAATGCCATCAATGTTACGTATATATTTTCTACATAAGGTGAATAAGTCATGGCTTGTGATTATACCTATACACATTACAAGTGGGATTATCTTTTATTACTTGTTTTAGGCTAATTAAAAAGGTTTTAACACTGAATGACACTTAATGACTTGTTAAAATGAGGATATTTTCACTTCATTGAAGTAATGACAAACTGTATTGTTTAGCTGCTGCTTAACTATGGTCCTTGACGGGACATGGAACTGATTTTATCATTACCATGAAGCTGATGACTGTGATGATGATGGTGATTGATAATTTACTAAATATTAATTTGTAGTGTTTTTTTGTTTTGTTTGTTGGTTTGTTTGTTTGTTTAAGTGAATATATAACTGTCATTGTCTGTGTAGGATGTCAACAGGAGCATCTCATTTTACTTGTGATTATTTGTCTGCATCAGAATTATGTTTCATTTTTTCACTGTTTCTGTTGTTCACAGCACCAACCCAGAGTGTCCCAACTGATACAACAACAACAATAGCAGCAGCAACAGCAGCAGCAACAACAACAGTAGTAGCAACAGCAGCAACAACAACAACAGTAGTAGCAACAGCAGCAACAGCAGCAACAAAAAAAGCAACAACAACAAGAAAAACAGCTACAACATCTCTGTTGTTTACAGCACCAACCCAGAGTGTCCCACCTGATTCAACAACAGCAACAACAACAGTAACTGGTATAGCTGCCTCAATGAGACATGATTTTTTTTTTTTCTCGTAAATGTATGTCTTTAATCTTGAAAATAGACTTGAGGGTTTTTTTTTTTTTTTCAGAATATTTCATCCCCAGCTCCATATTGGTTTTTTCTCCCTACAGTGGTCCTTATATGCCGTCGTACAACAGCCCACAAATAAATAAATAAACAAATAGATACAACAATCATCCACAAATTGGGATGTTTATACACTACAACTGTAATCCTAGTCAGTATAATTAGAACAGCAACACACTGAATCCACATTGACTTGAAGGCTTGAAATCTGGTCGGCGTGAGAAAAACTTACCAACTGTCCCAAACTGTGAAGGCAAACAGAGCCTGAGGAGCTGATCTGAACTTTCAGCTCTGATCTGGGATACTGATCTCTGACCTCAACATGTCAGTGTTTCCTGTAAAGCCTTATCATTTCCCCTTCATACAGAGCCACTTTCAGACCAAACTTTTCTGTTTTACTTTTATAGAAACCTACATTTAGAGGCTTTCCCCCAGTGACCACATATCATACACTGTAGCCTAAGACAGGATCCCAAGTAAAATCTACTTTCATACCTTCTCTCCATCTTTATTTGATTAGACTAAATTATTTGACGTTAATGTGCAATAGGAGAATTTTGCTTGGTGATATTCCCTACATCTTTTTGAGCATCACCCCTACTCTTTCTTTCTTTCTTTCTTTCTTTCTTTCTTTCTTTCTTTCTTTCCCTGTTGCTCTTCCTCTATTTCTCTCCCTCTCTCCTCTCTCAGGTTACCTAGGTATCCCTCCGCTTTTGCGTGTGTCTGTGACTGTGTTTGTGCTTGTGCTGACGGCTGTTGCTACGGTGATCCTTTACAAATGGAAGAAGATGAGTGGACGTAACTGTGAGTTATCTTCCGTCCTTGTCAGTGTCAGTCCACCTTCAGTTCAACACTTCAGACAGACACAAACACTCTCCTACAGAAACATGTGTTGTGCTATCTGTTCCACAGGTTCAAACACCAGGGGGAACTCTCACACCAGAGACCACGAGGTGACTCTTTGTATATTTGCAGACTCTCATCTTTGGATCTCATCATTGTCACAAGATATTTATGAAGGACAGATACAACACACAGGAGTGTTTCCATGTTATCGGCTGTATTTCTGGTGGTCCTTCAGTCTTTGCCTGCTTGCTAAACTTCATATTTTTTCTTTGCAGCTTGTTGGTTATGAGAACTGTGGTCCAGGCTCCAGATTTGAGCCAGACTCCATCTACCAGACGCTCAATCCAGACACCATGGACGAGGAAACGTATTCTACTCTACTCTACCGGCAGTAGAGGAGAGGACGTAGAGCGGCAGTTTGCACACGTGCTGCTGCTCACATTGGCTGGTCAAACAGGAGACAACAGAGTCCTCATGGAAATTGAATCAGGTCAACTGGACTTAGTTTTATGTCTCCTAGACATATAACTAAGTCAAATATGAAGTTTGAATGGATTTCCATGAGATGCCGGTGACCTGAAGGAATGAGAATATGCACAGAGAGAAAAAAGATCACTTGAGTTTAAGTTTCTCTGTAGAATGAATATGTAGTCAGTTTTTTTGTGTTTCCTGCCTCTGAGCTGTGAACATTTTAAACACCAATTGAAAAATTATTCATTCAACTTTGCTTTTACAGTAACTGTCATGTCTCCTTTGTTTTATTCTTTTATGTTCTTTTACATATTTTATTGTATTATGTCCTCCTTTGTTTTGCATTCTTATATCTGATTTTGTTTCTAAATATTTTACTGTTTTTGTATCTTAATTTGATTCATCTCCATCTTTTATAAATCTAGTTGACATTTAATTTTTGCTACATCTGCTGTTTGTTTTTCAGTTGGTTGCGTGGTTTTATCACACAGTATTTGCACTTGTTTTTAATTGCCTGTTTTATTCTCTTGTTTTTCTCTGTGGAAAGAATATGTAGTATGCAGTTTTTTTGTGTTCCTCGCCTCTGTGCGATTTAAGCAAATTAAATATATTACACTTTGGCAATCAAGTGGTCCCCCATTCTTTCAGGTTTGATTTACATTCTTTGTCCTGGAACAGTGGAGCCAGGTGTGCAGGCATGACAAATCCAGCTGTGGTCAACAGTGCCACCTGCTGGTGCACAGCTGCTTTCACTTCACTAACTAGGACCACGCCATTGTGTAAAGTTTAAATAGTTTATTTGATCAACAAGAATATTCAGGAAGAGATAAGATGAGGGTCGTTGACGATGGATGTTAGTGTCGGGGGGAGTGATGGAATCTTGATGAGGGTGGATGGCGTGTGCGGAGAGAAGAAGAAGTCGAGGCTGGAGCGTCTGGGAACCCGGGGGAGGAGACTCAGGGTGGGGGCACGTCTCGATGAGCAGTTTTTTCTGCTTCATCATCCCCCGATGGTTCCTATGATGAGGGAGAGAGTAGAATTACTGAGGGTTTGGAGGGGGGGGGGGGTTTGAGAGAACTGAGTCAAACGGGAGAGGTGGAGGTTAGGCGTGCTTATATGTGCGTGCAGGTATGTGGCTGGGAGTGGCACAGGTGATTTGGGTTAACAAGGCACGGGTGTTGTGAATTAGTGAGAAGGAGCGAGGCGTGGTCCTGTTCCTGAACTTAGTTATAATAATAACTTCATATGTTGTAAGTCACATACAGTTACTGTGACACACACACACACACACACACACACACACACACACACACACACACACACCTACCAGATGCTTAATCCAGTCACCATGGACTGGGAGATGTACTCTACTCTCAGACAGAAAGCAGCAGTGGGAAATACTCGTGTTTGTTCACGCAACTTTTTTTTTTTTAATTGTTTTTTGATAAAATGCTAAACTTGGAAATGGGCATGGCACTGACAGAAATGTTAGTCACAGTTAAACAGAATTTCAAGGTTATCGCCCTTCCTTAATTGATGTACTAATATGGGAAGGGATCATTCAGACGTGTTAAGCAATGGGAGATCAGATTGTTTATCAGATCAGATTGATTAGTCTGTTGTTTTTTTCACTTGATTTATTGGATTGATTTTTTTCTTTATTTTCGTTTTTTACACCTCCTGGTACATCATGAGAGCAGCAGCAACAACTGCACAGTCATCCTCACCTCAGTAACCCACTGTGACTAGTTATTCAATCCATTCATCTTCATCTGTACGTTTCTCCTCCGTTGCACTGCACACTGCCACAGACAACAGATTCAATGCTTTGCTGATGATACCCTGCTTTACGTCTCCACCAAGACCAGAGCTCCCGCCTTGCCCCCTCATAAACTGCCTGACTGAAACAAAAACCTTGGTGCACAGCAGCTTCTTCAAGGGCAGCCTCAATAAATCAAAAACGATGCTCTGCTGACTTTTTACTTTGACCGTCAAAATGCAGCCCTGTAGATGTGAGAGCGTGTCAGACTTGAATCTTTCAAAAGTCTTTTCAAAGTTTTCCAGTGTACGGTGGGCATGAGACAAATCTACAGCAATTCTGTCTGTGAGGATGAGGCCATCAGCTGTGCTGCAGCAACACTTCCCTGTGTATGAAACAGAGAGAGAGAGAGAGGTGGGCCAAGAAAAAGTTACATCAGCATCATTTGGGGAAGTGACTGTTGGTTCCTGGTTTATTAGTAAAGCAGAAAGTGACTGAGAGACGAGACGCATCAGGAGGCTTCACAGACCAAGATGAAGCTCCATCACGCTGCCTTGTGTTGCGTTCTCCTCGGTGAGTTTGTCTACATGTTGCAGTTTGCAGTTTATTGAAATCCAAGGGCTACACCCAAAGCTTTAACTATTTTTAGAGTGTTTTGCCATATTGGAAATATAAAGAAAAAATAAGTTTTTGGGAATGTTTTTAAAATGGTCTTTGGTGCCGTTTAAATGGATACTTCAAAATTAACCCCAGGAGTAATGCTCTGCTTTTTCAGGTTTAACTGTATTTTTATTGAGCAAAATGCGATAGCATCCTGTTCATTTATTCATTAATTCACTTATTCATTTATCACCATGACAACTTATTGTCCAGGCCCACGTTTAGTGAAATATACTGCTAGATAGACCAACACATTTTCATTCCCAGGTCGTCCAATACCGAGATGCATCAGGCTTTCTTGCTTTTGTCAAACACCACTTCTGCAGGCGTGGTTATGTTAGGTGACGTTAAAAAAGACAATGTTAATCATGTATTTGGAGACATTAAAAGGGGTCAAAGATAACAGCAGGTAAGAGAAAAGTCTGGTTTAGGAAACAAAATGGACTCGTCACACATGAAAGGTCTCACTGGAAACAGGAATCGAACTCAGTTCTATGTCACCGACCCCTCGCATCTCAGGCAGACACTACAGGGTGCCTTTGGCTTCTAATGAGAGCCTTTAGCATCAGTAGCAGACAGTGAGAAGAGAACCAGACAGCACAGTGCATCGCAACTGAAGAAAACACATGCATATAGACAAAACACAAGAAAATTGAAAAAACACCATCAGTGTGACAGCACATGAGCAGGTGACTGTAAGCAGTGACTGGACCCTGGAAATTCATTTTTCACTAACTGTTGTACTACTGTGGTGAGGGTAGAGCGATCAAAGATATATGCAGCGGGTTCCAGATAGAAGTTCAGGATTGTGAGTTTCTACTGAAAATAAAGTTGTTAAAATGAAGTTGTTAAAATGCAGCTGCATGTTTTTTTGTGGCCATGAGAAAAACTTCACATCTGAGCTTTAGTCTGTGCTCTCTGAGGGCTGCTCTCCTTTCAAATAACTTGGAAAAAAAAGTATTTGCATTTGCACTGATGCAGGCCTATTGATTTTTGACTCAATGTGATTGATTAGGATTGCAAGTAAAATGCCATCAGTGTTACATATATATTTCCCACATAAGGTGAATAAGTCATGGCTTTTGATTATACTTATGCACATTCCAAGTGGGATTATCTTTTTTTTTTTTTTTTTACTTCTTTTAATTAAAAAGGTTTTAACACTGAATGACAATTCAGTGAAGTGAGAAAATCTTCATTTTAAGAAGTCATTAATGACAAACTATATTCTTTAGCTGCTGCTTAACTATGTTCCTTGGTGGAATATGGAACTGTTTTTATCATTACCATGAAGCTGATGACTGTGATGATGATGGTGATTAATTACAAATAATTTACCGAATATTAATTTCTAGTGTTTTTTTTTTTTTTTTTTCAGTGAAATATAACTGTCATTATCTGTGTAGGATGTCAACAGGAGCATCTCATTTTACTTGTGATGATTTGTCTGCATCAGAATTATGTTTCATTTTTTTCACTGTTTCTGTTGTTCACAGCACCAACCCAGAGTGTCCCAACTGATACAACAACAACAATAGCAGCAGCAACAACAACAGCAACAGCAGCAGCAGCAACAACAGCAGCAACAACAGCAGCAACAGCAGCAGCAACAGCAGCAGCAACAGCAGCAGCAGCAACAACAGCAGCAACAACAGCAGCAACAACAACAACAGCATCAATAACTGGTACAGCTGAATCAATGAGACATGATTTTCTACTCATGTATTTGCTTCTTTAATCTTAAAAATAGACTTGAGTTTTCTTTTCTCAGAATATTTCATCCCCTCCCCAGCTCCTTATTGTTTTTTTCTCCCTACAGCGGTCCTTATATGTCGTCGTACAACAGTCCACAAATAAATAAACAAATAAACAAATCGATACAACAATCATCCACAACTTGGGATGTTTATACACTACAACTGTAATTCTAGTCAGTATAATTAGAACAGCAACACACTGAATCCACATTGACTTGAAGGCTTGAAATCTGGTCGGCGTGAGAAAAACTTACCAACTGTCCCAAACTGTGAAGGCAAACAGAGCCTGAGGAGCTGATCTGAACTTTCAGCTCTGATCTGGGATACTGATCTCTGACCTCAACACGTCAGCGTTTCCTGTAAAGCCTTATCATTTCCCCTTCATACAGAGCCACTTTCAGACCAAACTCTTCTGTTTCACTTTTACATAAACCTACTTTTATAGGCTTTACCATACACTGTAGCTTAAGACAGGATCCTATTTAAAATATACTTTTATTCTTTCTCTCCACTTTTATTTGAGTAGACTAAATTATTTTATGATAATGTTTTACTTTATGATATTTCCTACATCTTTTTGACCATCACCCCTACTCTTTCTTTCCCTATTGCTCTTCCTCTTTCCCTTTGGGCAAAAATTAATCGTAGAAAACTGGACTTGTATTTGTCTAAGACAAATACAAGTCCAGTTGCCTACAATTCATTTTTGCCCAAAAAGAACGATGACCTGGATAAATGAGAATATCCATAGACATGTTGCTGAGACTCTCTCTTTCTCTCCCTCTCTCCTCTCTCAGTTTGTCCACCTTTCCCTCAGCTTTTGCGTGTGTGTGTGACTGTGCTTGTGCTTGTGGTTGTGCTGACGGCTGTTGCTATGATGCTTCTGTACATGGAATGGAAGAAGATGAGGGACCGTAACGGTGAGTTATCTTCCATCCTTGTCGGTGTCAGTCCACCTTCAGTTCAGCTCTTCAGTCAGACACAAACACACTCCTACAGAAACATGTGTTGTGCCATCTGTTCCACAGGTTCAAACACCAGGGGGAACTGTCACATCAGATACTACGAGGTGACTCTTTGTATATTTGCAGACTCTCATCTTTGCTTCTCATCATTGTCACAAGATATTTATGAAGAACAGATACAACACACAGGAGTGTTTCCATGTCGTCAGCTGTATTTCTGGTGTTCCTTAAGTCTTTGTATCATTGCTAAACTTCATATTTTTTCTTTGCAGCTTGTTGGTTATGAGAACTGTGGTCCAGGCTCCAGATCTGAGCCAGACACCATCTACCAGATGCTCAATCCAGACACCATGGACCAGGAAACATACTCTACTCTACCGGCAGTAGAGGAGAGTACCTAGAGCGGCAGTTTGCACACGTGCTGCTGCTCACATTGGCTGGTCAAACAGGAGACAACAGAGTCCTCATGGAAATTGAATCAGGTCAACTGGACTTAGTATTATGTCTTCTAGACATATAACTAAGTCAAATATGAAGTTTGAATGAATTTCCATAAGATTCCTGTGATCTGAAGGAATGAGAATATGCACAGAGAGAAAAAAGATCACTTGAGTTTAAGTTTCTCTGTAGAATGAATATGTAGTCAGTTTTTTTGTGTTTCCTGCCTCTGAGCTGTGAACATTTTAAACACCAATTGAAAAATTATTCATTCAACTTTGCTTTTACAGTAACTGCCATGTCTCCTTTGTTTTATTCTTTTATTCTGTTCTTTTACATATTTTATTGTTATTATATCCTCCTTTATTTTGCATTCTTATGTCTGATTTTGTTTCTAAATATTTTACTGTTTTTGTATCTTAATTTGTTTCATCTCCATCTTTTATAAATCTAGTTGACATTTGATTTTTGCTACGTCTGCTGTTTGTTTTTCAGTTGGTGGTTTTATCACACAGTATTTGCACTTGTTTTTATTTGCCTGATTTATTTTATTTTAATTGCCTGTTTTAGAATATGTAGTATGCAGTTTTTTGTGTTCCTCGCCTCTGTGCTATTTAAGCAAATTAAATATATTAGACTTTGGCAATCAAGCGGTCCCCCATTCTTTCAGGTTTGATTTACATTCTTTGTCCTGGAACAGTGGAGCCAGGTGTGCAGGCCTGACAAATCCAGCTGTGGTCAACAGTGCCACCTGCTGGTGCACAGCTGCTTTCACATGTTGTAAATGTGTAAGCAGACATAAAGTTACTGTGTGACACACACACACACACACACACACACACACACACACACACACACACACACACACACCAGATGCTTAATCCAGTCACCATGGACTGGGAGACGTACTCTACTCTCAGACAGAAAGCAGCAGTGGGAAATACTTGTGTTTGATGAAGCAATTTTTTTTTCTATATTTGTATTTGGATAAAATGCTAAACTTGGAAATGGGCATGGCACTGACAGAAATGTTAGTCACAGTTAAACAGAATTTCGAGGTTATTTTCCTTCTTTAATTGATGTACTAATATGGGAAGGAATAATTCAGAAGTGTTAAGCAATGGGAGATCAGATTGTTTATCGGATCAGATTGATTAGTTTGTTTTTGTTTTTTTAACTTGAGATATTGGATTGTTTTTTTTTTCCTTTCTTTCTTTCTTTTTTTTGTGTTTTTACACCTCCTGGTACATCATGAGAGCAGCAGCAACAACTGCACAGTCATCCTCGCCTCAGTAACCCACTGTGGCTAGTTATTCAATGTCTTCATCTTCATCATCTGTATGTTTCTCCTCCGTTGCACTGCACACCGCCACAGACTACAGATTCAATGCTTTGCTGATGATACCCTGCTTTACGTCTCCACCAAGACCAGAGCTCCCGCCTTGCCCCCTCACAAACTGCCTGACTGAAACAAAAACCTTGGTGCACAGCAGTATTTTCAATGGCAGCCTCAATAAATCAAAAATGATCTGAACAGATTCAGACCTGCCCTGAATGAGCTGCACCATGCTCTGCAGACTGTCTACTTTGACTGTCAAAATGCAGCCCATTGTCTGTGGATGTGAGAGCGTGTCAGACTTGAATCTTTCAAAAGTCTTTTCAAAGTTTTCCAGTGTACGGTGGGCATGAGACAAATCTACAGCATTTCTGTCTGTGAGGATGAGACCCTCAGCTGTGCTGCAGCAACACTTCCCTGTGTGTGAAACAGAGAGAGAGAGAGAGAGAGAGAGGTGGGCCAAGAAAAAGTTACATCAGCATCATTTGGGGAAGTGACTGTTGGTTCCTGGTTTCTTAGTAAAGCAGAAAGTGACTGAGAGATGAGACGCATCAGGAGGCTCCACAGACCAAGATGAAGCTCCATCACGCTGCCTTGTGTTGCATTCTCCTCGGTGAGTTTGTCTACATGTTGCAGTTTGCAGTTTATTGGAATCCAAGGGCTATACCCAAAGCTTTAACTGCTTTTAAAGTGTTTTGCCATATTGGAAATATAAAGAAAAAATAAGTTTTTGGGAATGTTTTTAAAATGGTCTTTGGTGCCATTTAAATGGACTCTTCAAAATTAACCCCAAGAGTAATGCTCTGCTTTTTCAGGTTTAACTGTACTTTTATTGAACAAAATGCAACAGCAATCCTGTTCATTTATTCATTAATTCACTTATTCATTCGAATTTCCAGCAGCACGAGCGATCAGTGTGCATGCGCGAGCCCCGAAGCGAGAGTCTTAAGAAAAATGGCGGACATTCCTTTTATTCTCAGTGGAAAATTCAATATTTTAAGATAGCTTATGCATTCAAATGCGTTTTGATAACATTTCTAGTGGGAAATGTGCATTTTATTTCCAAAACCTTCGTTCAGTTAATGTATAGGGGGGTACCAACTGGGGTAAGTTGAGCCAAAGGGTAAGTTGAGCCACCCCCTGTTGCTAGGAAACGGTAAAAAACATTGATCATTTGACCAAATATTTAAGAGGAAGGCATCATTTCATGTAGTCTGTGAAGGTAAGAACCACATGGGTAAAGTGGTTAGACATTTATTTCTAAAAAAAACATTTTTTACTCTTGAAAGTGAATTCAGTCTATCATCAGTTTCCTGAGAATTGTGTTAAGACCAAAACGGATCATTTTAAATTTGTTTTATACATCAGTTGTGGTATCTATGAGCTACAACATGAGGTCATAAACCTAGCAGAAAAGTGCACCATTTTAGCTGTGGGGACTAAAAAAGTCAAAATGGTAGCTCTGGGGTAAGTTGAGCCATTTGGCCAGGGATAAGCTGAGCCGTCCCAGGAACAGCTGGAGAAGAAGTGTAGAGGCAGAAATGTCGGAGAGTGGGCTCAACTGGGGAGAGCTTGAGCAAAAAGCCACGAACAGAGTGAAATGGAGGATATTTGTCCGTGGCCTATGCACCCAAGAGGAGCAAAGGGCTTAAGTCAAGTAAGTCAAGTTGAGTTGGAGCCCCATACTCTTAATAAGTGTATTTTGGCTGTAGCCTAAATGTCTTAAATATTAAATAAATATGAAATATTGAATGAAGGAATGAATAAATAAATAAAATAATAAATATTAATTATTTATTAAGTGCATGGGGTAAGTGTATTTTGGTTCAATGTTCAAATGTGTTACGTTCATATGTTCATAACTGACCTTACTATCAGCAAGGACACCAAGAAACTAGTGTTCTAGTGTTTTCTTTCCAAAAACACAACTGTTAATGTTCTCTTCCCAAGAGCACTTTAAGGCATGTTAAAACAGCTGTTTATTGTACCTGTTGAATTGTGTTTAATACATAAAAATACACATAAATGTGAAGAAGTGACTGTTATTTAGGGAGGGAGAAGGTGAGGGAGGGGTGGGATGGAGGTGTGGAGGAGGGTGGGGGGGGAGTAGGGATACGACTCAACTTACCCAGCTCCTATGCTCAACTTACCCCATACACGGGGTAAGTTGTCCCACGAGACCACTTTTTTTGGACATGCTATATTATGGAAACAGTTATGTTTACACTCATTCTGTTTGTTTGAAGAGATGCACAACATCCTGAAATATATGCAGATAAATTAGTTAATGACAAAACTATGATTGCCTTAATGTAGTGATCCTAAATATGAAAAATGGCTCATCTTACCCCAGTCTCCCTATGATGTTTACTTTGTTAGTTATTACGAAGATTCTTTTAGGTTTCTATCGCTGCTATGGCTGTTGCTATGGACGCTGCTACCACTATCTCTGATGTAGCTGCCGCTCGGAAGTATTTTCCTCACTGTCACTGTAGAAATCTGGGGAGGGAGGCGTGGGGTGACAACGAGGAAAATACTTCTGAGCGGAAGCTACATCAGCGATAGTTGTAGCAGCGTCCATAGCAACAGCCATAGCAATAAAAGAAATAAAATGCACATTTCCCGCTAGAAATGTTATCAAAACGCATTTGAATGCATAAGCTATCTTAAAATATTGCATTTTCCCACTGAGAATAAAAGGAATGTCCGCCATTTATTTTGTTTTCACAGAAAGACCAGCCTGCAGCGCATAGGTCACGTGATAACAACTTTCTGGCTCACAATTACGTGGGTTATATACGAATTATAGTGCAATACTTTTCATAGGAATTTGTGCGAATATTGAATGAGAACAGCCTGCTGAATTAGTGACAAACTGTATCGTTTAGCTGCTGCTTAACTATGTTCCTTGATGGAGTATGAAACTGTTTTATCATTACCATGAAGCCGTTGACTATGATGATGATGGTGATTGATTACAAATCATTTACTGAATATTTATTTATAGTCGTTTTTTTTTTCAGTGAAATGTAATTGTCATTGTCTGTGTAGGATGTCAACAGGAGCATCTCAGTTTACTTGTGATGATTTGTCTGCATCAGAATTATGTTTCATTTTTTTCACTGTTTCTGTTGTTCACAGCACCAACCCAGAGTGTCCCACCTGATACAACAACAGCAGCAGTAGTAGCAACAGCAGTAGTAGCAACAGCAGCAACATCAACAGCAACAATAATTGGTACAGCTGCCTCAATGAGACATGATTTCTTTTCTTGTAAATTTACATCCTTGATCTTGAAAATAGACTTGAGTTGTTTTTTTTTTCTCAGAATATTTCGTCCCCTCCCCGGCTCCGTATTGTTTTTTTCTCCCTACAGTGGTCCTAATACGTCGTCGTACAACAGCCCACAAATAAATAAATAAATGAACAAATAGATACAACAATCATCCACAAGTTGGGATGTTAATACACTATAACTGTAATTCTAGTCAGTATAATTAGAACAGCAACACGCTGAATCCAAGTTGACTTGAAGGCTTGAAATCTGGTTGGTGTGAGAAAAACGTACCAACTGTCCCAAAATGTGAAGGCAAACAGAGCCTGAGGAGCTGATCTGAACTTTCATCTCTGATCTGGGATACTGATCTGTGACCTCAACACGTCAGTGTTTCCTGTAAAGCCTTATCATTTTCCCCTTCATACAGAGCCACTTTCAGACCAAACTCTTCTGTTTACAGAAACCTACATTTAGAGGCCTTACTGTACACTGCAGCCTAACACTGAAGCCTAAGTAAAATCTACTTTTATTGCTTCTCTCCATCTTTATTTGATTAGACTAATTTATTTGACGTGAATGTGCAATAGGATAATTTTTCTTTACGATATTCCACACATCTTTTTGACCATCACCCCTACTATTTTTTTCTTTCCCTATTGCTCTTCCTCTCTCTCTCTCTCTCTCTCCTCTCTCAGTTTGCCCATGTATCCCTCAGCTTTTGCGTGTGTGTGTGACTGTACTTGTGCTTGTGCTGTCAGCTGTAGCTACGGTGCTCCTTTACAAATGGAAGAAGACGAGGGAATGTAACGGTGAGTTATCTTCCGTCCTTGTCAGTGTCAGTCCACCTTCAGTTCAACACTTCAGACAGACACAAACACACTCCTACAGAAACATGTGTTGTTCTATCTGTTCCACAGGTTCAAACACCAGGGGGAACTCTCACACCAGAGACCACGAGGTGACTCTTTGAATATTTGCAGACTCTCATCTTTGCTTCTCATCATTGTCACAAGATATTTATGAAGGACAGATACACCACGCATGTTGTTCCATGTCGTCAGCTGTATTTCTGGTGTTCCTTCAGTCTTTGTCTCCTTGCTAAACTTCATATTTTTTCTTTGCAGCTTGTTGGTTATGAGAACTGTGGTCCAGGCTCCAGATCTGAACCAGACTCCATCTACCAGACGCTCAATCCAGACACCATGGACCAGGAAACGTACTCTACTCTACCGGCAGTAGAGGAGAGGACGTAGAGCGGCAGTTTGCACACGTGCTGCTGCTCACATTGGCTGGTCAAACAGGAGACAACAGAGATCACTTGAGTGCACATGTATAATATGTAGTCAGTTTTTTGTTTCCTGCCTCTGTGCTGTGAACATTTTAAACAACTGAAAAATATTTATTCAACTTTGCTTTTAACTGTCACGCCTACTTTGTTTTATTCTTTTATTCTGTTCTTTTATATATTTTATTGTTATTATGTTGTCCTTGTCTTACTTTGTCTTACATTTGTTTCTACATATTTTATTGTTATTGTATCCTAATTTGATTCATCTCCATCTTTTATAAATCTAGTCGACATTTGATTTTTGCTACGTCTGCTATTTGTTTTTCAGTTGGTTGCGTGGTTTTATCACACAGTATTTGCACTTGTTTTTAATTGCCTGTTTTATTCTCGTTTTTCTCTGTTTTAGAATATGTAGTATGCAGTTTTTTGTGTTCCTCGCCTCTGTGCTATTTAAGCAAATTAAATATATTACATTTTGGCAATCAAGCGGTCCCCCATTCTTTCAGGTTTCATTTATATTCTTTGTCCTGGAACAGTGGAGCCAGGTGTGCAGGCCTGACAAATCCAGCTGTGGTCAACAGTGCCACCTGCTGGTGCACAGCTGCTTTCACATGTTGTAAGTCACATACAGTTACTGTGACACACACACACACACACACAAACACACACACCTACCAGATGCTTAACCCAGTCACCATGGACTGGGAGACTCTACTCTCAGACAGAAAGCAGCAGTGGGAAATACTCGCGTTGGTTGAAGCAACTTTTTTTTATTTTTAATTGTTTTTTTGATAAAATGCTAAACTTGGAGATGGGCATGGCACTGACAGAAATGTTAGTCACAGTTAAACAGAATTTCAAGGCTATCGCCCTTCCTTAATTGATGTACTAATATGGGAAGGGATCATTCAGACGTGTTAAGCAATGAGACATCAGATTGTTTATCAGATCAGATTGATTAGTCTGTTGTTTTTTTCACTTGATTTATTGATTTTTTTCTTTATTTTCGTTTTTTACACCTCCTGGTACATCATGAGAGCAGCAGCAACAACTGCACAGTCATCCTCACTTCAGTAACCCACTGTGACTAGTTATTCATCCATTCATCTTCATCATCTGTACGTTTCTCCTCCGTTGCACTGCACACCGCCACAGACAACAGATTCAATGCTTTGCTGATGATACCCTGCTTTACGTCTCCACCAAGACCAGAACTCCCACCTTGCCCCCTCACAAACTGCCTGACTGAAACAAAAACCTTGGTGCACAGCAGCTTCTTCAAGGGCAGCCTCAATAAATGAAAAATGATTTAAACAGACTCAGACCTGCCCTGAATGAGCTGCACCATGCTCTAGTGACTGTTTACTTTGACCGGCAAAATGCAGCCCATTGTCTGTAGATGTGAGCGTGTCAGACGTGAATCTTTCAAAAGTCTTTTCAAAGTTTTCCAGTGTACGGTGGGCATGAGACAAATCTACAACATTTCTGTCTATGAGGATGAGACCCTCAGCTGTGCTGCAGCAACACTTCCCTGTGTGTGAAACAGATGGGGGGGGGGGGGGGGGGGGGGGGGGGGGGGGGGGGATTTGGATTTTTTTAAAAAAAACTTTATTTACAGTTAAAAAACAATCAGTTCACCCTGATTGATCCCAATCAAAAAGAACTAACGTAAACAAAATCAAGCAAATATAGAATTGAAAACCAGTTCTCCTTCCTTCACTGTACATACTGCTGTAGTAAAACACCACCAGGAAATCAACTCTTCCATATTCTTTGTTAATGAGAAGAACCTAAAGTCCACCCGAACTCTGGCTTTCACCAAAGCAACAAACAAAGACAGTAAGTCCACCGCTGAACCACTTTTTCTGCTCTTGTATATGGCTAACTTAGCTTGTCCCACTACAAAATTCAGAACTTTCCACTTCTCTGCCTCTTTCTTCTGATATCTTGCACCAAAAATAATGAAACTTCAGTCCATTCCTCATTACAGTGAGCAAACACAGTCCCAAGGGCCGTAAAGAGCTGCCGCAGCCGGCCACACTCCAAATAATGGAAAACTGTTTCCGGCAGCTGGCAGAAAGAACACTCCATGGATATCATCGGATTTAACTTTGACACAAAGCTGTTTACGGCGAGCGCCCCCTGCAGGATCCTCCACTGCAGGTCACCTGATCTTTTGTCCAGCAGGGCTTTATAGAACGCCCTCCACACTGGTCTACAACTATCAGACACATTCAGTTTGGTCCTCCATACCATGTCCTTTCTCTCAGCCAGCACTCCTTGGTTTAAAACAGCAAAACAACACTTATACAGACATTTCGTATTTGACATATAAAGGTCCATTTTTATGGCTGACATGGAGCCCAACAGAGATCCTTTTTTCCCCACTCTGTTGCACTGTGAGACCCAACTCAGGGAAAGGATCTTCACTGTCAGGAAGTTCAGTCCCATGAGTGTAGTCCTGTAGCATGTGCAGTTCCTCAGCAGTAAGTCTCTTAGTCCAAGTGTTGAGAACAGCCCTGAAGTGTCGGTTGGACCTCAAACCCAACAATGAAGCTGCAGCTTCCGTGTTTTTAAGTTTCTGACCTGCAGCATCCACTAAATGTCTCAACTTAACAGTTCCAGCTGCACAGAGCCTCTGAAAGAGGCCAGGTGTGTTGCCATCCTGAATGTCCAACCTGGCCCCATGAACTAGCGGCTCCTCCAGTAGCCAGAACAGCGATGTTGTGGGCTGCAGTCTGTTCCATCTAAAAAGAGTCCAGGCTTTAAAAGTCCCTGATAAAACATTGGCAAAACATTAAAACCATTAAAAACACAGTTAGTTAAAAACAAAGAGGCATCTAAACCCAAACCCTGTACTCTTCTTAAAATAATGCTCATGAGTGGTCTCCACAACACGTCATCCGTCCCTGTCAGGTACCTCTGTATGAAGCTCAGTCTGAAAGCTGCCACTCTGCTCTGTACATGCACTAAACCATGACCTCCTTATTCCCTTTTTAGGTACAGTACACTTTGTGGTACCCAGTGCAATTTATCCCGAAAAAAAAAAAAAAAAAAAAAAAAAAAATCAACCAGAATAGACTGTATTTTCTTTATCAAACCAGCAGGGGGTTCCAAACACATCAGCTTATGCCAGAGAGTGGAAGCTGCCAAGTTGTTAATGATGAGCACTCTGCCCCTATAGGACATACTGTATATATGGGTAATTCTTCAATTGAGGGAACTTTTGACTTCTTAAATTGTAAGAAAATACAACTTGTAGAAACATATTTTTATCCATCTGAATATTGCTTTTATTTTCTCAGGAATTCATTCTTGTGGATGGTTGTGACCATTTATTTCATATATATTAATATATTTATAGGGTTAGGGTTAATAGGTTTTTCCAAGATGTCAGGACAAAACGTCATTACCATCACATCATCAAATAATGAATTATTTTTTAAAAACACCATGAAAATATGGTGTTTTTAAAACACTGCATGTAATTTCAAACATTAATTTTGACTAAGCTGTGCTGAGAATGATTTTTATTTCATTTTAAACATATTTATAGGAGTTGTTTGTTCTGATATTTCAATATTATGTTAGATGCTATTTGACAATTAAATTTATGCTTTCAGTACATTAATAATTTATATATTTTTTGGATAAAATGTTAAGAAAAAATATTAAATTCTCACAAATACAAAATAAATATATAGAAATTATTTAATAAATTTGTTTTTCTCAAAAAATATGCGCTGTGGTGGTAATGACTGTGTGTTGCGGTAATGACAAAATGTTTTGGTAATGACATTTGATACAAACAGCTAATGTAAAAATGAATCAAATCCACCTTTTGGAATAGAAAATGTTTATTACCTTGTTACAAAACAGTTAACGTTAATGTTTTTGACCTTTGCGCAGTTGTTTTTGGTGCCATGTTGAATTAACTGTAGCCTATTAAGAGAAAATGTATGAATTTATTTTAAATGACACGTGAGGCCTTTATAAAATATTCAGACATAATATTTATGAATTGGTGCAGAAAAATGTTATTCAGTAATGTTATTTAACACAGCTGTTATTTTAAAATTTTTTAACACATATTATCCTTGGGGTTAAATCTCCAGAAAATCACACACACACACACACACACACACACATACACACACACAGACAAAGACAGACACATATGTTTTATAGAAGCCAGGGCCCAAATTGACCGCATCTAAAACCCCAGTGTCAAAATAGTCAAAATGTGTACTAGACATTGATAATACAGTACAGGCCAAAAGTTTGGACACACCTTCTCATTCAATGCGTTTTCTTTATTTTCATGACTATTTACATTGTAGATTCTCACTGAAGGAATCAAAACTATGAATGAACACATGTGGAGTTATGTACTCAACAAAAAAAGGTGAAATAACTGAAAACATGTTTTATATTCTAGTTTCTTCAAAATAGCCACCCTTTGCTCTGATTACTGCTTTGCACACTCTTGGCATTCTCTTGATGAGCTTCAAGAGGTAGTTACCTGAAATGGTTTTCACTTCACAGGTGTGCCTTATCAGGGTTAATTAGTGGAATTTCTTGCTTTATCAATGGGGTTGGGACCATCAGTTGTGTTGTACAGAAGTCAGGTTACTACACAGCCGACAGCCCTATTGGACAACTGTTAAAATTCATATTATGGCAAGAACCAATCAGCTAACTAAAGAAAAATGAGTGGCCATCATTACTTTAAGAAATGAAGGTCAGTCAGTCCGGAAAATTGCAAAAACTTTAAATGTGTCCCCAAGTGGAGTCGCAAAAACCATCAAGCGCTACAACAAAACTGGCACACATGAGAACCGACCCAGGAAAGGAAGACCAAGGGCTCTAGTTTCGCAGACCTGGCGAGGCGCGGGCGCAGCGCAGCTGCGCTGCGCCACCTGGGTGTGGCCAAGTGGATTTTGCAAGTTTGGCACGCCGTGCGCCTTGGCGTATCTACTGCGCCGTTCCTCCTACCGGCGCAAGGGAGGAGAGAAGGCGTGGAGTGGGTTTGACACAGCCGATTCACTTTAAACCAATCAAATGAGCCCCTGTCCTTGCCTTTAAAATGCGCTGCGCGAAGGCGTAGTGGTAGTCTACACATTTGACATGGACGAAGAGAGCAGCCGCATCACACACGCAGTGAGGCCAGTCTTGGATGCTGCAGTGTTGCTGGAGCTACCTGCCATCCATCTGTCCACCCATCCATCTAACCACCCATCCATCCATCCATGCATCTATCCTTAAATTCCTGAGTCCCCTGTCTTTCCATTACCTGCCTGCCTCGCATCTCTTTTTTTTCCAGCTCTGTCACCGTCTGTTAAAGTTATTGATTTTTTACGAGCAAATAAAAATTTTACTGTGAAGCCCCCATTTTTAATGAATGTTTTTACCTCAAAGGATAATCCTCGCCATATTCATATAAATAGCCTACATGTTTGTTTTGCAACTTTCGACTCCATCACTTACTGATGCAACAACACACTAGAGATTAAAACAAAATCCGGTTCATGAAAGCTTTTACATTTGCTGTTTTAAACGCCTAGTGTCTGGCAAGGAACCGATGCATTTTACATTTTCTATATGTGTGGAATCAGGGTTTCATTCATTAATTCATCTTCTAAACCGCTTATCCTCACTAGGGTCGCGGGGGGTGCTGGAGCCTATCCCAGCGCTCATAGGGCGAAGGCAAGGAAACACCCTGGACAGGTCGCCAGTCCATCGCAGGGCAAATCAGGGTTTCCGTTAGAAAAAAATGGCACCGGACAACGTGACCGGCAGGTTTTCAATTTACCGGACAAATGTTTGAAATTCCGGTCAAATATTATCTGAATTTACTGAGCTTAAAATTATATGCAAGCTATATAATAATGATATCAAGGCATGTCAATTTATAGCGTAATCTTTTTATTGAAAAGCAGGCTGTATCAAATTAAATTGCCGTCAATTGACTCACGTGCGTAACGTCTAAAATAAATAAATAAATATTGCACAAGCCTGTGCTCTTTTAACATGAACATTGCATACAATTGCAACTACAATTTGCAAACAAAAAAACGGGCACATATTATTTTAATAACGCGGCGTGCTGCCAACTTGAAATCAAATAGATGCAATAAAAACTTAATTCAGCAGCTGAATTAAAATCAAAAGTCTCAAGTGTCTCTCCGCAACTTGCAATGCGCATCAGTCTTGTGACCTTGTTCTCCCCCAGGCGACTTCGCTGTTTTGATCCGGTTCTGCAGAAAAAAACCCTCTCTCTCCCTCTGGTACACCGGAGACAGGGATCACGCAGTCTATTTTTTTTTTTTTTTTTTTAATAAATAAAATTACGTGGAAATTGACTGTTTTAATAAAATTCAAATTGTGAATATTTTCACCGGACATTTAAAAATTCCCGGACTTTGGCAGATTTTACCAGTCATAGTCCGGTGATTACCGGATAACGAAAACTCAGAGTGGAATATTTAAATATATATGGAAGAAGTACTGTGTAGTTAACAGGGGCAGCGCCAGACACCATAACTGGAAAAAAGACATCACCGTACTGGATACATTGTTTGACTGACAGGTGATCAGGTTGGGTTTCCATTACGCTGCCAAACGGTGCCAATCTCCTTTGATCTGACATCAGTTGTGACGGGACAGTCGATATGGAGATACGTTTATGTGCTGACTGAGATAGTAGCACTGAATAGTGCTTTCTGTGGGTATTTATTGCATTGTTAATGTGCCTGACATTCTGGAAACTTGCCTGTGAGGTTGTGGTGACGTGTGCGCACTGCCCGCCTGTCAGCCAAACTTCCACTGCGCCAGCCACGCTGCGCCTTGCGCCGAAAGTAGACGTGGTTTCAGGAGGCGAGCTTTTGGCGCACCTCGGCGAAGCCTTTTGGCACGAAACTGTCACTGCGCCAAGATGAATCTGTCGACACCTCCCCCTGCTGCGCCGCCACTCCCATCTCGGCGCAGATCCGTCTGCGAAACTTGGAAACCGTTCGCCTCACGCGTTGCGCCTGTCGAAACTAGCTCTGCGCGGGGTGCGCCTCACTGCGCCACCCTGCGCTGCGCCGGGAAACTAGAGCCCCAAGAGTCACCTCTGCTTCTGTTCATCCCCATAGCACCACACACACATGTTCATCCGAGTCACCAGCCTCAGAAATCACAAGTTAACAGCAGCTCAGATCAGAGACCAGATAAATGCCACACAGAGTTCTAGCAGCAGACCCATCTCTAGAACAACTGTTAAGAGGAGACTGCGCCAATCAGGCCTTCATGGTCAAATAGCTGCTAGGAAACCACTGCTAAGGAGAGGCAACAAGCAGAAGAGATTTGTTTGGGCCAAGAAACACAAGGAATGGACATCAGACCAGTGGAAATCTGTGCTTTGGTCTGATGAGTCCAAATTTGAGATCTTTGGTTCCAACCGCCGTGTCTTTGTGAGACGCAGAAAAGGTGAACGGATGGATTCCACATGCCTGGTTCCCACTGTGAAGCATGGAGGAGGAGGTGTGATGGTGTGGGGGTGTTTTGCTGGTGACACTGTTGGGGATTTATTCAAAATTGAACCATTTCAGGTGACTACCTCTTGAAGCTCATCAAGAGAATGCCAAGAGTGTGCAAAGCAGTAATCAGAGCAAAGGGTGGCTATTTTGAAGAAACTAGAATATAAAACATGTTTTCAGTTATTTCACCTTTTTTTGTTAAGTACATAACTCCACGTGTTCATTCATAGTTTTGATTCCTTCAGTGAGAATCTACAATGTAAATAGTCATGAAAATAAAGAAAACGCATTGAATGAGGTGTGTCCAAACTTTTGGCCTGTACTGTATATCTGTGAATTTTATCTTTACTCAGTTATCTCCATTAAATAAGGAAAAATCATTGAGTATGAGGCAAGAAAAAAAAAGAAATGTCATTACCACCACAGTTTGTCTTTACCATCACAGCTTATTGTGTGGTGGTAATGACGTGTGATGGTAATGACATTTCTTACTTTCCTGGTAAAAAATAGCTCATTGTATGACTTGGTAAGGCTAACCCAACAGCTAGCATAAAATGCACTCTAGTTACACACAAACAGAGCAAATTTTCATAAAACTACACTAAAATAACAACATTGAAGCTTATTTGGTAATGACGTGTAATAAACATACTCTGTCACCCTATATAAATCTTGAATTTACTTACATTTCTGATGATCAAAATGTCAAACTTTCCTCTTGACAGCCATGTGCTGATCTGCCTCTTCACATATGCAGATGAGTGAAGTGAACTGATTTTGGAAAAACTTTATTATTCTGTGATTTGTTCAAAGTGATGGTAATGACCACAGTACTTAGGGACAGCCATATTTTGTTTGAGAAAACCCACATATGGCACATTAAAATGAAAAATCTATGTGAAATTTATTTATTCAACTTGTTTTGAAGAAGTATAATGTAAAAATTTAGTTATTTTTAAACTTTTTTTCCACTTTATAACATAGTTGAAGTACCACACTCTGGGCTGGGGACATGGCCAAAGCACTGAAAATTTGACATAAAACACATTTAAAAAAGTATAAAAATACATGACAAAGAGACAATAAAAAAAGTTCAGGGTTAATTTTATTGCTACTTAGCAAATGTGACAAAACCTAATATGATTTTAATTTTTTTCATGAAATTTTAGGCCAGGGACTGAAAAGTTACCCAAATTGAAGAATTACCCATATATATTATTTTGAATCGGGAGAGATAAGGGGAATGCTTAACTGGGAGCGAGAGAGACAGAGGGAGCGAGAGAGCAGTAGAGGTCCGCTGGAGCCGACACAGTCTGCGCCCAACACGGACTAAGTTTAACCCCTGAGCCGTTAGCTGGCAACCGCGAGCAATATGCTACAGGGGCACAAGCTATCTGGAGAGCAGTCGTCCCCGACAGAGTCTGCGCTCATCACCTCAGCTGGGAGTCAGCTTCTTTGCCTCCGACTCGACCAGGCTGGATTATGTCTGCTTCACCGCTGTTAGCCGACAAAGTCTGCGCTCAGCACGGGTCCCACTCAGCGTGTTAGCTCACGACGCCGCGAGCAATACGCCGGTAAGGGACACAGCCACCTCAGCTGGGAGTCAGATAGCTTCCGACTCGACCAGACTGGAATATATGTTTCACCGCTGTTAGCCGACAGAGTCTGCACTCAACACGGGTCCCACTCAGCGCGTCAGCTCACGAGCCCCCAAGCAATACGCTGGTAAGGGAAATCACAGCCGAAGCTGGACAGAAGGAAACTTTTATGTGGACAACAGCATCCAGGGAGGCTGCCCGCAGACAGACGCCCGAACTTACACCAGGTAAGCGGATTCAAGCTGTAACCACACAGTCACACACAAATCTTTCGAACACACACGGATGGTCTGCACCCTGACTGAGTGGAGATCAAACAATCAGTGATCGCACGCCAGCGCTGGCGCTTTATAGCTACGCAATAGGGCGTGGCCGGGCAAGCCGGTGTGTCTTAAAGAATTATCCAAGTACCCTGACAAGCAGGAGGATCATATCCCCGTACATATGGAATATGTAACGGAGTGGAGAGATAGTCTCGAGACGATAGAGAACCGGATGCCTGGCCTCCTTATCCACTAATAAGGAAAAAACTTTGGAATGCAAACACAGGTGTGCGCACATATACACACACTAACATATATACACACTTCCCCCACATTAGTATAAATGCACTACCTGCTTTTTGTTATTATGTGAAGCATGTTGTGTATTTTTGTTGCCGTGGTTTGTAGCAGTAAAAGCAGAGAGCACAGTTTCATCAACTATTGAACTGAACATTTTTTGCCTGACTTTCTGTTTGACTGACAGTTTTATTGATCACTAAGATAGCAATGACTTGGAATTAAGTTGGTTCATGTTAAAAAAAAAAAAAAAAAAAAGTAGCTTTGATGTAGTTAAGCTACATTTTGTCACTGTATTGTAGCTTAGCTTGCTACATTATCTGGAGGGTAGCTTCAGTGTAGTGAAGCTTCATTTAATGCAGAGTAACTGGTAGCTTAGCTCACTACATTTTCCAAGTAGCTTGCCCAACACTGTTTATTGTGTTGTACTTTTCTTTATATGATGTGTGTGGGACCCCCCCGAAAACGAGTTGTGACAACTCAAGGGGTTTATCCTATGAATAAACTTTCTCTCTCACAAGCCTTTTGAACCAGGAGCCTGGAGTAAACAGCCTTTATTACTCCATTAAAACAGCAAACGTGGGCTTGGGCAATGAATAAGCTGCACCATGCTCTGCAGACTGTTTACTTTGACTGTGAAAATGCAGCCCGTTGTCTTTAGATGTGAAAGCGTGTCAGACTCTTTCAAAAGTCTTTTCAAAGTTTTCCAGTGTACGGTGGGCATGAGACAAATCTATAGCATTTCTGTCTGTGAGGATGAGACACTCAGCAACACTTCCCTGTGTGTGAAACAGAGAGAGAGAGAGAGAGAGAGAGAGAGGAGTGTTCCAAGAAAAAGTTACATCAGAATCATGTGGGGAAGTGACTTTTGGTTCCTGGTTTATTAGTAAAGCAGAAAGTGACTGAGAGACGAGACGCATCAGGAGGCTCCACAGACCAAGATGAAGCTCCATCACGCTGCCTTGTGTTACGTTCTCCTCGGTGAGTTTGTCTACATGTTGTTTCCTCTGCTTGTGTTTAAAGAATTTTTATGTCTCTGTCCACTAACATCACGTGTTCTCCTCCTCTCCTCTCTTCTCTTCTTCTCTCTTGTTGCTTCAACGCATACTGACGCTTTGTCACGCCTCTTCTGCATCTAATGCCGACGCCAAAGACACACTTTGGTGTCGTTTGTGGTTTTTAAGACCTTGGTTGCACCTTCTGAGAGCTGTGAACAGAACAGCTGAACTCTCCAAACAGCCACAGAGGCAGGAACTATGATCAGCAAACTAAGAATGAAAATCAATTCCCATCATACTGCACTCACAAAAAATAAAATAAAAAATCATACCCATGTGAGACAGTTAAATTTGAGTAACTTTTATATTTGGACTTGATGTAGCAGTTTTCACTTCACATGAACACTTTGGTTAATTTAAAGTTTTATTTTGTGCTTTGCCCACTTGAACATGATTTTGGTTTTCATTTGTTTACCTGCCATTGTATGTCACATTATTTGTTTAACATGTGAAAACAGCTCACTAACCTTCCTCCAGTGGTCTGATTCCACTAACTTGTTTTTTTTTAACCCAGTGGATCAGTATTACATTCACAGAACACTCAGCCCACATAATAAACGTTTTACATTATACATTATCACATGATGGTCATAGAGACTCTCATCAAGCACCTGCACAGTGACATTATGCATCTCCCTTTCTGTACTGAAGGCTAATCATCATAGACTGCAGTCTCATATAGGACATACTGATCATAAATAATGATTGCTCATCTTTTCAACAGGATTGTGTGATGTCACCAACACTGATGTCATCTTGGGAGAATCCCCTGTCAGTCTGGGAACTGAAGGAGGAAATGTCACAGTTGAGTGCTTTTATACTTGGGCTAAAGGCAGGAAGAAATTCTTCTGTAAGGGAACATGCAAAGAAAAAGACATTCTCATAGAAACAACACAGAACAGGTATCAGAACGGCAGATACATGATTAAAGATACAAGGACTGGAGTTTTCTATGTGACCATCACACAGCTGACCAAGTCTGACTCAGGAACATACTACTGTGGTGTGTACAGATTCATCAAAGACTCATACAAGGAAGTAAAGATAGAAGTTCAGGATGGTGAGTTTCTACTGAAAATGAACTTGTTCAAATGCAGCTGCATGTGTTTTTGTGGCCATAAGAAAAACTTTACATCTGAGGTTTGATCTGTGCTCTGAGGGCTGCTCTCCTTTCAAATAACTTGAAAAAAGTATTTGCATTTGCACTGATGAAGGCCTATTGATTTTTGACTCAATGTGACTGATTAATATCAATCATAGTAGGAAAAATAATGTTACATATATATTTTCTATATAAGGTGAATAGTCTATGAAGTCATGGATTACGATTATACTTATACAAATTACAAGTGGGATTATCTTTTTTTACTTGTTTTAATTAAAAAGGTTTTCACACTGAATGACACTTAATGACTTGTTAAAATGAAGATATTTTCACTTCATTGAATTAATGACAAACTGAATTGTTTAGCTGCTGCTTAGGAACTATGTTCCTTGATGGAATATGGAGCTGTTTTTATCATTACCATGAAGCTGATGACTGTAATGATGATGGTGATCGATTACAAATAATTTACTGAATATTTATTTGTAGTGCTTATTTTTCTGTGTATGTCAACAGGAGCATCTCGTTTTATATGTGATGTTTTGTCTGCATCAGAATTATGTTTCATTTTTTTCACTGTTTCTGATGTTTACAGCACCAACCCAGAGTGTCCCACCTGATACAACAGCAACAATAACCGGTACAGCTGCTTGTACAATCTTTTTTCTCTCTGAATAGCTGCTAGTAATGCTGAGGTCACTGACAAGTAGCACTCTAATTTGTAAACAAACAAACAAACAAACAAAATTCAGATCACATATTCAGGGAATAAGCACAGAACAGCACCCTGGTGACCATCAGCAGAAGTGAAAGTGAAGTCATTCATTCTTTTCTCTTCCTCTTCTCCATGGTTGGTAAGGAGGCGCTGTGTTTTTCTAATTGCAAGAAGACACATTGTTCTTTATAAAATGTACATTGATCTAATGCATACGTTTTGTTGACTGAGGACTTAGGACCTGTACCATGAAGCTGGATTTGGGCTTAGCGAGGTAACTTCAGGGTTAACCCTGGGTTTTCTGTACCACGAAGGTGGTTTACTTTTTATCGGGGTACGTTACCGTGGTAACATACGCTGAACACCTAAGTTGCTCTGGAGCAGGTTAAGTTCAGGATAAGAGCTCAGCAGGTAGAAAAGCCCCACCTACTGACCAATCAGTTCTCTTGGAGAATGGTGGTAAGCATACTGACCACTTTGAAGTATGTTTTTATACTTATTTTTTATTTGCTCCACCTTCTTTTTGCTCCACTGGGTTTGCATCTGAAATGATAAGGCTGAAATCACATGCCATAATGACAAAATTATATTCCTCGTATTTATTTCAGATTATTGTCTGCTCCTCCATCGTAAAGTATGCGGCTCGGGTGGGTTTTTCCATGTCTGCGATTGGTCGTATGCAGCAAACACCGCCCTTTTTATGTGAGCGCGCACAGATCTAGATTGGAAAACCCTGCGTTCATTTAGCAAGTTGATAACCAGCTTTGTGGTACCGAAAATCAGGATTACAGATGTCTGGTTACGTGAAGCCAGATAACTAAGAGAAACCCGATAGTTTGGCCCGAAACTTCCATGTCCTCTTAAACCCCCCAATTTAGTGAGTCAGCTGATCAAAACAAAAGCAATACAAAAAGCACAATCCACAATATGTCAGTAGGGCATATCATAAAGGATGGGCTATATTATAGAGTTTACATTTGTTTAATAATGTTTCCTGTAAAGCCTTATCATTTCCCTTTCATACAGAGGCACTTTCAGACCAAACTTTTCTGTTTTACTTTTATAGAAACCTACATTTAGAGGCTTTCCCCCAGTGACCACATATCATACACTGTAGCCTAAGACAGGATCCCAAGTAAAATCTACTTTTATACCTTCTCTCCATCTTTATTTGATGAGACGAAATTATTTGACGTTAATGTGAAATAGGAGAATTTTGCTTTATGATATTCCCTACATCTTTTTGATCATCACCCCTACTCTTTCTTTCCCTGTTGCTCTTCCTCTCTCCTCTCTCAGCTGACACAGTAATCCCTCTGCGCTGGCCTGTGGTTGTGTTTGTGCTTGTGCTGTTGGCTGTTGCTATGGTGCTCCTTTGCAAATGGGAGAAGATGAGGGAACGTAACGGTGAGTTATCTTCCGTCCTTGTCGGCGTCAGTCCACCTTCAGTTCAACACTTCAGTCAGACACAAACACCCTCCTACAGAAACATTTGTTCTTCGATCTGTTCCACAGGTTCAAACACCAGGGGGAACTCTCACACCAGAGACCACAAGGTGACTCTTTGTATATTTGCAGACTCTCATCTTTGCTTCTCATCATTGTCACAAGATATTTATGAAGGACAGATACAACACACAGGAGTGTTTCCATGTCATCGGCTGTATTTCTGGTGTTCCTTCAGTCTTTGCCTCCTTGCTAAACTTCATATTTTTTCTTTGCAGCTTGTTGGTTATGAGAACTGTGGTCCAGGCTCCAGGTTTGAGCCAGACTCCATCTACCAGACGCTCAATCCAGACACCATGGACCAGGAAACGTATTCTACTCTACCGGCAGTAGTACCTAGAGCGGCAGTTTGCACACATACTGCTGCTCACATTGGCTGGTCAAACAGGAGACAACAGAGTCCTCATAGAAACTGAATCAGGTCAACTGGACTTAGTTATATGTCTTCTAGACATATAACTAAGTCAAATATGAAGTTTGAATGAATTTCCATGAGATGCCTGTGACCTGAAGAAATGAGAATATGCACAGAGAGAACAGAGATCACTTGAGTTTAAGTTTCTCTGTAGAACAAATATATTGTCAGTTTGTATTTCCTGCCTCTGAGCTGTGAACATTTTAAACACCAATTGAAAAATTATTCATTCAACTTTGCTTTTACAGTAACTGTCATGTCTCCTTTGTTTTATTCTTTTATTCTGTTCTTTTACATATTTTATTGTTATTATGTCCTCCTTTGTTTTGCATTCTTATATCTGATTTTGTTTCTAAATATTTTACTGTTTTTGTATCTTAATTTGATTCATCTCCATCTTTTATAAATCTAGTTGACATTTGATTTTTGCTACATCTGCTGTTTGTTTTTCAGTTGGTTGCGTGGTTTTATCACACAGTATTTGTACTTGTTTTTAATTGCCTGTTTTATTCTCTTGTTTTTCTCTGTGGAAAGAATATGTAGTATGCAGTTTTTTGTGTTCCTCGCCTCTGCTATTTAAACAAATTAAATATATTACACTTTGGCAATCAAGCGGTCCCCCATTCTTTCAGGTTTGATTTATATTATTTGTCCTGAAACAGTGGAGCCAGGTGTGCAGGCCTGACAAATCGCCCTTCCTTAATTGATGTACTAATATGGGAAGGGATCATTCAGAAGTGTTAACCAATGGGAGATCAGATTGTTTATCAGATCAGATTGATTTGTCTGTTGTTTTTTTCACTTGATTTATTGGATTGATTTTTTTCTTTATTTTCGTTTTTTACACCTCCTGGTCCATCATGAGAGCAGCAGCAACAACTGCACAGTCATCCTCACCTCAGTAACCCACTGTGGCTAGTTAATCAATCCATTCATCTTCATCATCTGTACATTTCTCCTCCGTTGCACTGTACACCGCCACAGACTACAGATTCAGTGCTTTGCTGATGATACCCTGCTTTACGTCTCCACCAAGACCAGAGCTCCCGCCTTGCCCCCTCACAAACTGCCAGACTGAAACAAAAACCTTGGTGCACAGCAGTATTTTCAATGGCAGCCTCAATAAATCAAAAATGATCTGAACAGACTCAGACCTGCCCTGAATGATGCTCTGCTGACTGTTTACTTTGACCATCAAAATGCAGCCCATTGTCTGTAGATGTGAGAGCGTGTCAGACTTGAATCTTTCAAAAGTCTTTTCAAAGTTTTCCAGTGTATGGTGGGCATGAGACAAATCTACAGCATTTCTGTCTGTGAGGATGAGGCCCTGAGCTCTGCTGCAGCAACACTTCCCTGTGTGTGAAACAGTGAGAGAGAGCGAGGGAGAGAGAGAGAGAGAGAGAGAGAGAGAGAGAGAGAGAGAGAGAGAGAGAGAGAGAGAGAGAGAGAGAGAGAGAGAGAGAGAGAAGGGCCAAGAAAAAAGTCCCATCAGCGCATCATGTGGGGAAGTGACTGTTGGTTCCTGGTTTATTAGTAAAGCAGAAAGTGACTGAGAGACGAGACGCATCAGGAGGCTCCACAGACCAAGATGAAGCTCCATCACGCTGCCTTGTGTTACGTTCTCCTCGGTGAGTTTGTCTACATGTTGTTTCCTCTGCTTGTTTTTTTTAAATTTCTTTCTGTCTCTGTGCACTAACATCACTTGTTCTCCTCCTTTCCTCCCTTTTATTCTTCTCTCTTGTTGCTTCAACGCCCTGCCTCTTGGTTTGTCGTACACTTTGTCTCTCTGTGGTTTCATGTTGTGGTCAGGATGTGACACGTTCTGCAGTTTCATATGTTGTAGCTTCATTTGTTCACTTATTCATTCAACACCAAGACAAGTTACTGTCCAGGTCCACATGTGTTTGAAAGATGCTGCTGGATAGACCAACACATTTTCATTCCCAGGTTGTCCAATACCGATGCTTTGTCACGTCTCTTCTGTGTTTCACATCGACGCCAAAGACACACTTTGGTGTCAGTGTGAGATGTATCGGGCTTTCTCACTCTCAGAGGAGTGTTAAAACTGATTTACACGTATGGTGACTGAAAGCAGTGACTCCCAAACTTAGTTTATAGACCCTGGAAATGTGTTTTCGACTGAAGAATACTGATGTTAACAGGCTGACGTAAGGTCAGATAAAAACATGGGCAGGCCAACAATAACACTGGCTACATACTGATGTTTTCTTAATTTGCACGTGTTTTGTCTATTTGTGTGTGTTTTCCTAAACTGCAGTGTGTTGAGTTCTTAGGACCGCTGTAGGCATCTTGGAAGTGAGAACGGGCCTGAGAGACAAATTTAATAACTTGATGAAGTGTTGAGAAAAGCTAAAGAGCTCGTTGCTCACAGTCTAAATGAAATGACCAGCATTTTCAAAATCAATACAAATATATTTTTTTTGGAGAGATCGTGGTCTGCCACTCCAGCTCACAGCCCATTTCTGGGAACCAGTTCCTAGTGTTTGTGCTGCTGCCCAAGTCCCTGTTCCAGTTCCCCAAGCCTGACAGGCTAATCCAGTCCCAGTCCCAGTCCCTGTTCCTGTTCCAGTTCCCCGAGCCCGACAGGCTGACCCAGTCCCAAGCCCAGTCCCTGTTCCAGTTCCTCGAGCCGGACTGGCTGACCCAGCCCCTGTTCAAGTTCCTCAAGTCCGACTGGCTGACCCAGTCCACACTGCCCAGCTTCCTCGAGTCCCTGCTGCTCGACTTTGTGGCCAGCCTGCAGTGTGATGCCGCCCACGCTGCCACCATCCAGGGAGGTTCCGCCTTGGCCGCCAGCGTTGGAGGTGGCTCCACCCTTATCGCCTTGCTAGTTCCCAGCACCCTGGCCGTCCGCCCGAGCGCCGCCCCGTCCTTGGTCATCTGTCCTCCGGCCGTCCACTAGACTTCTGCCCGGAGCTTTTTGTTTTGGCCCCCTCCTTCCCCTGTCTTAGAACAGCCATCCATCCCCGTTCCCCAGAGACTGTTTTTGGAACATCAGGAGCCATCCCTTGAGGGGGTGGTTCTGTCAGGGTTTCATGTCTGTTAATTATCTCAGTGTTTCCCTCAGCCTACCCTATCCCTGCGTTCCAAATCGCATACTTATACTTTTTACTTTTAGTATGTCCTGCAGCTGCCCTTACAACGAATGGAGTTTAGTATGTATTGGGACATACTAATTATTTTTTTCCCTATTAAATAGTATGGTAGTATGAGTATTGGAATGCAGGGTATGTGTTCTCTTGTCTTGTGCTCCAGCCCCTTCCCCAGGTGTGTCTTGTTAGCTTATCAGTTCTAGTCTATTTAAGTCCTGTGTTCAGTTCTGTTCATTGTCTGTTCATTGTTTTGTTTCGTCTTTGCTGCTATGTGTATGTATTCCAGTGTTCCCAGTTGCTGTGTTTCCTTCGTTTTCCCTTGTTTTCATTAAATATTTTGTTTTCCTTTGAGTTCCTTGCCTGCTTGCTCCTGCAGGGTCCAACCAACCACCTGTTGTGACAATACAGTGTTGTAAGTGCAGCACATTATGGTCATGGAGACTCTCATCAAGCACCTGCACAGCATCTTCCTTTCTGTACTGAAGGCTAATCATCACAGACTGCAGTCTCATATAGGACGTACTAATCATAAATATTGATTGCTCATCTTTTCAACAGCAATGTGTGATGCCATCAGCACTGGTTTCATCTTTGGAGTCCCCCCTGCCAGTATGGGAACTGAAAGAGGAAATATCACGGTTGAATGTTCTTATATTTGGGCTAAAGACAACAAGAAATACTTCTGTAAGGGAACATGCACAGGAGAAGACATTCTCATAGAAACGACACAGGACAGATATCAGAACGGCAGATACATCATTGAAGATACCATGGCTGGAGTTTTCTATGTGACCATCACACAGCTGACCAAGTCTGACTCAGGAACATACTACTGTGGTGTGAACAGAACAATCAACGACACATACATGAATATACAGATAGACGTTCAGGATGGTGAGTTTCTACTGAAAATGATCTTGTTAAATCAAGTTGTTAAAATGCAGCTGCATGTGTTTTTGTGGCCATAAGAAAAACTTCCCATCTGAGCTTTGGTCTGTGCTCTCTGAGGGCTGCACTCCTTTCTAAATAACTTAAAAAAAAAAAAAAAAAAAAAAAAAGTATTTGCATTTGCACTGACAAAGGCCTGTTGATTTTTGACTCAATGTGATTGTGAATGAAATGTCATCAATGTTACATATTTTTTTTCTACATAAGGTGAATAAGTCATGGCTTGTGATTATACTTGTGATTATACACATTACAAGTGGGATTATCTTTTTTTACTTGTTTTAATTAGAAAGGTTTTAACACTGAATGACACTTAATGACTTGTTAAAATGAGGATATTTTCACTTCACTGAATTAATGACTAACTCTATTGTTTAGCTGCTGCTTAACTATGTTCCTTGATAGAATATGGAACTGTTTTTATCATTACCATGAAGCTGATGACTGTGATGATGGTGGTGATTGATTACAAATAATTTACTGAATATTAATTTGTAGTGTTTTTTTTTTTTTTTTTTTTTTTCATTGAAATGTAACTGTCATTATCTGTGCAGGATGTCAACAGGAGCATCTCATTTTACTTGTGATTATTTGTCTGCATCAGAATTATGTTTCATTTTTTCACTGTTTCTGTTGTTCACAGCACCAACCCAGAGTGTCCCACCTGAAACAACAACAGCAACAATCGCAGCAGCAACAGCAGCAGCAACATTAGCAGCAAGAACAGCAGCAGCAGCAACAACAGCAACAATAGCAGCAACAACAGCAGCAACAACAACAACAATAATAATTGGTACAGCTGCCTCAATGAGACATGATTTTTTTAGACTTGAGATTTTTTTTTCTCAGAATATTTCATCCCCAGCTTCGTATTGTTTTTTTCTCCCTACAGTGGTCCTTATATGCCGCCGTACAACAGCCCACAAATAAATAAACAAATAAACAAATAGATACAACAGTCATCCACAAATTGGGATGTTAATACACTACAACTGTAATCCTAGTCAGTATAATTAGAACAGCAACACACTGAATCCACGTTGACTGGAAGGCTTGAAATCTGGTCGGTGTGAGAAAAACTTACTAACTGTCCCCAACTGTGAAGGCAAACAGAGCCTGAGGAGCTGATCTGAACTTTCATCTCTGATCTGGGATACTGATCTCTGACCTCAACATGTCAGTGTTTCCTGTAAAGCTTTATCATTTTCCCCTTCATACAGAGCCACTTTCAGACCAAACTCTTCTGTTTCACTTTTATAGAAACCTACATTTAGAGGCTTTCCCCCAGTGACCACATATCATACACCAGGCCTATTCAATTGGCGGCCCGCGGGCCACATGCGGCCCAGAAGCAATTCCCGAGTGGCCCAGCTCGTGGTTCAACCAAAAAAGCAGAGAAAAACATTAGCGAGAATGAACTCGAAATCCCTGCAGTAGTTCAGAAAGTGAATGCAACACTCGTTGCCCAGCAACACACAACCAACTCACACTGCAGCGCGTTGTTTTGAAAGTTACTGATGCTAGCGGCTCAAAAGTATGTCTTTTTCAACCCTTAAACGAAAAATTGATGATGAAAACCGCCGTTTTAAATGTCTGGAAAATGTCTGGCCCAGCTTAAGGTCTCGGTTAAAAATCTGGCCCAACTGAATTTGTAATTGAATAGCCCTGTCATACACTGTAGCCTAAGACAGGATCCCAAGTAAAATCTACTTTCATACCTTCTCTCCATCTTTATTTGATTAGACTAAATTATTTGACGATAATGTGCAACAGGAGAATTTTGCTTTATGATATTCCCTACATCTTTTTGACCCCTACTCTTTCTTTCTTTCTTTCTTTCTTTCTTTCTTTCTTTCTTTCTTTCTTTCTTTCCCTGTTGCTCTTTCCCTGTTGCTCTTCCTCTATTTCTCTCCCTCTCTCCTCTCTCAGGTTACCTAGGTATCCCTCCGCTTTTGCATGTGTCTGTGACTGTGCTTGTGCTTGTGGTTGTGCTGACGGCTGTTGGTACGGTGCTCCTTTACAAATGGAAGAAGACGAGGGAACGTAGCAGTGAGTTATCTTCCGTCCTTGTCAGTGTCAGTCCACCTTCAGTTCAACACTTCATACAGACACAAACACACTCCTACAGAAACATGTGTTGTGCTATCTGTTCCACAGGTTCAAACACCAGGGGGAACTCTCACACCAGAGACTACGAGGTGACTCTGTATATTTGCAGACTCTCATCTTTGCTTCTCATCATTGTCACAAGATATTTATGAAGGACAGATACAACACACAGGAGTGTTTCCATGTTATCGGCTGTATTTCTGGTGTTCCTTCAGTCTTTGTCTCCTTGCTAAACTTCATATTTTTTTCTTTGCAGTTTGTTGGTTATGAGAACTGCGGTCCAGTCTTCAGATCTGAGCCAGACTCCATCTACCAGACGCTCAATCCAGACACCATGGACCGGGAAACGTACTCTACTCTACCGGCAGTAGAGGAGAGGACCTAGAGCGGCAGTTTGCACACGTACTGCTGCTCACATTGGCTGGTCAAACAGGAGACAACAGAGTCCTCATGGAAATTGAATCAGGTCAACTGGACTTAGTTTAATGTCTTCTAGACATATAACTAAGTCAAATATGAAGTTTTTTCCATATTCTCATTCCCTGAATGAGAATATGCTCAGAGAGATAAAAGATCACTTGAGTTTGAGTTTCTCTGTAGAATGAATATATAGTCAGTTTTCTGTGTTTGCTGTGAACATTTTAAACGCCAATTGAAAAATATTTAATCAACTTTGCTATTAACTGTCACACCTCCTTTGTTTTATTCTGTTCTTTTACATAGTTTCCTCCTTTGTTTTGCATTATTATGTCTGTCTGACTTTGTTTCTACATATTTTACTGTTTTTGTATCTTAATTTGTTTCATCTCCATCTTTTATGAATCTAGTCAACATTTGATTTTTGCTGCGTCTGCTGTTTGTTTCTCAGTTGGTTGTGTGGTTTTATCACACAGTATTTGCACTTGTTTTTAATTGCCTGTTTTATTCCCTTGTTTTTCTCTGTAGAAAGAATATGTAGTGTGCAGTTTTTTGTGTTCCTCGCCTCTGTGCTATTTAAGCAAATTAAATATATTACACTTTGGCAATCAAGTGGTCCCCCATTAAGATAAGATAAGATAAACTTTATTGTCCCACAAGGGGAAATATGTCTTGGGGAAAGTGCCAGTAAAATGTAAGAGTAGTAGAAGTTAAAAATATGAAATAAAAATATACAGTACAAAGAGAACTGTATTCATCCATAATAAATAAATAAGCGGTCAAGAGATCCCACGCACACTAAGGGCTATGAACTACATGTGCCAATTGTTCAATAGAGCAGTTGAAGTGGGGAGGAAAGAGTTTTTAAAGCAATTGCTCTTACAACGGCACGCACTGTAACGTCTACCTTAAGGTAACAGCACATACTCTGCGGCTAGAATATGTGAAGGATCAGACAGCACTTCAGATGCCAGACTAAGCACTGTTTTCTCAAAAATTATATGTAGAGATGAAGAATCTTTCCTTCCGATTACCTTCATGGCTGTTTTTACAATTTTTGCTATTCTTGTTTTGAGCTGGATAGAGAGTGTCTCAAACCAAGCTGCCATGCCATATCTAATAATGCTACCAAGTACCCTGTCTGTAAGGTTTGGATGGTAAACTGATCCTTACTCAACCAGGAATGGCGGCGGCTACTGAGATGTACAGCCAGCAGGAAGAACACAGCACCCAATTTGCGGCAGAGCTCTGTCTTTTACTTAATGATAGGATTTAAGAAGGTACATACAAAGGTAGGGAAAGACATGGATTCCCCTCTACCCTCAAAAAAAGAGACAAAACACAATGACCATCATCCAGTATATATGCCTGCCATTCCCTACCACCGGCAACATACAAAGGGGTGGTGTCCACAATTACTATATACAATATTTACAATAGATACAGGTTCTTTTACACACTTCACCCACAAGACAATATAAACAGTTAAATGTTGCACTGGGCAGTTAACCAAAACTCAAAAAAGAATCTAATTCCTTCCCAACATCCCCTCTCTTTTCAGTCAACTTGGTGTGCTCCAATGAGGCTGATTGTGCACACCAGACCCTCATCAGCAACACTCGCATGGGCGCTAGGGTGACCACCTGCTAATAAGCCCAATGGGGGACAAGGGGTATGATTCTGAGGGACAATGTGGGACACCGCCCGGCGTGGCGGCGCCCCCACTCGGCGGGCAGACTCACCGATACCGGTTTACCGATTTCTAGCAGATACCACTTTACATGGTATATTAATGTTGCCCTATTCCCCTAACATATGAAGCTAATTGCTGCTGTATGCTCATGAATAAGCCACCCTTGTTAATGAGCCCTTAGCTTTCAATGTGTTTTTTTTTTTCTAAATAAAAGATATTCATAATATTTTAAACATTTCAATTAATTGACAGATGAACTTCCAGATTTATTTTTTATTTAAAGTGAATGAATTGCAATGGAAAATATGAATAAAATTAAATAACTTATAACAGTGTTAATTTTGTCGGCTATTTTTCAATTTAATTTTAGTCTGAGTCTTGTGTCAAATGCCCTTATTAGTTTTAGTCATATTTAGTCAACTTGAATTCTTTTTTGTTTAGTCACATTTTAGTCGAAGAAAATCCAAAGTATTTTAGTCTAGTTTTAGTCGAAGAAAATCCAAAGTATTTTAGTCTAGTTTTAGTCAATAGTCTTTTTTTAGTCTTTGACCTGCATCATGTTGGCTTTTTTTTTTTTTTTTTATTTAACAATATGTTAAATTATTATTATTATTTTAACAATGTAAATTGCTTATCAAACAGACCTAACAATTCAGCTACCAATGAATGAGCAGTAGTATGCCTGTGATAACATAGATTGAAAAATAAGCCGAAGTGATACCTCTTCTCTGAATAGACAAGCTAAGCCAGTGTGCTGCTGTTTTAACTTTGTTCTCACCGCGCTACGCTTCGGACAGCGCCGGTGTGTGTGTGCCCCTCAGTCACACACACACACACACACACACATGCCCCGGCATGAGCAGACAGTAGCGCAGGAGGAGAAAAACTAACGCGCATCGCCCTATCCCCGGGCGAACGAGCTTTTTTTTTGGAGAGTTGATTATGCGGGACACGGTCTCAAATTGCAGGACGCGTGAAATGGGCTTCAAACGCTGTACGTGCACACGCTACGCGGGACAGGTGGTCACCCTAATGGGCGCGCCTCCATGAGGATGTTGATCTCAGGAATCACCTCAGAA